>NW_026596134.1:18328156-18550984 GCF_907164565.1 Psammomys obesus | reverse complement strand
ATATATATATATATATATATATATATATATATATATATATATATATATATATGTGTGTGTGTGTGTGTGTGTGTGTGTATATGATGGCCTGCTCCTCCCACTGACCAACTGCTAAAGTTTTACCAGCACACCCCTGGGCTCAAAGTACCAAGAGGCTTTATTCATTCCACTCCTGTCAGCACTAATAATGATCTCATAAATCAATATATATGAGCTGCATCTAAGGGTGGTCATTTTCTGATGTCAGAGCTCAACAAGGACAGAGCAATGAGTATGGGGCAAAAGCAAATACTTTTAGCTTCGCATTATAGGATTCGAGTCCCGAAAGAAGATAGTCTGAGCCTTCCCAGAGCGGCTGATCCTCCAGGGCTGCCTCCTGGCTGGTTTCCTAGGTCACTGCCTGCTGCTTCCTGCTCAGAGTCCTTACTGGCATCTGGGGAAATTGAGTTGGCAGAACAGATGCTAAATGTAGGGCAGAAACCCACGGGGTGCAAAACCATCCTGCTGATGCTGTTTCCTCAGTTCCAAGCTGTTTTTATGCATTTCCGTGTACCAGGTGTGCAGGACAACATGTGCCTCCTGTCCTACTTTGATGGAGGTTTTGTAAGAGTGTCACTTGACTGGTAGTTTCTCTTCCATAATTCCTTAAGAAATTTACCTAGCTGTAGAGAGTCATTCGAAAACCCGATGCTTAGAGTGCTTTGATAAATAACACCTTGCATCTTTACCTTTTCATACCCTGCTGCTGTATACATTGCCAAGTACAATATTTGATTTGCACTTCACTTTCTTTTCATGTGGGTCGTTTTGCACTTCAGGAAAATAGGTTGTGTTATCCAAATCAACGCTTTTCTGAGTTGTGACTTTGGGAAGTTAATTGAATCCTGCTGTCTGTCACGGGGGGGGGGGTGTCAATGTTTCTTTTACAGAGAACTTTTTGATAAAATTGGGTAAATTAGTGAGAGTTTGTGGTCTGTTTCACATTTCCGTAGTAACACAGCACATCTGCGGGAATAGAAAGTTCTGTTTTTGAAATGTATGTAAAGTACTTATCCGCTTTTTACTCAGGCTTCTGATCTTTCTGGTCTTCCTGTGTACTCCTGTGTTAGGGCATTTGCTATTCTCATGCTAGTTAGATAACATTTTACCACTTAATGTTGAGTTCAGTATTGATCTGATTCAATCTATTGACTTCATTACAGTATTCTTTGAAGTCTGGTACCTAGAATAAGACACAGCTCCTAACATCTCTATTATCTTCCATCCCAACTCAACATCCCTTTAAGTAATCCTTTTGTGAGTCTCAAGTAAACTAAGCTGTTGGTGAACCCCATCTGCCTCTCATTGACTTCCTACACTATCTCTTATATTGGTTCAGCATCCACATTGCAGGATGGGATCATTTTGGCATATTGAAAACTACGTTAAAGAGAGAAAATAAACAACAACAAAGACCAAAGAACTAATTCAAATTCAAACTTCAGGGAAATGCTGGTGTGAGCACCTTACTCTTCCTGTTTGATGATGTGTTTAATGGAAATCTTAAGCAACTGTTGAGAGTGGATGCCTGTGTTACTCTCTAGGCTTCACATGGTTGACCTGTTTTCTCTTGATGCTTATTACTTTATGCTTGATTTCTCTACATTTCTTTTCACCAGCTTTTACACAGTATGAGGAATGAATGATTTTAATAGCCTAGGACTGTGGTGGGTAAGTCCAATCTAAAAATATTTGGTGATAATAGTTTAACCCCATCTATTTCCTCTCTTACCACTCTTCAATCTTTTTTTTTCCCCATCTTAATAGACAAACCAGGAAGTGGTTGCTTTTTTGGACTTATTACATAGAGAATTTACTACTTTATTTGAAACATTCTTAGGATGAACAACTAGACAAGTTTACAAAGAACTGACTTTTCTCTACCAATAACTAAAGGCCCCATAATATGGGAAATAGTTGGTTATCTCATCATGAAATAAAAAATTGTTTTGCTGTCTGCAGTCTTTTCATTGACCCTAATCTTGATGAGCTCAGTTTATTAAATGAATTCAGCCTCTGACCTTTTGAGTATAATGCATGTCTCAAGAATTTTTTTATATTATTAATTTTAAAATAAGATATGTATGCAACACAGGCCACGTAACCTACAAAATTAACAACATACTTTTTTATCCTTTTCAAAAAATAAAGTAAAACTCTGTTTATCCAAGGAATAAAGCAGTTAGTTATTTGCAGTGCTTGGGACACTCAACCAAGTCATTGTTCTAAAGTGAATCATGAAGAAGATAGCAACATTAAAAAAACATTTCAAGTGATCTCTGGGAAGGACACGCCATTTCTTTGTTACTACTAAATCAATTATGAGCCTATAGAAAAGGTACTAATGAGATTATAAATAGATATCACTATTTGTTTTTCACTTTCAAAATTGAAATTGTTATAAAATAGTTAATATAGGCACTGTTAGAGCACTGCTGATGCCAAGTGAGTTTATTAATAAAGTTTTAAGACTGTCTCAGGAATGTTTGTGACCAATATATGCATTCCAGGGAAAGAGAGTCCAAGCATTGATAACATTCTCAGAGGGATTCCTAATAATATATACAGAATGCTTCCAAACTACTCATGCAGATAGATAATCTGAACATTAGTGATCATAGGACTAATCTCAATCATCCAACTAAATAGAAGTTCAATGTAAGGAACAAATGAAGGCTGTTCACTGTTAGTCTAAAGCTCTAATCACTTGAGGAAATCTCTTGTGTACATACATACAAAGGGTAAAATAATCCTAAAACACAATTCTTCTCAAACCCAATATAAGTTTTTCTTTAGGACAAGCATTCCAGAAATGCGATTATCACATATAACTCGGAAAATCAACAACTTTGTTCTTCCAGATGCCTAAGCTTAATCGGCGACAGAGTTGGGCTCGTAACTGTAATGGCTGTTGACAGATGATGTCATGGCTCTAAATATTTAAGTGTGAACACATAAAATTTAAAACTTGGTTTAAAAATTAGCTATCATCTAAGTTACCATCTGTAGATAAGTGGGAACCTGTGCCAGTCTAATTTGTAATCAGGGATACGGTAATTGCTTTTGGCATTCACGTCTGGAAAACTTCTCCAGAGTGAAATAATTCCAAGTGGTGTATCTCTGAGCTCTTTTCCATCAGTTTGACAGTGATAATACTCTAGTAACACCTTATTTGGGACTTGAAAGAGTTTTGTTTAGTTATTTTGCACTTACATGTGTGTGTTGGGAATTCCTGTGTTTTCAAATGTGTGGAAGTACACATGTGTGCAGATGGCCACTAAGATGTATATACGTGCATGTACAGGCTAATGTCTTCTGACTTCTCCAATCCTTCATTGCTTTCATTGCTTTATTTATTAGAGAAGAGTCTCTCTCTGAACTCAGAGCTTATACTAGTTCTACCTCATATACCTAATTCCCTCTCCAACGAAGGCTTTTTTTGTTTTCTTTTTTCTTTTTGTTTGTTTGTTTTGTTTTGTTTTGTTTTTGCTTTTGGTGTTGTGGATTTGGACTCTGGTCCACATATTTGCATAACAAGTACATTACCTACTGAACCGTCTTTCCTGACCTTAAAATATAATATGATTCTCTATAGCTGTGATAAAATATTGACCAGAAGCAACTTGGGGAGGAAAGGGTTTATTTGTCTTATACTTCCAGGTCATAATTCATCACTGAGGGAAGTCAGGACAGACACTCAAAGAAGGCACCTGGAGGAATGCAGAATTCAGAAACACTGCTTTCAGGAAAACTCTTTGACTCATGTTTTGGTAGTTTTGTTTTATAGCCTAAGGTCACCCTTCTAGAGATAGTGCCAATCACAGTGGACTGAGCCTTCCTACATCAATTAGCAATGAAGATAGATTTTTCCCTTTCAAGGTGACTCTAAGTTATGTCAAGTTGACAACAAGAGTAACCAATATGATCTGCTTTTCCATTGTATGCAAAGAAAATTATCTATCTATCTATCTATCTATCTATCTATCTATCTATCTATCATCTTATCTATGTTCTATCTGTCTGTCTACTACCTATGACCAGAAAGAAAATGGTTATTGACAAACTGT
Organism: Psammomys obesus; assembly: GCF_907164565.1. NCBI lineage: Eukaryota > Metazoa > Chordata > Mammalia > Rodentia > Muridae > Psammomys > Psammomys obesus. Next base: position 18,546,878 of record NW_026596134.1, on the reverse strand, counting down.
TACACGATTTTGAAAGGCATGTCCTTCTCTGAAATAGCAACTATTTGTGTTTGTGCAGATACTCTTTGTAAGTAAAATGGACTTTCTCTTAAGTGTAACTTAGATGTTTAACTAGTTATGGCCTTGGCAGTTTGTAGAGATTCTTTCTGTCAAATTAGGTTGCTATGAAATAAAGAGGCATAGGGGACCTATTTGAGGAAAAATGATTATTTCATTGGCAGAAATTTATGAAGAGCAGTTTCTGATTCCTTTGTGTATTCTTTGAAAGAAGTATGAGACACTTTGACTTTTGAGACACTTGTCTTTAAGTACATTATAGGGAACATGTATTGCATTAAAGCAGAAATATGGCTTGTTTTCTCTGTGTTTTTAATTAAAATCAACCAGCAGATGTACATATTTTGTTTGCTTATTTACTTACATCATGTGTCCTTTTGTGCAGTCTGACCATGAGAGCCTCTAAACTCTTTTCTATAACTTGACCTTGATATTATGATCCTTCATCTGACAGTGACTTACTAAGGACCAATCTTTAGGTATTTGACTATGAAAAGGGCCCTTCTTTGGAAAGCAATTCCATCTTTCTTTGTGTCACCTTGTTTGAGGAGAAATGAAATCCAATTACCCTTTACTATGATTTGTGAAGTAGCAAATGGGTTTGACATCTTCTCAGCAATTCTGAAGACAGCCCATTTTTACTTTTTCCCTGTGGAGCTAAAATCATCACGGATTTTGGCCTTTGGCTCTCCTTTGTTACAAACTAAACAAGGTTTATTTAAAAAGAAAAATGAAAAAGAGAATAACTATAGCTAAGAGCATAAATAACTCCTCATTATAGTGTGGTTAGAAGCACTATTTAGCCCTAAGTCTTTCACTGAGCTAGGATGATTAAGCAACTAGTATTTTTATAGCAAAATTCACTATTTATTTCACCATACACTGAATTTTTATTGCATGTCAGATACTTTTTGTAGAGATGTCCAGTATGAAAATGAATCATCATTACCATTTCTCTACTACCATGAGGCAAGTTGATAACAAAAATCAATCAATACAGAAGCAAGGCAAGTGCTGAGAAAAAGTACTGTGAGAAGAGTACCATGTTAGAGAAGAGAACAAGGATGTTCCATTACTGCATTAAAAGACAACAGTGGGGAGGAGAATGGGAGGAGAAGAAGTAGGAAGGGTGGGATTGGGACTGTGTGAGGAAGGGGGCTACAGCTGGGATACAAAGCAAATAAACTGCAATAAATAAAAAAAAATAAATACATAAAAATGAAAAAAAGAAAAGACAACACTGAAGCTATGTGTTGGCTCTCCTCCTGTCTGGTGACTGCCTCCCAGCAGCTCAGAAAGTCAGGAGGGGCAAGAAGTAAGCCTGGAATGACCAGTGAGAACCTCACAGGGATTGCACACTGTGGGAACATCTGGGAACAGCTGATGGCTAGTTCAACTTTAATTCCAGAGAACAGGGAAGTGGGGGGGGGTTTCCAAAAATAGGCATACACAATTGATTGGAACTAGGAACATCAAGGATGCTTGATTTTCCTTATACAGCATGCTCCTATCATTAGAATAGAAACTCGGTACTTAATTAACATATAGACACCTGGAGGGGAGAGCTAGCAGGGAGCTGTGTCAGAGCCCATATATTTATGGTTAGGGGAGTCTGTGTCTAAAGATACTCTCCAGATGAGGTCAGGCAGAGAGCAGGGGACCCCACAAAGGGAGGGAGTTCTGCCTTTAATGCAGAGCTCATAATGGCCCTAAGGTTTAGGCAAGAACTGCATCCTCAACCAGCAGGGTTCCTCCAACAGCTTTGCGCCAAATAGAAAAGAATCAGCCATACAATTTCTGGGTTAACTCAAGATGATCAGAGCCTAACATGCTAAAATGTACTACACTGATGTGAAGGTTATTTTGTGCTAAGGGCAACTGAAAATGATCAGAGCTAGAAATCTTTACCTACCCTACTGTCCAAAAAGGCTTAAGTATACCTCTATGAAGGTGATATGAATTTCCATTGTCAAATTTGGTCCCTTCTCTTCATTAGGAGGAGAACACGTCCTCACAGGAGATGTTTGTTAGCACTGGAGAAAACCTAGAGTAAGCCTTTATTACAAACCTTCTTTAGGATCCCTTTCCGCATATGTTTCCAGGTCACCACCTGAGATGATTTGAATGAGAAATGTCCCTCACAGGCTCAAGTACTTGAACATTGCTTCTCAATTGGTAGTGTTATTTGATAAACTGGTTAGTTCTTGCTAGTGGGAATCTTTCTTCAAGGCTTGACTTTGAGAGTTCATTGCCTTGTCTCACTTCCAGTTTACTCTCTCTGCTTACGGCTTAAAGTTGAAGATGAGATTATGGATTTTCCCTCTGGGACCATAAGCGTAAAATAAATTCTTCTTTCTATAAGTAACCATTACTCACTGTATTTCATCAAGTCAATGATATACTCTCCCACAGTTTAAAACTTACACATGCAATTTTTATTTGTTTAGCTACTTCTCAGTAGTTCAGTTTCCTTTGTTAAATTGAATTTAAACATCTGATCTAACCATTCATACTACATTTTCTGTGTAATCCTGATGGACAAAAACCTAAAATTTTACGGTTTTTTTTTTAATCTTGTTAAACTTTCCTTTATCAGTTTAAATCACAGTTTTTGTTGCAGAATCCAAAGGAGCACGAGGAATACTTTTCTTCCCCATAGCAGGAGAATATTCCAAAAGAAAGACACTAAGTATCAAGCCACTGATCATAGAGTCATATATTACAGTGATATATAGAGGACTATAAAATAGCTCTATAATCTGTGATTTTTTAATATAAGAGTTTATTTCAGCTGGATGTTGTTGCACACAGTGCAAAGGAGCAGTTGGGGCGGCAGAGGCTGGTGGGTCTCTGTGAGTCTGAGGCCAGCCCAGTCTAAAAAGTGAGCCCAGGACAGCCAAGGCTATACAGAGAAATCCTGTCTCAAAAAAAAAAAAAAAAAAAAAAAGCAAAACAACATATATGTGTGTGTGTGTGTGTGTGTGTGTGTGTGTGTATGAGTTTATTTACATGTGTGTGTGTGTACATATGAATGTATGTGGGAAGTGGGAGAAAATGGCATGTGTCTTTGGAGGCCATAACAGGTCTTTGTATTCCCTGGAATTGCTATTATAGGCAGTTGTGAGCTGCCTGACATGGGTGCTGGGAAATGAATTCAAATCCTCTGAAAGGACAGGAAGACATCTTTCCAGCCTTATTTGTTTGTTTGTTGTTGTTGTGGTTTGTTTGTTTGTTTAGAATATATACATAAATATTTCAAAATCAAATTAAGAGAATAGTATTAACTTATTGGACTTTTTTTTTTTCCTAAGACACAATAATGACAATGTAGGTTGAGATCCTGGAAATATGATGTAGTTGGTCAATATATTCAGTATATTAATTGTAAAACAAGAAAAAGACAGAAAACAAAAATTATTGCAAGAAAAATGTTTATGACTAGATACTGGTGAAGGAAAAATATTCAATGGCATTTAAAAGCACGATATTGCAGATATTATTTAGAACCATTTTGTGATGGCAGTTTGGTGTAGAGGAACATGACTATGCAATGAAAGACAGAGACTGGGCACAGCTCCATATAACACATGAATAAGTACTCTCCAAATTCATATTGCAATTTAACTATCATTACAGATAGTTGAGAGGTGAGGTATTAATTTTTTAAAGTTATTTTTATTGTATGAGATTATAATAGAATTCTATCAGTTCTCTTTTCTTTCCTCCCAGTATCCTCCCATATGCCCCTCCCTTATCTCTTAAATTCATGTGCTTTTGTTTATCATTAATTGTCATTACATTCATATTAATAAATATACAAGTACAACCCGATTAATCCATATGTTACTTTAATGGTTGCTTCAGGGCTAAATTTCTGGTATTGGATCATAAGCTGGTGTGCTATTCACTGGGGGAGACTATTCTGCTCTCAACCTTTTTTACCCATACTTCTAGGTGTGGGTGAAGTATGGATCTTGGAGAAAAACACTCAGCCAGCACTTTACTCAGCTATCATAATCCCTAAATATACTCGTTTAAGTGAGTTTCTTATACAAGGGCTGAGTGCGGTCCCATTGCCTTCTGTCTCCACTCTGCTCAGTCCTTCCTTCCTGCACCATGGGAAAAATGCTGCATGTGGGCGCTCACCAAACGCCAGTATCACATTCTTAAATGTTTCTTCCTGCGAGTCACGCATGCATCTATTGTTTACAGAATATACTCTGTTTTCAGAATATCAGCTAAGGCAAGGGATAACTGGTATGCTATTATCGAAACTGACAGCCACAAAGAAGCGCACTGAGAGGACAAAGAGCAAACTAAAGCTTGGGCACACAAAGAAGTTTTCTTCATTTCCTTTGAAAATCCTCATAAGCCTGAAAGTGGCATGCATTTATACTAGTACTATGCATGTAGAGTAGAAGAAATCAGCAAAGGAGGTGAGTTTTAGAATAGCAGCTCTGACAGAAGGCTAGAACACTCAATAATTCCTTACTTGTTCTCCAGGGTGACTCTAGTTTCCCACTCTGAGGTTCATCTGCTCTAAGAATAAATCAAAGCAAAGTAACAAATGGGAAATAAAATTTAAAGATAAGTTTTAATCTTAATTGCAAGAGAGGTGTAAAACCAAAACACAGGAGAAAGAAGCTCCTTACTTAAAACCACATCGTTGGAACAGAAGAAGCATTTTTGCAATGTTGTGTAGGCTTTTCTCAACCTTGCCTGTTCTAAAAGTTCAGAATTACTATTTTTATTAAAAAGATTTATGTTGATAAATGTAAGGGTTCAATGATTGTGGGAAAATTAGCCATAGATAGTTATGATGAACTTAAGCAAAAGTGGTAAAGGAGTTTACAGACCATCTACCTGGTTAGAAAATAGTGTTGCATTGAGAATAAGTGATAAACTTGTCTAACTTGGCTTAACAAATGAATGAACGATTTATTTATTTATTTTAAAAAATCTCTAAATTTTTTGTACAGTTTATTCATTATATGTCCCTATTGAAGTCCCCTTCCTCAACTTCTCCCATTTCCAATCTCCCTGCCTTTTTCCCCCCTAGTCCAGTGAAAGGGAGTGTTCTCCTCCTCTGCCATCTGTCCATAGCTTATCAAATCTTATCAGGACTGCCTGGATTTATAGCCTTGATCTCACAGTAGCACTAAAAACACTTTTGACTTTTAAGACAAGGTCTACTTGGTAAGCCCATTGTGACCCTTGACTGAAAACCACCCTGTTTCAGTTTCCTAAATACTAGAATCACTAATAAGTTTATTAAACGCCTTTGATTATTAAGCCTTTACCTTATTTAAGGTATTTTCAGTATAGTGTATTATATAAATGACTTTTACTCTAAGATACATAAAGTGGTGTTATCTCTACTTTTGACTGAAGAAATTGAAATTTGTCAAGAAAGCCCATTGAACCGCTGTGGAGTTTCTCTAAAGATTTTATTTATTTTCTTTCAGTTTGCTTCTTTTTGATAAATCATGTATCCAAGTATCATTGCAAAATTGTATTCTCTGTAAGAATTCTAAAAAATTCATCTTTTTTTTTCTTAAAAATAGAAAAGTGTATTTTCCAAAGAGTCTCTAAACAGACACTTCAAGAGGTTCAAACTTGAAAGACACACATGTGAGGCTTTGAGAAACATTTAACCTTGACATTCTCCCATCCTAATTGACATGTCTGCTGGTGGTTACTTGCTGAGATAAGAGAGATTTTCAATGGAGAATATGCAGGTCATTGGTTTTATGTGGGGTCCATTATAATTTATCAGAGTCTTGACAGTTCTAGGTGATAAAAAGAAGAAAGACTGACTTTATTAGGTGATTTTCCTGTCTTCAGTAGTGCTACTTTAATAGATAATAATGGTTAACAACTTGATGACATTTCCCCAATTTTGCTTTAGCATTTGGAAGGTGATGAATTCTAGGACTCTGTAATGTTGGAATTAGTTCATAGTGTGGCATAGTGAGTCTGGGAACTGCAAAAAAGTTCATTTCTGTTAAACTTCAGCCCTATAGGTTTAGATCAGTACCTCTTTTAGTAAAGCCTGACATTTCTATATGATTGGTTGAGAGCTCTAGGAATTCATAAGGGCTCACTTGGATACCTACCCATATGTAGCAACTTAATATGACTTGCAAGAAAAAGAAACCAAAATGACTTCCCCTCTTAAGAAAAGTAAGCTTTTGATGCCAGTTAGCATCAAACTTATGTCTAAGGTTCTTTGTGACTTGAAGAATGAAGTGTGATATTTTAAATTTTGACTGCTTATTTTCCCAAATCTCCTTTCATTTATTCTGGACCCCCAAACTGCAACATGGAAAAGATTAATAGAACCATGATTAGAGATAAGATTCCAAACATTCCTAGAAATGGTAATGTCTTTGCTTATATGAATGCTTTTGCACCGTTGGTTGTAAAGCCAACTTAGATGAGCCATGCAGTCTAAAATAGAAGAAGGAGAGAGAATTCTAGCCATGACTGCCTGAAAGCAGGGGAAAAGCTCATGTGTCATAACACAGATAGCCCCCATCACAGGGTTCTCATACTCTGTTCTCTCTCATTTGTCTTCCTTTTCTTCATTGATCCCATCATTGTGTTTCAAATTCTCCTGTAGACTAGGACTTTAGCATAGAGCTTGATTAATTCAGCAAAAATGCTAAGACTGCAAAATTCCAACACTGATTAGTCAGTAAACCCAAAGGCAGATGTGCTCTTGCTGGCATTGAAGATAGAAGGACTTGCTGCCAAGGGAAGCTATTACTATCTTGAAATATGCAGTGGCTCAGTGCTCACTATCAGCAGGGAAGCAGAGTCCTTGTCCTGAGACCTGCTGGAAATCTGAACTTGACAACTGAAATACTTTAGTTAAAACTCAAGTTCATTTGTGCATGTACATATGCATGCATACATGCATTTAGGCATATGTAAATACTTAAAAAATACTTAGAAAATAATTCATAAATTTGAGAGATAGTACCAGGAATATGGGAGGAGTTGGTGAGGGCAGAGAGAAACGCAGAAATGATAAAAAAAAAAAGTATAAAATTCTATTGTTTTTAATTTTAAAAAGAAACGTTCAATATCATCACACCTTGATTTCAGCTTTGTAGGACCACAAGAGAATTCAAATCAGCTTAAATATACTTGGAATCTACAGAACTGTGAGATAACTCATGGATATTGTTTTAGATCTGGTGCTTTGTGGTAATGTGTTACACTATTAGTGAAACAATTTTATATGTCCCTCACACTCAGAAATGTTTGCCAGTGTACACTGCAAGTCATAAACTTATGTTCTCAGCTGTCTGAATACAAAATTTTGTCTAATTTTGTTGATGAGGTTTTGTAATTGCTGTGTTCTCTTCCACTTTGATTACAAATAATGTGTTTTTTGTATTTAAAATGATTAAAGTAAAAGCTATTGTTTCTGAAAGCATATAATGTCATAAGGATACAAAGTATTAAAATGTTCTTATATTAGAGTTAATTATGTATCCTCATTATTTCTCTTGATAATAGCTCTTCCAGGCTAATCAATGTTATCCCATAGTTGCAAAGACCTTGAAGACACATATTTGAGTTCTTTTCACCACAGATACATAAAAAAAGGACACTTTTAATGAAACATCTATACCCTTTTGAGAGAAAATGAGTATGTTTGGTTTTTTATTTCAATTAAGCATTTATAATATCTGTCCTTTTGATGAGCATAAAGAATTGTATCTATTTTCATCCACTTAAAGAAATAAAGTAGATTAACTAACTTGCATACATTTGCCTTAGAGTAGCAGGGCCAGTTTTTTATTAATATTTTTTATTTTTAAATAATTTTATACATTCACTTGCATCCCAGCTGTAGCCCTCTCTCTCTTTCCCTCCCTCATCTCCTCCCTGCCCCCTTCCAAGTCCACTGAGAGGGGGGTCCTCCTCTCCTTCCGTCTGGCCCTAGCTTATCAGGTATCTTCTGGATGGTTGCAATGTCCTTATCTGTGGCCTAGCAAGGCTGCTCCTTCTCAGGGGGGAGGGGAAGCTCATGAGTTCATGTCAGAAGTCAGAAACAATTCTTGCCCCCCTTACTAGGGAACCCACTTGGATATTGAGCTACTATGGGCTATGTCTGATCAGGGGTTGTAGGTTATATCCATGCATGGTCCTTGGTTGGATAAGCAGAGCCAGTTGTAAGGGACAGCGTTTCTTCAGTATTCTATTTGTCTACCTCTTTTCTTTTCCAAGCTTTCCAGAAACTCTGTAGTATCACCGTGCAACCTTTGGAATTATTAGACAGCAGTGTTTATTATCCAGAATTGGATCTGCCTAAGAGTTTTTGGTTAAAAACAAATAAAGATATCACCATCTCCTTTAACAGCAGGAAGTGAAGAAGTACTTGTTTAATGAGAAAATATCCTGTCTTTGCCTTTGGAAACAGAGTAACCACCTCTCCTTCTCAACTCCCAGGAGTAACTAAAGATGTCAGGTATTGTTAATTCACAATTGTCTTTAAGTTCAAAATACATTTTAAAAAACACAAGTGAAAGAAGTTAAGATATCATATTCCTTATCTCTGGTTAACATACAACATGTAACCAAGAATTTCCTTGGATATTCCCAGTCTAAGGCTTATGAACCAAGATCCTATGTTATAGAACAGCCTCCCCAAATGCAGTCTACACTGACACCATATGGGAGCTTGTTGAGTACAATTTGCTGGGTGGTGCACCTAAGGGTGGTTCCTAAGTAGCCTTGGGTAAGGCTAAGAGTTTTCTATTCTTACAGTTTCCAGGAGATGCTGCTCTTGCTATTCTGAGTGCTAAAAGTGTTTAACTCGAATGTGATTATTAGCATAATACCAGAATTTTAACCTTTCAGAGCATTAGAATACACAGACTATAAACACATACCTGCAAAACACAGTAGGCTATTTGCTTTCTAATCATCCAGTGAAGTTATTATGAAACCAAGCTCTGTCTGTGTCTGGCACATTAGATATTAATTAATAACCCATTCCAATCAGAGAAAGAAAAACACAAACAACAACAATTTAAGAAGCTTAAGAACTTATTCACATGCATAGTATACTGTATGGCTTTGTAGCTAGAAGCAAGCTAACTGTGGTCTAGAATAATTAAGCTGGAACTACTCAAATTCCAGAGAAGGATAACAACTCAAGTTCAGTATTAACTTGTACTTACATAGTTGAGGTTCAGAGTAGTAGATATTGAGATGCTATATTAAGTAGAACTCATTACTTTGTTTAATTCTCTCTCTTCCTCTCTCTTCTTTATACATATAGATACAAATTTAGTATCAAATAAAACTGTGTTCTGTTTTAAATTATAAGACTTGGGCATAGTTCAGGGTCTCCAGTATTTTCTCCATTGCCACTTTCTCTTCCTATTAGACTCTTCCCATTTGTGGACCTGAACACTGACTCCACCAAATGGCAAACTAACTTCCATTTCCTGGTACCTTACAAAAGTTTCTGGAGGTCAATAGTAAGTACTTAGAAGTCTTTAGTTGCTTTCTAATTCCTCTTTTGAATATTTTGGCATCCCCATTTTATTTAAATTGCTCTAATTAGTCGTTAATGGTTTTTGTTTTGTTACATTTCAATGAGCAGCTAACAATAACTAATGTTTCTCACAGTGGAGGAATCTGAAGGTTTTGAGAGTTATTCAAAACAATCAATATGGAGGCATGTTTTCCCTTCATTTCTAGGCTATCCTAACTCTTTTTTGTTTGTTTGTTTATGTTTTGTCTATTCATTTCTGTGGCTGTAGCTTTCATGACACTGACTATAGTTTATAATATAAATTTTATGCACAAAACATCTCTAATGTATAGCTAAATATATTTTGACTATGTGCACAGAGTCTAACCATCTCCTAAGGGAGAGATACAACTTTTCAGAATAATTACTTTTATTGTTCTGTTGCAGTGACACCTAAACTGATTTCTTTAGGCAAATATTACGAATTTTTGGTTTTGACCCCAATATCACTGAAACACATATTGTCCCAGCAGCCTTCCATAGCCCTGATTGCTAAAAGCATGGATTCCACCAACTTTTGGTCACTAGTATTCTTAAAAAATTGCATCTGTAACTTCATTTTCATCATACCTGAAACACAGCACTGTAACATCTACCTTCGAAGTATGTGTATTTTGTTAGTTGTAAGTAGTGTAGAGATGACTTGAAGTATATAGGTAGAGTTACTTTACATTTGCAACCCATTGGGATACATACCTCCTGTGGCTGAGTCTGTTCACTAGCTGGAACTGCTAAACCACCTTTTCTGTTGCCCTGATACAGGGAGAACAAGATAAATCTCACTGGAGATATCTCAGGTGACTCAACTAATTCTGCTTCTTAAATCAAAAATATGATGTTCATTTGTCCATGTAGTGACCATCTTGATTACAAAAACTCAAATTTTTGACCTTGACTTGGAAAATGAGATTCACCCTAAGCAATTGTGGCTGAATACCTCCCTAATTGTCAAACTATTGCCTGACTCACTGTCATCATGACTGGTGTCATGAGGTTGTGTCCCTCTGATCGCTATCCCCATTGCCAAGGCTGAATATCAAATAGTTAAGTTATTGTTTTCATAAAAGATAGGTTCATATGACTGCAATGAGGTGCAAGATTTCTTCTGCCTAATGTGATATCTATGCCCTTAGCTTAGGTTCTTAAGGATTCTTTCTCTCCATTAACCTAGTATGCATTCCCATTCTACACTAGTTTTTTTTTCCTTTTATTTCTTTCTTTTTTTGTTTCTTTCTTTCTATTTTTATTGGTTTTTCAAGACAGGATTTCTCTTGTAGCCTTGTGTAGCCTTGGCTGTCCTGGACTTGCCTTTTAGACCAGGCTAGACTTGAACTCACAGAGACCCACCTGCCTCTATGTCTAGGACCTAAAGTTCACTGCTTCACTCTACCTGTTGCCACCAACATAACTTCTAATAATAATAAAAAAAAGAATTCCTAGAAGATTTTAGTAAAATTGTCTTTCTTTTCTAAGATCCATTCACATTCTAGCTGCACTTTATTCTTTCAACTTCTTAAGGCTAGGTTTAGGGTTATGTTCTTTCTTAATTTACATGCTTCTCTTTGTATGTCTGATCTCAATCTACCTGCTCAAGGTTCATTTATTCAGATATGCAAAAAAAAATTGAAGCACAATTTGAGTTATTTCAAAACATGATTAACTACCATCATTTAGTGTTGGAGAATCATTGACAGTGTCTCTGTCTCTGGATGTCATATGCAAATTGAGAAGGCATTAATATGTTCCTTTTCAATGTAACAACAACAGCAGAAAACCAAAACACCATATTAAACTGACCTTGAATGAATGACATCATTATACCCATCATTAGTGCATCTGTTAGTCCTTATGGGACAAGGTTTTGTTTTTTGTTTTGTTTTGTTTTGTTTTCCAGTAGATGGCAATTAACAAAGAGACTTACAACCAGAAAAGGTGCAGAGGTTTGACTCCCTTCTTGTGAAGGTCATACATTCAAGGGTAGAAGGGCTGCATAAATTGGTATGAGAGAGTAAAATTGGAGTGAGAGGACACAGCCTGGCAGGCTAGGAAAGTGGGATGGATCTGGGAGAAATGAAGAAAGGGATAAATAACATCAAAATTCTGTATAAAATTCTCAAGGGACTAATAAAGAACCACAAAACAGAAACTAAAACATAAGTCTTCACTTTAAAAGTAACTTTTATTCACTTGATGTAATTGTTGTCTTAGAGGCTAACCTAGGCCTAAAAAGTTTTCACCTTTTGAGACTTACTGCTGAATAAACCCACCCTTTCTATCTCTTTATGAACTCTAGTTTGTTATTTCTACAACCTGTCTCTGTAAAACTGTCCTAATAAAACTGTCTCTTCTTTTTCTCTTTCTATCTCCTATGTTACTCCCTTTTAAGTCACCTTTGTTTCCCCTTTGTTCTCATGAGCGTTTGGCATATCTATTAAGTCAAATCTTTCTCTGAGTTGTCACTTTGTCTGCCTCTCAATTAGACATCCTTTCAAAGACGGCTGCTTCCTTCTAAAAACTAACTTTACATTCATTGTTAGGGATTAAAAGTGTGTACTAAGGGAGTGTGTGAATTCCAGCCGGATCGAATAGATCTAAGTCTTTGGATGCGATCCTTTGCCCTAGCAGCCATCTCTCTAGATTAAAATTTCTCTATACTTCACCATTATATGAAATCAGATAATCTGCCTTTACCAGGTAACATTTAAATTCTGCTTTATTCCTTACCAAGAGTATTTTATAAACAGTTCTAATCTTTTACAAGAAAAAAAGTGAAGAAGATGAGGCAGTTATAACTGGCTTATTCTCACCGAAACTCTGAATTTCAGTGAGGCAAAGGAACTCTGCCAAATGTCCCATAGCTATGAAACACAGAAGCCAAAACATGAGCCAGATTTTTCAAACCTGTTTCTCTAACAGCCTTGGACTGTGTGGAAAGGAAATACTAAATGAAAGTTCCCAATTAAACTCTAGTTATTGTACGGCAAAGGTTAAAACTGGTTTCATGCAGGCAACAGACAATGACATCCACAGGAGTATGTTCTTGGGGTTTGGAGTGAGAGCAGAACCCATCTCATTGTTCCTTTTATTATCTGTAGGGATCCTCAGCTGCCTGTGTTTGTGGTTTGGATGGAGTTTTTATGGCAACGTTTACTCCATCCCATATATGTAACATTTTGTGCACATCAGTTTCTGTTGGTCTTCAGCTCTGCAGATTCCAGGTTGCACATCTCAACTTCCCCTCAGCTATCAGAGAGGCAATTTCATCATTGCTCTCCAGTAAGTTCACTCCCAGACATAGTGTCAGTGGACTGGAGACTCACTGGGGTTATTTCCTGTTGCTACCTAACAGGAGAACCATTTATTTTTTCAGGCAGGAGACATAAATCCTCAAACAACATTATATTATGACATTATCTCAAACTGAGAAACTTGATTTGATAAATGTAAAATGATATGATTGCCAATCACTACATTTAATCCATTAAGAAGATATTTAAAAGAAATTTGGTTTAGGTGAATGATGTCAGGATCCTGTCTCTTAGCTGGTAGAGCTAATTTGCAACATTCTTGTTTTTCTAAATCTTAGGATTCTAGTCTCTTATCACTCATCTAAAGAGGTCTAAATGCTGATGTGCATAATGTTTTCTCACAAATCACATTAAGAAATAAATAAAGCACTGTGAAAAAACTGTACTATTTAAAGTAAGAATAATAGATGGAGCCAGACAGGTTGTCTCATACCTATAATCCTAGAACTTGATAGATAGAAGCAGGAGAATCAAAAGGTTCAAAGGGGGGAGGTCATTAATCACATTTGGGCTTTGCAGCAAGGTCAAGGACAGCTTGGGATACATAAGACACTGAAAAAAAACAAAGCCATACAAAGGTGCTGGAGAGATGGCTCAGCAGTTACAAACCCTAGCTGCCTGAACATGATGACCAAAATCTGGATTTCCTCTCCCATATAATAAAGTGGGTGTGATTCCATGCTTCCATGTAATGCCAACTTAGAGAGGGGCAGTGATAGAGGGATTTTAGAGGCTTATTGGCTACAAGCCTTGGTAAAATAAACAAATATACAAAACAAAAACAAAAATAAATAAAAAACCCACAAAACATCAACAAAACTCATGGTCTCTATATTCAGGGAAAGACCCTGCCTCAATGAAATAAGGCATAGATAGAAAAAGTAAAAAGCTATATTTTCTTTTTACACACACCCACATTTTCTCTTTTTTCTCTTATTCTCTCTCTTTCTCTCTCTCTCTCTCAAACACACACAACTCATAACAAATACATAAAACCAAAAGAATAAATATGCCTAACACTGTTTTAGTGTTGCCTTAATAGCCAGTTGCGGTGACTTTCTTTTCAAATAGAGTAAATCTTGGATCAATAAAGAGACACACCTCTGGGCGTCTCTATGAGCACATTCCCTGGAAGGATTGACTGAGATGGGGATGACTTTCTTCCTGTGTGGGAAGCACCTTCTGGCAGCAGCCCGTTCTGAAGAGGTCTTAGGAAAAGCAGTACTGTTTTCTTCTGCTTACCCTGCTCCTTGATGGAGTGTACACATCATACTTTAGCAAACTTCTTTAGCCTCCTAATGTAAACTAAGGACAAGCAACTCTTTGGGGACCATTCAGGAACATAGCACCAGACTGGGGATGCTGAAGCATGCAGTCTTTTAGAAGGAATATCTTCTAGGTTCCTAACCTCTTCAGTACACAGTTTACAGACAACCATTGTTTGAATGCATGTATGTCAATCTAATAGATTTTCCTGGTAATATATATTCATTCTGTTGACTGTATTTCTCTAGAGTACTCTGACTAATACACTAATATGGCTATTATTCTGAAATAAAGGAACTTGGGCTTTATACCCTTATCTCTTGGCTTCATATATGACAAGAGGAGGATCTTTGATTGGAGGCTGGGATGAGCAACTACTAATGAAAGGGAAATAACCCTCTTTGTCTCCCTGGTCCTTTCATAGTGGTTCATATTAAGCATGCATGTGTTTAATATCTTTGCAAAGATGATTGTCATTTTCAATAACTGAAAGGTAAATCTTCAGTAAAATCTATGCATGATCACTCACAATGAAAGGTAGAAGCAAGCTTTGATCATTTTCTTTTGTCTCTTTTGTTACATGGAAAAGAGAACTAAGTTCCAGAGACATGACCTAATTTGTCCAAAGTAATACAGCTTTGTAGGGACTTAAATAGGAGTGGAATCTGTATCCTACTTGCAAATCTTTGTGGCCCTGAAGCCATCAAGAGCAATAAACACTTGACCTTACTATTAGTAGCAGAAAATCACAAGCCATTATCATAAGTCTTTCTGATGGAATGCATTGGCGATATCTGTGGCCAATATTCTTTAGTCCTTTTGGACTAAGTCTCAAAGATTGCACTTATCTGAGCTAAAGTTTCTACTGCTGTGGTGAAATACTATGACAAACAAATAGACAAAAACAGTTCATCATCAAAAATGGTGAGGACAGAAACTCACACAGGGCAGGCACCTGGTGTCAGGAGCAGTGAATGCAAAGGCTAAGGAGGATGCTGCTTACTGGCTTGCTCCTTGTAGTTTGCAAGGCCTGCTTTCTCATAGAACTCAGGACCACCACTGAGGCAGCATCCACATGGGTTGGGTCATTCCCCATCAATTACTAATTAAGAAAATGCCTTATGGGCTTGCCTACTGCCTAACCTTACTTAAACATTTTCTTCACTGAGTTCCCTTTTCTCTGATGACTTCAGCCTGGGTCACATTGACAAAAACTAGCCAACACCAACAAGAAGTAGAACTTTGCTTCTGATGTGTGGCTACTCTGAATCTATTGCATATTTTATTTACCAAGGAGAGTCATATTAAAAAAAAAATAGACAGAAAAAGAACTGTGGGATGGTTCAGAACCCAGTGACTAGAGATTGATCCCTGGAACACATGAAGAAAAGGAAAAAGAGTAATTTATTCCACAGGTTTTGATATCTGACCTTTACAAATATGCCTTGGCATGCTCACCCACACATGCAGATAATATACACACATTGAGAAGAAGATAATTAAAAAATCAAAACATTTTAATTTCTGCTTTCTCCCTCCCTTTTTTAAAAGGCAATCTCTTAAACTGTTCTATTTTACTTTCTCTGAGGACCAGTTTATTTATTTTTGACTCACAATAAATATGATCATGATTTTGTGGTCCGTGGGTTATTCCCTTAAAAAAAATGTCCTGAAGTAATAAATTCCACTTTGCTTTATCCTTATTAGGAGAAGAAATAGAAATCAGTCTTTTAAGAATTGACTTTAACTATGAATATGAAAAAAGGGGGCATTTAGGGGTCAGCATTTAAGGCATTAGTGAGGACAGCATCCCATTTCCTCTCTTTACGTAATGACACAAATGAACTTGCCATCTTGGGGATGAAGTTTCCAGCAGCCATCTCTTTCCAACCTGAAACTGATATTCCCATTCACGTGCCAAAAAAAATTCACTTCTATGAATAGTCTCACATACCTCAGCATTTTAAATGTATAAATTTAGTCATTTCCATTTGGTACAAAATTAGGGAAAGTCCATGTTACCCATCACTAAACTATAATCCTATGGGTTTGCAGGAATAGCAGCTCTCTTCTGCAAATTTTTAAATAAAATGCTCACCCACCCGTTCATGATAGCCAGAGGAGCTTGAAACGGTGACATGCCAGAGGAGGAATTGCTAAAGGAAGACCTGTTTCTAGCTGCTGTACTCAGCCACTTTGCACCCCAACCGAAGAACAATATAGGCACAAGTGCAAGTGCATAAATTAGCCTTGAATGTACGTGGAAACATTCACGTAAACTGTCAGTGTCACCCCAAAACAGCTCTGATAGCTCAAAAATTAAAAAGGCTGCTTCCCTGATCCAGTTCCGGCAATAAAGTACGGAAGAGGATGGATTCACTGGAGTCCCATGGTTCAAATGAAAAAAAAAAAAAAAAGTTAAAACCTAGACTCACCCTTTTTATTTGTGTGATAAATCCCACGTAGGTTTACTTTTATGAATTTCAGTTTGACTCAGCTTAAATTTGGATAAAATGACTGACCTTATAGTACAGACAAGAAAAAGAAGAGGGATGTTATCAAATGCTGCTTTTCATTTTATATTAATTCTATCCCCTTTTCTGTTGCTGTATTGAGATTTCTTCATTCTAGCATGGTAAGGATTGTCAGGAAGCAAGTTTATTTCTGTGTTTTAAATGTGATGTTACAACTGCTATTATTCAAGCTTTTATTCTGTGCCATGTAGTAAGCGAGATTCTTGACATTGTCATCCTTCACAATAACAGATGATATGGAATCACCACTTCACAACACTGAGTGTGCAGGTCAGAACACATACATTCACTGACAAGCTGCGGTGAATACATAACAAAAAGACATTCTTTTCCTACTTAGGGAGTTTAGTATATGCGAGAAAATGAGTTGTGTGCTCAGAACAGCAGGAGAGACAAGAAATAATCTTAGATGTATGCCATTTATTTGGGAATCAACAAATGGGTAGACAGCATATAGACTACAAACAAGAGTTATGATAGATAAAAGTGAGCTGAGGTAGAAGTGGATATCATATATGGAAACACAGAAAATAGTCTCAAGCCAGGCACCAATCCCCGTGCATACTCTCAAGATAGAAGAAAGGAGCAAGAAGCAGGAATCATCTTCTATGTCACCTAGAGTCACTTCTTCCTGCTGAGAAGCAAAAAAGCATCTAGCTGATTAGCCAAGCTCTGGGATTTGAGACAAGGTTTGAAGGAAAAAGAATAGGCTAGGGATAAATAAAATACAGGAAGCTCCTTTGTTAGGTAAAAGCTAAAAAGGCTCAGCTCTGCCACAAGTCACCTGAGGCAGGAGGGGGAGAAAGGGGCATCCAGAACCGAATGGTTCTATTCTGTTTTGGCTTTAACTGGAGCAGATGCTTTGGGAAATGTCTGAGATCTCTAAATCCCAGCCTCTTCAACAGGCAAAATGTCTTTTCTGTGTTTTGCACAGATACAGACATCCTAGAGGTTTCCAGTCACATAGGCCTGACTCACTGCTTCTTTGGTACCCATTAAATCTCAAATACAGAGTCAACTGCCGGTGGTGATTTTTTTTTTTCCTGTGTGTTTGAGAGCACGGATTATGATAATTTCCATGAAAAGTATTTCTCATACAGGATAGGGAAGATTTTTATTTGGCTCTATAGGTTTCACTTTTTGTAAGTGTTCTCTGATTTTCAGCCTTTTCATTTATCCTTCATGTGGGCCTCTTAATTAAAAGAAAAGAAAAGCAAATACATGAGGCTATTTTTTTTTCTGTGTGCAGGCATGCTGATCAGCCAGCAGATGCTGCCCTCCTGCACAGGAAGGAGCAGGGAGATATTTGTCCCACAACTTGAGCTCTCATCAGTTCCCATCTAAGCCAGCTGTGGAGCCTGGCAAATGAACTCATCCACACTTGAGGTTTTAAAGAGCAAAGTGCTACTCAAAGAATCTTTCTGATTCTCTGCTCTATTCTGACTTAAATGGCATTCTTTTGCTGGGAAATACTTAAGGTAAATCTCTAAATTAGTTCAATAGAGAGTGGCTGGAGAAACACAAGATTCTCTGGCTGGAAGTTAACAGAAGAAATACTATGAGGCAAAACATGATCAACCAGAACAATAACTCCATATATACTCCACATATACAGGGTCAAATGTCTTAGAGATCAATACTAGAAGGCAGAGAGACCTGAGACAGGGCTTGGAGCTCCTAAAGCTGAGTTGTTGGTTATTTGGACACAATGATTCATAGTAATGTAAGGATGAAATAAAATAATACATCTAACATTATTAGCATATTGACAGGATAATATTAATTGCCCAATAATTTATATTCTGCTATACCACACCTAAGCATACATACAAAATATGCTCAACTACACAAGGACATTTGCTCAACCATGTTCCTAGCATCTCTATTCATAATAGCCAGAAGATGGAAACAATCTAGATGTCTCTCAACTGAGGAATGGATACAGATATTATGATACATCTACTCAGCTATTAAAAACAAGGAAATCATGAAATTTGTAGGCAAATGGTGAGAACTAGAAAAGATCATCTTGAGTGAGGTAATCCAGAAGCAGAAAGACATACATGGTATAGACTCATAAGTGGATATTAGCCAAATAATATAGGATAAAAATACTAAAAACTATACTTCTAAAGAAACTAAACAACAAGGAAGACAAATGCAATAGACACTGGAAGCAGGAGAAGACAGAGAACAGGACAGAAGCCTATCACAGAGGACCTCTGAAAGACTCTATTGTTTGAGGTATTGAAGTAGAGGCTGAGACTCACAGCCAAACCTATCAGTGGACTAAGGGAGGGTCATAAGGGGAGAAGAGGAATGGAGGGTGCGATTAGGAGGAGACCAAGGGATGGGACCACAGCAGGGATACAAATTGAATAAGTTGTAATAAATGATTACAATAAAAAAGGAAAATAATAATAATTTATATTCTGTATTATTTGCAGTAATCATCTGTGTTAAAGTACCAAATGACAGTATGTAATATGAAGTTCTTAAATTATCGGTTTGAAAAGATTTTTGTACTGTTTTTAATCTTATAAGCAAAGGACTCTAAGTGACTCTTCAAAAAATTTGCTTACAATCCCGTTCTGGTCTGCCCTCTGAAATTTCTTTTGAACTTGAATTAGAAGAGTAGCATTTAGTGTTTTGTGCTTTGCAAATGAAATAAAGTGCAGAGAAAGTAAGAGCTGCATTTAACTTCTTTCACTGTACTACTCCTGAAGATACCTAAGCACTTTGGAAACTCTTCTCAATTTGTTACTTCTTAATAGGGTCAGAAATTGGCCACTCATTTTCTTAGTATGTATTCTGGAAATTAGCATCTTTACCTACTTCTAAGATTTCCTAGAGATATTTAAAGTGACAGTGGGTCTGAAATCTTTTGCATATTTGATCTGTGTCCCAGTACTTCATGTACTGATATCTTGATGACCAGTATAGTTCCTATCCTAAAAAATGGATCATAGGTGTTAAAGAACACTGGCTATCCTTTCTGAAAACCCAGTTCAATTTCCAGTACCCACAAGGCAGTCCACAGACTGTTCCTCCAGTATTATTTAATGCCTCTTTCCTCTGTGGTCAGTCATACACACGGTAATCAGACACACCAAGATTAGAAGAAGGTACGTTTTGAAGGCCACCATTCTTGGGAGGAATTACCATAGCTTTCATGGAAGTTTGATCAGTTCTCTTGAGAGTGGCATGTGAATTAGACTCGGATTCATCATTTAGTCTCTCTGGCTTCATGACTGCCTCTCTCTGATATTCTTGCCATATTCTCTCATCCAGGGCTGTCCTTACCACAGCTGGAGCAAAATGGCACTGATCTTGGACACTCAGCCACCAGAACTGAGAGCTGAAAATTGAAAGGAGCCTCTTTTCATGTGTTTCGGGTTTCTGAAAATGAACTGATGCATCTCTATCAAACAAAAACCACTTACCTTCCTTTATGAAGAACACCAAAACTGTGGGGCTAGAGTACTGTGGAGCCAGGAGGAGCTAGTGCTGAGCACAAGTGGTCAAGTAGTGTCCAATCTCATCTCGTAAATTTCATCTAGAGAATGGTAGGAGTGGAGACCACTCCCTCTCCTGGCCCAGGCCTGTATGAACCATTATATCCTCCTTATTCTTGTCCCCCAACTTTGCCCAAACCAGAGGAGTTCAGATAGTCTCGTCAAGTTAAATGTCCCCTCTCCTGAAAGGTCATGTACAGCAAGCACCTGGAATTCCTTTCCATGAAAATAAGGCATTCCCAGCATGTTAGCCTTGGGCAATGGTGTAAACTCATCCTGAAAGCCTGTACCCACTCACCAGAGACTTAAATAGCCTTTGTTCTCCCCAATTAAAAGAGCTGCTCAAGGAAACCTGCTTCCTGGGAGTCTGTTCTTGCATTCACCATACCTGAAGTCTCTATCACCCCCTGCTCTTCCTGCCTCTCACTTCCTCCCCTCAGGATCTGCCAGCTTCAGTCAGCTGAGCCAGGAAGATCAGGTGATGCAGAGCCCAAACAACACAAAATGTTTAACAAGATGGTGGGAACATAGTACAAATGGGCCTACCAGAGGCAACCAAACACCTTGTTTTAGAAATGTACACACTTTCATGGTGATAAATTCTATAAAACAGGGAGCGGTGTATTTATAATTTGGTTCTTACATCTATCAACTGTAGTCATATTACAAGGACTGACATTAGTGAGAGGTGAGAAATGTCTTGGGAAATGAACATGTATCTGCCTGCACAAGAGGGAAAATAAACAGTGTTGTTTTACCATGTATGGCACGCAATTTTATACAGGAACCAATTTTTTTAAGTGTGACTCTCATAAGTAGAATATCCTTCTCATTTGAGAAAGAATTTCCTACATTTTAATGTATGTTAGCCATATTTGACTGTCAATTTCATTGCACTGAAATATACCTAGGATTTAAATAAACACTCTTCAGTCACCTACCCCATATCTCTCTGTGTTTATGTATAATCAAAGAGAGCATTAAATTAAAAAAGTAACTAAGATCTTGCCTTGCCTTGACTTGTTTTGAGTAAGGGTAACAGCATGCTATATAGGTAGGGAATTTGAATGAAATGATAGAGGTAAAGGAAATAAGCTTGTTGAAATAAAGATTCTCCCTGCTACCTAGCAGGTCTGGGTAGCAAAGTAAAGTACTTTACGTCTTCAAATTCTCTGTCTCTTCATGGTCTGAAAGTTTGCAACCATGCTCCACGATAATAATTTCTCTCTTCAAGGTTTGTCATAGTAACACAACAGTAACTAATACAATGTGAAGGAGCCTTAGCTACTGTCACAGTAGTAGATTCAGCTGCTCGTGGCTTGATAAAAGAGCATCAGAAAAAAGTATGCTGATCTCAAACTGTGAGAATAATGTTCTTCATTTTCCTAACAGCAGTGACTTTGCTAAGAAATTGAAAAACAATTTTGAATCAAAGAAAACACCAATAAAAATTTATTAAGGGAAGTGATCAGAATCGAAGACATAGGAACCAAGAATTACATTGTTTGGGAAGATGTTCTTTGCCTAGGACTCAAAACTAGTGTTTTAAAAGATAATACAGTCTATAAAATACAACACATCCTAAGGGAAAAATAGAGGCCAGAAAAAGGACATAATTTGGGGAAATGGACTTACAGGAGGAGTGGATGATGTTTTTAGAAGTGGAGAAAAGATAAAAGAGGGGCAGGAATGAAAGTATTCAGAACCCTTTACATGTTTGTAAGCAATGGCTAAATAATAAGTTGATTAATACTGACTATAAAAATATTTCAACCCTAAGACAAAATGATTATAATCAAACAGATGCATATGTAATACCAGCTAGTAAACTGTCCAAACCTCACATGTAACATGTACACTGTATAAAATAGAAATAAAAATAACTGGAGAAAATGTTAAGCAAAATCTGTGTAGACACACAGGGTTTATTCATCCCCTGGGCAAAATGAAAATAAATCTCTATTCAAAAGCCTTTCAGCTTCTGAAAATCTCATCTCTAGTGTGTGTGGGGCTATGATGGGGCTAGGTAATAGTGCCCTTCCAGCACCCCATGAATAATTATCTCTGTCCCAAATGCTTGGCAGCATGACCCATCTTCATTTCATTAAGAGAAAGAGAGACAGACTGGGATTGGCAATGGCAGAATTCATTTATTACATTTTAATGGAGAAGCAGCTCAGGAAGGGTGGGCCTAATGAGATATTTCTAAAGAAATTAGCCACTTTCTAGTAAAGAGCTGTCTCCCTTCTGTCCACTTTAGTGATGGATAGTAGGGCCACAGCCCTGGAGGCTTCCCACTCTCCCCTTTCCTTAGCTTTCTGAGGCACACAGTCGTCTTTGTCTCATGGAGGCATGAATGAATCATCTTTGTAAAATGATAGCAAATTTTACCATTTGTGTATGTGTGTGCATGTATATGTATGCATGTGGGGGGGTATTTGAGAGTGTGTGTTTGTTTCTTCTGCTTTTTTCTGCTTGTTTTGTTTATTATGGTCTGTTTGTATTCTTATTTGCCTGTTTATTTTCTAAAAGAAGGCTTAAATGGGAGGGATGTAAAGACGATCTGGAAGATGAGGAAGTGAAAACTGTGGTCTAAATATATTATATGTAAATATTTCAACAAAACAATTCTAAAGATGTTTTCAATCTCTCCGCATTTTTATTCAAATGTGTGAGCATGTTGTCAGTGAATGCTGTAATTTCAAATTCTACATCACCTCTTTCATTCCTCCTCCCACAGGTCCCAACAGTCAATACCTTAGGAGCATGTCATAAGAAGGTGAATAAATGACTTGTATGATTGCAGTATCACCATTGTATATTTAGTGGGAAAATAAATTTATGCTGATGTTAAAAGATAATATTGGGATAATAAAATCTAAAGCATATATATTTGTGCAAAGAACAACTCCTGAGTCAGAAAGTAAGTGTCCCAAAGCAGAACAGAGTAGGCCAACTGCCATCATAGCATGGACAGGGAACTTGAGTATAGAAACAGCTTGATTTGTTACAGAACACCATTCACTTCACTTGAATGAGTCTGCTAAGTTGGCAGGCTGTTATGGGCTGTTAGGATTGTCAGAAAAACAGCAGTGTGTTAATATTCCTAAGTCAGTTGGACTTTAAGGTAGCCTGAAACTTTTTCTGATTTAGTTTAGCAGTGTGATCTTTATGAAATCTTCTACATGAACCTGGTGAAAAGGGGCCTAAAGCCACCAATGCATATGCTTTTCACAAAGACACTGGGGCCTGCAATTGGCTATGCACAGTGCTAAGAAGACATTGAGCCTTTTGAGATTTATTTGTATAATGAGTACTTTATTTGTTGAGCACTTAGTTTAGGCCAGACTCCAAACAAAGAGAAGACAACAATGACAAGTGAGTTTCTTTCATCAACCAAACCCAAACAAACGAACAGTAAAACTTCTCCTTTGATGGATACACACACACTTAAGCAAAATAAATAAATAAATCCAGTCTGTTTGATGTTGGCTAATTCATCTTAAAAAAAACATTTAGATAATCACTATCAGATTGCTTCCAAAATTAAACATTCATATCAGTACAAAATATTTAGTATGGACACTATTTAAATAAATGTGCTGACATGAGCCATTAGAAGAAAATCTACAAAGTAAAGGAACTAAACAGGATATATGAAAGCCAGAAGATTGCTAATATAACAACAAATATTTTCAAAAGGATGGGAAAAGAGAGATAGAGAAACAGAGGGGGCAGGAGAAAACTAATTTAATTAACGAAAAATATTTTAAATATTACAGCGATAAATTAGAGTGACCAGCACACTCACAAAAAGGAGCAGTGATCTTGGCAGAAATATTTGGATAGATTCAAACAGAAAGGGAACAAAATAGCTAGGAAACAGAAGGTTACAATAAACAAAGTTGAATGAAGTGTTGGACATGAGCTAAAGGTTTGGATTTGTGCCTGATCAGGTCTCCATCTGTTGTCCAAACTTATATTTTAAATAATCCCTATATAGTGACATCATTTACTTATAGGCATATGTATTTTTCTTGGGCCACCATATATTCTGCAAAGTCTTTTCAACATGACCATCATTAGCTACATGGGACTTAAAAATTCATATACAACCAGATGGGTTCCCTAGTAAGGGGGAGGCAGGGGCTTTCTCTGACATAAACTCAGTGGTTGGCTCTTTGATCACGTCTCCCTGGAGTTGCAACCTTACCAGGCCACAGAGGAAGACAATGTAGCCAGCCCTGAGGAGACTTGATAGGCTAGGATCAGATAGAAAGGTCCTTCCTTGTCAGTGGACTAGGGAAGGGACATGGGAGGAGAGGAGGAAGGGTGGGTGGGACTGGAAAGAGATGGAGGGGGCTACAGCCAGGATACAAGGTGAATAAATTGTAATAAATAAATAAATAAAAATTTAAAAATCATGCAAATATAAAAGAATTTTTGTCACATTAGTGGAAGCTTATATGTTCAGTGGACATAGCAGGCTAGAGTCTGCAGAGTGGACATTACAGAATTCTCAGACAATTTCCACTTCTCCAAAACGTCTATTTAACCAGTCCTATTTTAATAGGGAGAAGAGGTAATTGACCATGCCCTTCGTGTATCCCTCCCAGAGTGTAAGAACAGTGAACAAATGAACCAGATGTTTAGGAAATGCAACACATGGTTCAAGGATGACCTCTGTGATAGTGTATAATGACTGGTTCTTTGTACCTACTACATTTCTCCTTTATTTCACTTGTAAAAGTGTGGCTAGGGGCTGGAGAGATGGCTTGGTGAGTACGAACTGAGAATGTGAGTTTGGATCCCAGCACCCACATAAACATCTGGATGTAGTCAGGTATGCACCTGTGCTATAAGGCTCATGGACAGATCGCTGCATTTTGCCACCAACCAGATGAGGTCCCGGAATTCAGGAGGTGACTGTGTCACAAAGGAACAGGGACAGAGCGGGGACCTCACAGTCTCCTCTGGCCTCCGAAAATATGTGACAGAACTCGTCCTTGCTATATGTGCATATATCGCACAAATATACACAACACACACACACACACAAGCACCCCCTAAAAAAACAAAACAAATGAATGAATGAAAATAGTGCTTTAGTAAAGCACAACTCCAAACCATGAGAATTTATTTAGTAAGTTCCCAGATGATGCTATGCTGCTGACCCAGAAGAACATACATACTTCTTTTTGTTTTTGTAACCCATGTTCCTGTTAGTGAGCCCCTATTTCTGCTCTTACCTTAAATATACTTGTAGCACGAGAAATTGACTGTCTGCAAAGCAGTGTCTGAGAACTCCAATATTCTCATCGGAGATATCTTTGTGCTTCATTCCCTGTGACGATAGAAATAAAAAACCTACAAAAGTAGGTGTGGCAAAGATTCATCTTGCTGCTTATAACATTGGCTTTGGACATTAAATAATGCCTACTACTCATCAAGCATGAAAAGCCCTGTAATACCATGTAGCTTCTGTGTGGATCAGGGAAGAAGCTTCCTTGTCTCTGGCTTGATTTCCTAAGACTGTCAATGACAAAGTGGTTATTCATCTTCAACGTTACGTACTTAACATTGATTGGAAACAAGAAAAGAGGTCCAAGTCAGACACATCTTTCTCATTGAGGCCTTCCACATATCAGGTAGATTTTAATAATGGCTAGTACAGATGGGGTTAGAGGCCATTTCTAAATGATTTTTGGAGACAAGGACTATCACTCAACCAGAAGCTTCAGATCATCTGGCCAGCAAAGCTCTGTGATTCTACTACTTTCCCCTCATCAAAGCTAATATGACTGGTGCAAATAGCACACAGCTTTTTCTTGGGTGATGGGCATTCAATCTCAGCTCCTCACATTTACAAGCTTTACTCTCAGAAACATTTTCCTAGCCCCTAAAGTAAATTTAAATATGTCCTCTAGGTGATGCAGAGAAACGTTACACTTTGAGTAACACTAATCTAGATTAAAGTGAAGAATTTCCCATAACTACCTGCAGTAGACCTATAGTTCGAATCTGAGTCCTGTTTTTTTTTTTTTTTTTTTTTGTTTGTTTTTGTTTTTTGTTTTTTTTTTTTTCCTAGAACATGTTTGTTTGCTTTACTTTTTTTTGCTGCAGGTTTATTTAGCATTAAGGAGACTTCCATATTTTAAACAGTTCTAAGTCTTGCCAGTAGTTTTTGCTTATTTTGTAAACGTGTGTTCAAAGCATGAGTCTGACACTTAGAATTCTTTGGAAAATGAGGCAACTTTGGAAATATTCTTTCACTCTCAGTGTAAGATCAGTAGGTTAACATGCTACCGAGAACACTAAAAGCATATTCTCAGAAAGATTATCTTTTAGTATCACATTCGAGTTCACTGGATCCTTGGATCGTAAACAATACCCTGTATAAAAAGAGCTACAGATAGCGATGCTCTCCTGCTCTCTGCTCAGCAGAGTTCAAGCTGGTACTAGGAGCACTGGGTTAACAGTAAGCCTCTTACCTTGATAAATAAGATCAAGACATATCATTTACCTTGTCTCCATGATGACACTTACTAACATAAAACTGTTTCTATATTTTCATTCCATTTACACAAGCCCATTTTATCAATGCCACTTCCCAATAAAACTCTTCCTGAATGGCTTTCGGGGACTTGAAGAAGGCATTTCATCTCTAACAATATTAATGATGTCACTTGCCCTTACATTGACAAAACTGTAAGAAAAGTAAAACAAACAATAAAATAGTACATCACAACTCAGCATGCATTCACTCGCAAATGAAGATAATTTTTTTTATTTTTTTATTTTTTTTGCAGGAAAAAAAGAAAGAATCAACATTCTACTGTTCATTTTGATGCGTTTGAAATTCTTGCTATGCTTCTTGATAACTATTTTCAGGAAATACAATTATGGTTTCCTTCCCTTAGTCATGAAGCTTACTCTGTCTGCTGCAAATTTCTGACCTCGCAGTTTTTCCCTCTATGCTCAGAGTACTCACTAAAGAAAGGAAATAGCCAGGTACTGTCTTCCATGCCATTTCTATCTCACTGTGACTGACCTTCTGGTTATGCAATTGTTTAATCATAGACTCCAGGGGAGATTTTTGAAATGGTTGCTATAGGAAATGACACAAAATTTCAATCAAATAAAATATCCAGGAGAAGTTGATTGATTCCCCGCCAGCAAAATGATTATGATCTTTAGAGAGTGGGTCTTGAATGGGAAGGCGATCATGATCATACCTTACTAGTGAGCTCCATCTGGACTCAAGCTGGTCCACTTGAGAAAACAAGTCTGTCATCTTCCTTTGGGAACACTTCCACCTGCAGGAAGTATCACATGAGCCAACACAAACTGTGATATCAAAAAATTCAACCTTCCGTAATACGGTAACCTGAACCATATTGTAAGGAACAAAAGACAGTAGTTTAGTTTCATTTCTGATGTCATTACAGTTTGTGTTTCTAGTCTTCTAGATTTTTTTTCTTTTCAAGTTATTTTTTAAGAAATAGAAAATGGCTATTGTTTCAAAACTCTTTAAACCAAGACCATTGTTCAAAGACCTGTTAGTCATTAGAATTTTCTTCCTTGTTACTCTATTGTTGTTCAAAGAAAATGAATGTTCAGAAGATAACACCAGGGTTTGTGAAATATTTTGGTATCAAAGAAAGATTAAATTAATCTCTTTGAGGTTTATCTGCAATGCAAAATGGCTATGATTTGCAAAGTTTTTGAGATTTGCAAAACTGTGGAAGTAAAACCAGGTAAAATAAGGAAATAGGAGAATGAATGTGATGTAAACACTAGATAAAAAATCTTACAGAAAAGGATCATCATTGACTGTCAAAATAAAACCTCATTGATTACTTGATAATTACAAAGAAAAATATTCTTATAATGAAGGTTTCTGACAACGAGCAACATAAAAATGTGACTAAGGTAAATAAATGTTGATGGGCCAACTTGGAAACCTACACCATCTAACTTGATGAAATTTGAAGGTCATAGAATTTCCCTTAACTTATTCGTGCCAAGAAGGTTGAGTCTGGATTTCCTCAAACTTTAAAACCTAATCCCCACTTGTATTAAAAATGTAAGAGACACTGAACAGGATAAGTGACACAAACAATAAACAAATTAAAGAAGCATGAGGTTCTGCAAGACAAGTGGTCAGGAGTAGAAAAAATAAAACAAAAAATAAAATAAAACAAAAAACATGTCAAACAGTAAAACAAGTTGAAAAAAAGGTCAACAATACATCACACCTTAATTATTAGAGTATGGGGACCTTTCTTCCTATCTTAAAGGAACTTTACAGATATGTAAAAATGAATGTCATGATTTAATTGAGTAACAATGATGGTTGTCAGTCTCACAAATCATTGATTGGGCTATTGGTCACTGAGAATGCCTTCGGGCTCCTGTCTTAATTAAAGTAATTGATGTGAGAAGAACTGTCTATGTGGGTTGTACCATTTCCTGTCTGGGAGATCTAGAGTTATATAAATATGGAGAAACTTGGCTGAACACTAATCTAGGATTATTTTAATTTTAGCCATACATAAGCAAAACAAATGCTGTTGTCCTATCAGAGAGAGAAATAAGAGTTTCATTTTTATTTTTAAAAGTTACTATCTCAGGCAGAAGAGATGGACCAGTGATTAAGAGCACATTTCCTCTTGCAGAGAATCTTAGTCTAGTTCCCAACATCCAAGTCTGGAAGCTCACAGGGGACCCATTTCCCTTTTTGGCCACTATGTGGAGACATATGGCATTTGTTCACACCAGACACAAACATACACATTTTTTATAAAAATGCATTGTAAAAAACTGAATACAGGAAACAAGACAGGAACCTACCACAGAGAACCTCTGAAAGACTACCCAGCAGTATATCAAAGCAGATGCTGAGACTCATAGGCAGAGTGCAGGGAATCTTAAGAAAAAAAGGGGGAGATAGTAAGACCTGGAGGGGACATGAGCTCCACAAGGAGTGCAACAGAACCAAAAAATCTGGGTACAGGGGTCTTCTCTGAGACTGATACTCCAACCAAAGACCATTCATGGATATAACCTAGAACCCCTTCACAGATGTAACCCATGGCAGCTCAGTATCCAAGTCGGTTCCTTAGTAAGGGGGAAAGAGACTGTCTCTGACATGAACTTAGTGTCTGGCTCTTTGATCACCTCCCCTTGAGGGGAGAGCAGCCTTACCAGGCCACAGAGGAGGACAATACAGCCAGTTCTGATGAGACCTTGTAAGCCAGGGTCAGATGGAAGAGGAAGAGGACCTCCCCTGTCAGTGGACTTAGAGAGTGGCATGGGAGCAGATGAGGAAGGGAGGATGGGGTTGGGAGGGAGAGAGGGAGGGGCTATAGATGGGATACAAAGTGAATAAGCTATAATTAATATATAACAAATAAAAATTAAAATAAAGAAAAAGAAAAGGAAATGTAGAATATCATCTACATTGACTATTCTGTAAAAAAAAATACTGAATAGCTAGGAATCTTTAAGAACATTGTTTTCTTGAGTCTAGCACATTGTTAAAAGAGAAAAATTCATAGCTTTATTATAGAGTGTATTCATGGACTAAAAAATATGTAAATCATTGTGAAAAGTTACACTCTGTAGTCAATAATGAACAGAAATATAACAAAAATAAAAAAAATAAAAATAGCTACATTTTCTGATTCCTCTTACCTTGCTATTTGTTCTAAACATTCTATACTTTTAGAACTGTAATTGGTACACTTGCTTCAAAATTGCAACAGAATGAAACTCCAGATGCTCACAGATGGTAAGCCTACAAACTTAATTAAAACTCATGCTTTATTATCCCAAAACAGGAAAATTGAGACCGCCTTGCCTAAAGAAAATGTTTATGTTTTCTCCTACTCATCTCCAGCCATCCAGAAAACTTCAAGGGTCATAGAAATGGAATGAAAGTTTCTCTTTGTTGCCAGACTAGAGAGAAAAATAAAACTGTACACCATTAACCTAAATACAGAATCAAAATCAAATTAAACAAACAGTTGTGATTGGTAAACCATGTGTCTACCACCATATTACCAATTTAATCAGGGTTTAATTAGGATATTAAAAAAGAAATTAAATATATAAGCTTTCATCAATAAACATACTGAGTACTGATCATATTCTTTGTATTATATGTATTTTGTTAGGTTTTTATTTGTTGACTATATAACATTACTTTTTCTTCCATTGCAATGAAATTAAATAACTATACAGCATATATTTACATGTGTAGTAGGTTTTTAACATTGTTATTTTCTTTTTTGTATAATCAGCTGTGAGGTTTTACTGTCCCTCATACTTAGCAGTTAATGTTGGACTTGAGAGATTGTATTCATTAGTCATGAAGTTACTTTTCTCTTTGGATGATCATGGATAGCTTCCTCATACTTCTGCTACACTGAATAAAGGAATCAAGAAAGCATTCAAAAATCTGCTAACCCTTCTAGATCAGAGATGTAGAGCTTCTCACCTGGGCACAATGATGTATCACCACAGAACATGAGAGAAGACAGAAATAAGAAAAGCATTCATGAAGAAATCAATAAAAATGATGGCTGCATTCCTGGCTTAACAGAGGATGGGAAACATCAAAGTAACATGTTAACAGCCCTTAAACAATCATCTGTCCTAGACTTTTATAATCATTAAAAAAAAAAAAAAACCTTTGTTTAATTTTGTGAAAATAAACATTTTGTGTTTTGTTCATTTCTTTGTATAAACAAAGCAGGACACTCCTCTTTTTAAATCTTTATTTAAATCTTTATTTATTTATTTATTTCAATTTATTCACTTTGTAGTACCCTCCATCACTGCCCAGTCCCACCCACATTCCCTCTTCTCCCCTATACCTCTTTCCTAGCCCACTGATAGGGGAGGATATTTTCCCCTTCTATATGACCCTAGCCTATCAGGTCGCATCAGGGCTGGCTACATCATCTTCCTCTGTGGCCTAGCAAAGCTGCACCCCCCAAGGGGAGCTGATCAAAGAGCCAATCACTGAGTTCATGTCAGAGACAATCCCTGCCCCTCTTACTGGGGAACTTATTTGGTCATCAGGAAATACAAAACAAAACGACCCTGAGATTTCACCTGTTACCCGTTAAAATGGCTAAGATAAAAAATTGAAGGGATGATGTGTGCTGGAGAGGTTGTGGAGAAAGGGTAACACTCCTCTATTGCTGGTAGGAATGTAATCTGGTACAACTGCTTTGGCAATCAATGTGGCGCTTTCTCAGAAAATTAGGAATAGTGCTACCTCAAGATCCAGCTATACCACTCTTAGGCATATACCCAAAATATATTCAACTGTACAGCAAGGACATTTGCTTAACCATGTTCATAGCAGCTGTATTCATAATAGCCAGAAGCTGGAAACCTAGATGTCCCTCAATGGAGGAATAGATACTAAAAGTCTGGTACACAATGAAATACTACTCAGCAATTAAAAACAAGGAAATCATGAAATTTTCAGGCAAATGGTGGGAACTAGAAAAGATCATCCTGAGTGAGGTATCCCAAAAGTAGGAAGACACACACGGTAAATACTGACTTACAAGTGGATATTAGCCATACAACATAGGATAAACATACTAAAATCTATGGTCCTAAAGAAGCTAAACAACCAAGGAAGATATTCGGGAAGATGCTTAATCCTCATTCAGAAGGGTAATCAAGATAGACATTGGAAGTAGGAGAAGACCAGGAACAGAACAGAAGCCCTCCACAGAGGACCTCTGGAAGACTCTACACATCAGTGTATCTAAAGATTTAATGAGACTCAGAAAAACTTTGGACAGAGAGAAATAGAGAAACCTGGAGGGGACAGGAACTGCACAAGGAGACCAATAGAGCCAAAAAAACCTGAGCCCAGGGGTCCTGCAGGGACTGATAATCCAACCAAGACCATGCATGGTTAGGACCTAGACCCCTGCTCAGTTTCTAAGTGGGTTCCCTAGTAGAAAACAACTTTCAAAATAGACCGGAAAGAAAATTTTCAAACACAAAATTTAACAGAAATTTTTTCTTTCAAAATTTTCTGAAATAGTTGTAAAAGGAATCCCAGCAAAAAGGAAAACATAATTGTATAGAAAAGGAAGAAAAATGGAAAATATTACCACTTAAATAAAATAATTATTAATCATAATTGATGTTTCAAAATATTAAATAATTTGACTTTAAATATTTGAATGCATATAAAGTTTGAATGTTTATCTTAATCTTTATATATGTGTATAAACCTATATATGTATGTATGCATATGTATGATGTCATACATACATAATGACATCAAATGTAAGGGTTATGGTTGAATTTAAAGCAAGGAAGTTTTCAAAGATGCATACACTGATCAGTTACCGATATAAATAAGGCACACTTTAATAAAAACAAATGGAAAGGAATAAATTGTCTTTTATTAATTATCAGTGTCATTCAAAGAATATGGAGATAATGAATACAATAGAGAACATGGAGATAAGAGGTTTGCAGTACTTAATCTGCAGCATGCATTAGAGAAATGCAATAAAATAGTTGATTGTGATGCTCACATTCCTAATTAACAAAGTCACAACTAATAGTCCACATTATCAGGAAAGCTTTCTAAAAGTACACGTGAGGAGCAGACATAGATTGTTAGTGAAAAAAAATACAGAAGAGTGTAGAGAAAATTTGTGAAAGTCCTCAGAAGTCAGATGCTTATGGGAAATAAACATTACTCAGGTCTGCTACCATATCATTGGGAGGAGGAACATAGAGGATATTTTAAATGGATACATGTAGGCAGTGCAGCATACATGTATCTCTCTTCTAATAATCAAATTTATGGCCTGGATGTAGTTAGTGTTTGAAGTTGCCTAACCTTAACATTTTATATAGAAATGAAATTTCAAAGGTAGTCATTACCTGTGTTTCAATTAGCATAATTTTTATTGTGATAGAGACAGATAAGATTTTTCATTGATGAAATTAGCAATGTCCAACATATTGCACAAATATAAACTGCATGTCTTAAATTTATTAAAGAAACCATAATGAAAGAAACTTCAAAGGGGCTGCAAAATTTTTGGTCTGTTTATTTGAGTATATTGACCTTTTTAGACTCAGCCTAAAAGAACACTACATGAAGCTTATTTCTTAATCAATTAACCTTCATACAAGCTTTATAGAGAACAGAGACTCTAATTAATCTATTACAATGGATGTAATAGCAACCACTTCTGTATGTTCTTCAATAAATGTTTATGTGACAGAATTTGTTGAACCTTATAGGCAGTGAGATGGCAAAGGCCTGTGTAGACTTCACTTATATCAAAATATTGGAAACTATAAACATCTATACTTTTTTCCCTCAGTAATGAATAATTGCGTTTGGTTAGGAGGATTTGAACAGGCAGATGTGCTTCACAACATCTTCACATGTTCACTTAAAAATTCTGATGATGGTTTTAGACATAAATTAGGATACAAATAAAAATAATTGGTTTATTAGACCATTTGGGGCTGGTTAATAATGATGAGATTGGTATGTTAAGATGCATACTATAGCAAATAATAAA
The DNA here is from genome assembly GCF_907164565.1 of Psammomys obesus. Taxonomy (NCBI): domain Eukaryota; kingdom Metazoa; phylum Chordata; class Mammalia; order Rodentia; family Muridae; genus Psammomys; species Psammomys obesus. The sequence goes on along the minus strand of NW_026596134.1, from coordinate 18,513,056 downwards.
AAAACGTTTTAGGAAAAATGTTTATAAGTTGTTGGAAATATAGTTCTGTGGTATAACATTTGCAAGCATGCTTGAAGTCATTTTTCAGTATTGAAAAAAATGGATGAATAATAAATAAATAACCAAGTAGATTCACCAGCCAGATGCACGGGAAGAAACAGAAGCCCCCATGAAATATTAAATTATTGGACAGATCCAGCCTCTGGCCCATGGCCTTACTTATCTTTTTGAGGAGACCTGTCAAGATCTCAGAAACATTCAAACTCCATCACAATGCCATATACACCTTCCTGAGGAGGGCTGCTTGATTCCAGAAATATATAACCTCCTCCCTACGTTCTGCCTGCCTTTCTGGGGAACCCTGTTAGCACCAGAAACAACCAGCCAAACCCAGGGTCAACCAGATAGCTTAATAACACAACAATCAAGATATAGGGCAATATGACATCACCAGAATCCAGTTATTCTACTACAGTAAACCTTGGATATGCTAACACAGCTGAAACACAAGAAAACGACCTTCAATCTCATGTTATGAAGATGATAAAGTCTGTTAAAGAGGAAACAAATAAATCCCTTAAAGAAATGCAGAAAAAATATAATCAAACAGATAGAGGCCATTAACAAGGAAAACAACCAAATTCCTTATAGAAATACAGAAAAACACAATCAAACAGGTGAAGGAAATGAGTAAGACAATTCAGGACCCGAAATGGAAACAATAAAGAAAACAAACTGAAAGAATCAGGGAGACAATAACTTAGGGAAGAAAACAGGAATTTCAGACTTAAAAATCACCAACAGACTACAAGAGATGGAGGAGAGAATTTCAGGTATGGAAGCTACAATAGAAGAAATTAGTAAAAAAAATGTAAAATCTAAAAAGTTTCTGACAAAAACATATCCAAGAAATTATGGACACCATGTAAAAATAAAACTTAAGAAGGATAGGAGTAGAGGAAAGAGAAAATTCATACCCTAATATACTAAAGATGTCAGTCCGACTATACTATACCCAGCCAAACTTTCAATAATCATAGGTACAGATAACAAGATATTTCATAACAAATCCAAATTTGAACAATGTCTATGAACAAACACAGCCCTACAGAAGATACTAGAAGGAAAACTCTCACTCAGAGAGGTTAACTGCAAACCCCTCCCCCCCAAGGAAAACCAAACCAAACCATATAAATAACTTCACTACAGCAAAACCGACACTAGACAAGCACATGAAACTAGACAAGCACGCGAACACTCTACCATAACCAACATAAAAATAAAAGGAACTAACAGTCATTGGTCATTAAACCCCTCAACATCAAAGGACTCAACTCTCCAATAAAGACACAGACTAACAGAATGGATGCTTAAACAGTATCTAACATTTTTCTGTATACAAGAAACATATCTCAGTCATAAAGATAGATATTACCTGAGAGTAAAGGGCTAGAAGAATGTTTTCCAAGCAAATGGACCCAAGAAACAAGCCAAAGAACCCAAGGAGAGCAACAGAACCAAAATATCTGGTCACAGGGGTCTTTTGTGAGACTGATACTCCAAACAAGGACCATGCAAGGAGATAACTTAGATCCCCTGCACAGAAGTAGCCCATGGCAGCTCAGTGTCCAAGAGGGTTCACCAATATAGGAACAGGGATAGTCTTTGACATGAACTCATGGGCTGGCTCTTTGATCACTTCCATCTGAGGGGGGAGCAGCCTTACCAGTCCACAGAGGAAGACAATGAAGCCAGTACTGATGAGACATGATAGACTAGGGTTAGATGAAAAAGGAGGAAGATCTCCCCTATCATTGGAGTGGGGAAGAGACATAAGAGAAGAGGGAAGGAGGCTGGAATTGGGAGGAGAAAGGGGAGAGGGCTACAGCTAGGATACAAAGTGAATAATCTGAAATTAATAAAAAAAAATAAGAAGAAAACAGGAAACAACCTAGGAACCTGCTACAGAGGGCCTCTGAAAGCCTCTGGCCTGTAGACTATCAAAGCAGATGCTGAGCCTGATGGACAACTGTTGGGCAGAGTGAATGGAATTTTATGTAAGAAGTGGGAAATAGTAAGAGCTGGAGAGGACAGGAACTCCACAGGAGAGCAACAAAACAAGAAAATTTGAACACAGGGAACTTCCCAGAGACTCATACTCCAACCAAGGACTATTCATGGAGATAACCTAGAAGCCCTGCACAGATGTAGCCCATGGCAGTTCAGTATCCAAGTGGGTTACATAGTAATGAGAAGAGAGACTGCCTCTGACATAATCTGATTGGCCTACTCTTTGATCACCTCCCCCTGAGGGGGGAGCAGCCTTACCAGGCCACAGTAGAGGACAATGCAGCCACTTTTGAGGAGAACTGATAGACTAAGATCAGAAAGAAGGAGAGGAGAACCTCCCCTATCAGTGGACTTGGGGAGGGGCATGCATGCAGAAAGGGAGGGAGGGTGGGGTCAGCAGGGGAGGAGGAAGGGGCTTATGGGGGGATACAAAATGAATAAAATGTAATTAATAAAAAAATAATAAAAAAATAAAAATTAAAAAATACCTAATTAAATAGACTTTAAACCAAAATTATTCAAAAGACATGAGGAAGGCCACTTCATTATTAGCAAAGGAAAAACTCACCAAAAGACATCTTAATTTTGAATATCTCTCTATAACCGTATTTATAAAAGAAACATTAGTAAAACTTAAACCACTCATTGACTTCCACACATTAGTAGTGGGAGACTTCAACACCTCACTCTCACTAAAAACATGTCAATGAAACAGAAACTAATCTGAGAAATAATGACACTAACAGATGCCATGAATCAAATGGACCTAACAGACACAATTTTTTACCCAAGCACAAAAAATATAACTTCTTCTTAGCACCCCATGGAACCTTCTCCCAAACTGACCAAATAGCACTTTTTCTTCTTTTAGATGGGTCTGTATCACTTCTAGAAGAATGGTTTCTCACACCCTTTAACATAAGATACTCCTCCATGGGTAGACTATAGTATATGTTATCTAAAGGGCCCTTTCTGAGATTCTTTGTCCAGGTGATTATAGATTGTGTCAAGTTCACAATTAAAAGTAATTATTATATTACCTGTATAGTATTATTTTCCTCTGTGACTCCATGCTTTCTACAGTTACTTCAATGCATATATATATGCATGTATATATGTGTGTATGTGTTTGTGTGTGTCTAATCACACCTAAGTATTTGGAGTTAGGAACATAGATGAGTGAGAAAGAGCATTTAATTGAGAATGCAGCAGGGATGCCAATAAAGAAGGAGAGGGCAAGGAGAGAATTAAATTCTTGGGGATCCAGGAGAACGCAAAGTATAATAGTTCTCCTTGGCTTACTATCCTTATGTACACCCTGATTATTCCCCTACTCATTTGATTTTTACTTTTGTGCCTTGTATTTAAATTGCTTGATGGCTTTCATGAAGGAATGTTTGGGAGCGATATAGCTATTGGTACTCAGATCTCATTGTGGAAAAGTAAATCTGGAGGACTCCAGGAGTCATATTTTGAAGACCCAATAATCATGATAAAGGGGGAATGAGAGACCAAAGAATTAAAAATCAGTGGGTAGGAGGATCCAAGATAGCAGCACCAGGAGGACATTGTGTCTGAGGAGCAGGACAGCAGTGAAGGCACAGCAACCAACAGACTGAACTTTTGGGACACTATGAAAGCAGTACCTAGAGGGAAATTCATAGCACTAAGTGCTTTCAAGAAGAAAATTGAAACATCTTACAAGCAACTTAAAGGCTCACCTGAAAGACCTGGGTGGGGGGGAAGAAGCAGACATACCCAAGAGGAGTAGATGGCTGGAAATAGTCAAACCCAGGGCTGAAATCAATAAATTAGAAACAAAAAAAACAATTCAAAGAATCAATGAAACCAAGAGCTGGTTCTTTGAGAAAATCAACAAGATAAACAAACCCTTATCCAAACTGACTGGAAGGCAGAAAGACACCATCACAATCAACAAAATCAGAAATGAAAAGGGGGACATAACAACAAGCACTATGGTAATCCATACAATCACTGGGTTTCACTTCAAAAGTCTATATGCAACAAAATTTGAAAATCTAAATGAAATGGACAATTTTCTTGATCGATTACACTTGCCAAAGCTGAATCAAGATAAGGTAAATCAATTAAATACTCCTATGTCCCCTAAGGAAATAGAAGCTGTCATCAAAAGTTACCATTGAATAAAAGCCCAGGGCCAGTTGGTTTCAGTACAGAATTCTACCATACTTTCAAAGAAGAGCTAACAAAACTACTCTTCAAGTTATTACACAAAATAGAAACAAAAGGAACATTACCAAACTCATTCTATGAAGCCATAGTCATCTTGTTACCTAAACCTCACAAAGACCCAACAAAGAAAGAGAATTTCAGGCCAATGTCTCTTATGAACATTGATACAAAAAATACTCAATAAAATACTCACAAACCAAATCCAAGAACACATCAAAGATATCATCCACTATGACCAAGTAGGCTTCATCCTATGTGTGTAGGGGTGGTTCAATATACCATCAATGTAATCCACCATATTAACAAACTGAAAGAAAAAAAAAATCACATGATAATCTCCTTAGATACTGAAAAAAGCATTTGATAAAATCCAACATAAACTTCTTTAGTTCCTCATATATTCTGGATATCAGCCCTCTGTCAGATATAGGGTTGGTGAAGATCCTTTCCCAGTCTGTAGGCTGTCATTTTGTTCTGATGACAGTGTCTTTTACTTTACAACATAAAGAACTAAAGAAGTTAAAAAGTAATAAATTAAGAAATCAAATTTAAAAATGGGGTACAGAGCTAAACAGAGAATTCTCTGTAGAGGAATAGAGAATGGCAGAGAAAAACTGAAAGAGATGCTCAACATCTTTAACCATCAGAGAGATGCAAATCAAAAAGACCCTGAGATTTCACTTACACCCATCAGAATGGTTAAGATCAAAAACTCAAGTGGCAACACATGCTGGAGAGGTTGTGGAGAAAGGGGAAGCCTCCTCCATTGCTGGTGGGAATGTAAACTTATACAACCACTTTGGAAATCAATCTGGTACTTTCTTAGACTACTAGAAATAATGCTTCCTCAAGATCCAGCTATACCACTCCTAGGCATATATTCAAAAGATGCTTAAGTACACAGCAAGAACATTTGCTCAACCATGTTTGTAGCAGTTTTATTCATAATAGCCAGAACCTGGAAACAACCCAGATGTCCATCAATGGAGGAATGGATACAGAAATTGTGGTACTTTTACACAGTGGAATACTATTTATCAATTAAAAAAAGGAAATCATGAAATTTGCAGGCAAATGGTGGGGTCTAGAAAAGATCATCCTGAGTGAGGTATCCCAGAAGCAGAAAGACACACATGGTATATACTCACTTATAAGTGGGTACTAGACCTATAAGATAAGACAAACATACTAAAATCTGTACACAAAAAGAAGATAAATAAGAAAGAGGACCTGGAGTAAGATGATCAATCCTCACTTAGAAAGACAAATGAGATTAACATTGGAAGTAGAAGAAAACAAGTAATAGGACAGGAGCCTACCACAGAGGGCATCTGAAAGACTCTACAAAGCAGTGTATGAAAGCAAATGCCGAGACTCATAACCAAATCTTTGGCAGAGTGCAGGAAACCATATGAAAGAACGGGGAGTTAGTATGATCTGGAGAGAACAGGAGCTCCACAACGACCAGATATATCAGGGCACAGGGGTCTTTTATGAGACTGTATCTCCAACCAAGGACCTTGTATAGATATACACTAGAACCCCTGCTCTGATGTAGCCCGTGGTAGCTCAGTATCCAAGTGAGTTCCCTAGTAAGGGGAACAAGGACTATTTCTTACATGATATCAATGGCTAGCTCTTTGACCCCTCCCCCCCATGATGGAGTAGCAGCCTTGCTAGGCCACAGAGGAGGACAATGCAGCCATTCCTGAAGAAACCTGATAAGCTAGGGTCAGATGGAAGGGGAGGAGGACCTCCCATATCAGTGGACTTGAAAAGGGGCAGGGAGGAGATGAGGGAGGGAAGGTGGATTAGGAGCGAATGAGGGAGTGGGCTTCAGCTGGGACACAAAGTTAATAAATTGTAACGAATATTAAAAAAATAAATATTTAATTTAAAAAATCCAACAGTTGGTCATAAAGTTTCAGCATCTGCTTTGATAATCTGTAGGGCAGAGCCTTTCAGAGGCCCTCTGTGGCAGGTTTCTAGGTTGTTTCCTGCTTTCTTCTTCTTCTGATGTCTATCCTCTTTGCCTTTCAGGATGGGGATTGAGCGTTTTAGTCAGAGTCCTCCCTCTTGATTAGTTTCTTTAGATGTACAGATTTTTTAAGTTTGTCCTATAAGTCTTTTTAAGTGAGTATATACCGTGTGTGTCTTTCTGCTTCTGGGACAGCTCACTCAGGATGATCCTTTCCAGGTCCCACCATTTACCTGCAAATTTCATGATTTCCTTATTTTTCAATGCAGAGTAATACTCCATTGTGTAGATGTACCACAATTTCTGCATCCATTCTTCAGTTGAGGGGCATCTGGGCTGTTTCCAGCTTCTGGCTATTACAAATAAGGCTGATACAAACATGATTGAGCAAATGAAACTTTATGGCCAACTGTTGGGCAGAGTGCATGGACTCTTATGTAAGAAGTGGGAAATAGTAGGTTATGGAGAGGACAGGAACCCCACAAGGAGAGCAACAGAACCAGAAGATCTGAACACAGGGTTCTTCCCAGAGTCCTATACTCCAACCAAGTACCAGGCATGGAGATAACCTAGAACCCCTGCACAGATGTAATCCGTGGCAGTTTAGTGTCTAAATGAGTTACATAGGAATGGGAAGAGGGACTGCCTCCGACACAATCTGATAGGCCTGCTCTTTGATTACCTTCCCCTGAGGAGAGAGCAGTCTTACCAGGCCACAGAAGATGACAATGCAGCCACTCCGGATGTGATCTGATAGACTAAGATCAGAAGAAAGGAGAAGATGACCTCCCCTATCAGTGGACTTGGGGAGGGGCATTCATGAAGAAGGGGGAGGGAGAATGGGTTCGGGAGGAGAGGAGGGAGGAGCTTATGGGGGGGATACAAAGTGAATAATGTGCAAAAAAAAATCCAACATTCATTTATGTTTAAAGTCCTGGAGAGATTAGTGATACAAGGCACAAACCTAAACATAGTAAAGGCAATATACAGCAAGCCTATTTCTTACATCAAACTAAATGGAGAGAAACTTAAATGATTCCCGCTGAAATCATGGACAAGGAAAGGCTGCCCACTCTCTCCATATCTCTTCATAATAGTACTTGAAGTCCTTGCTAGAGCAATAAGACAATTAAAAGTGATAAGAGGATTCAGTTCGGAAAGCAAGGAGTCAAAGTATCACTATTTGCAGATGATATGAGAGTATACCTGAGTCACCCCAAAAACTCTACCGGGGAAATCCTACAGCTGATAACCTTCATCAAAGTGGCAGGATACAAAATCAACTACAAGAAGTCAGTAGCCCTCCTGTTACAAAAGACAAAAGGGATGAGAAAGAAATTAGGGAAACATCACCCTTCACAATAGCCACAAATGACATAAAGTACCTTAGTGTAACCCTAATCAAGCAAGTCAAAGACTTGTATGAAAAAAATTTCAAGTCTCTGAAGAAAGAATCGGAAGAAGACATCAGAAGATGGAAAGATCTCCCATGCTCATGCTTAGCAAGATTAACATAGTAAAAATGGCCATCTTACCAAAAGCAATCTACAGATTCAATACAATTCCCATCAAATTCCCATCAGAATTTTTTACAGACCTTGAAAAAAAAAATTCTCAACTTCATATGGAATAAAAAGAAACTCGGAATTGCTAAAACAATTCTCTACAATTAAAGATCTGGAGTTGTCTCCATCCCTGTTCTCAAGCTGTACTATAGAGCAACAGCAATAAAAACTACATGGTACTGGCATAGAAATAGAAAGATGAATCAATAGAACTGAATAGTAGACTCAAAAATAAACCCACACACTTATGGACACCTGATTTTTTACAAAGATGCTAATACCATACATTGAAAAATAAATAGCATCTTCAATAAATGTTTCTGGTCTAACTGGATTTCTACTTGTAGAAAAATGCAAATAGATCCATACTTATCACCCTGGACAAAACTAAAGTCCAAGTGGATCAAAGACCTCAATATAAAAACAGACACACCAAACCTGTTAGAAGAAAAAGTGGGGAAGAACCTTGATCTCATTGGCATGGGAGACAAAGGCCTGAACAGAACACTAACAGCAGGGTCTCTATGATCAGCAATCAATAAATGGGACCTTGTGAGGGGAAAGGAAGGGAGTGGAGGAGAGGAGAGTAGAGTAGAGAAAGATATTCTGTCACCTTGTTGCTGTAGACATAAAGTTTCTCATGCTGTAGTATTTTCATTCAAAAAGTCTACCAGGCCACAGAGGAGGACATTGCAGCCATTCCTGATGAGACCTGATAGGCTAGGGTGAGATGGAGGGAGCGGAGGACCTTCCCTATCAGTGAACTTGGAAAGGGGCATGGGAGGAGATGAAAAAGTAAGGGTGGGATTGGGAGGGAATGAATTAGGGTGCTGGAGCTGGGTTACAATTTGAATAAACTGTAATTAATATAAAAATAATAAATAACAGAAATCAATCATTCCTTAATAATTTTCCATTAAGGTAAGCTTTGTTTTACTCAATTTTAAAGCTTGGAATAATTTTTTTAAAAAGTTTAACTGCATTTTAAACAGGGAAATTTTCTCTTTTTAATATTTTACTAAAGCACTCTTCTTGTACCCATGGGCCAAAAGGCAATTAGAAGATCAATCAATGCATTCAGAGAATCAAGTACTCTAATGGACTTCCACAGCTGCACAAAATGAGGGTGGCATGGTTTCTTCATGATCGAGTATATTTCTCTGACCAGAATGAAGAAGAATGAATCGAGGCTGGTGTGTTTTCTCTTCATCCACTCTGCCTGTCTTTAATAAGTAGGACCATCTTTATCTAGTATTTGGAGTCATCATTTTATTTTAAACCTCCAATTTTACTTGTGTTTTTTTAGTTATTATAATATTAAATAAGAAAGCAAAAGTCAATTCATATCATCAACAGATTTATTTTTTCTTCAAAATAATGGCTTATATAGTAGAAATTCTAAGGATAGTCAGTATCTGCAATATAACTATGAAAACAAATTTAAGGTAACAAATGCTACTTCTAAAATCACTGTGTATACAGATATTAAAAAGTCACATACTCTTTTCTACTTACTGGAATTACAGTCATCTGTCAGCAATATTCAGTCCCATTTTCATTATCAAGTCACTGTTTCATACATACCCAATTGATCAAATTGTCATATAACTTGCTTAAAAAATGCTAATGGCTTCTTCTTTTTCTGATCCTTTGCTAATACTTATTTCCAGAATGAAAGTTTTAAACTTATTTATAATATATGGTTGAAATTATGTAAGTGAGATAAAGTCAGGAAAGATGTACCATCTGATTCCCTTTGGGGTCATAGTTGAAGTCCTTCTAGAAAGTTCAATACATTGACGAGGAATAGCACTCTTCTATTGCATCAATTCATTGTTATCCTTCCCACCATTCCTGCCAGTTATTTCAATGATGGTTTGATAGGCAAATCTTATCATAAACTAAATATCTGTTAATTTTATCTAAAGGCATCTCATTCAAAAGTGTCATATTAATCAAGGCATTAATGGGAGATTACTGTCTTTATATTTACAAATCCAGCATGGCTGTAGCTTACACTATGATTACAGAAGTCCACAAGAGACCCACATGTGGATTAGTAGATACTATACTTTTTACTGGGGATCTGAATTACTCCTTATAGGCTTTCACTGACAGTGATGATTTAGTCATTTTCTGTGTTTAGGCATCTGGGGGGATGTTATTAGAAAGAAGATAAATAGTCAGCATGAATTGATTATCTGTCCAAAGGCAATTTATCATAAGAATACTTTGTTCAATCTACAAATTATGTCTCAAATGTCACTTAAGGAACTTATGCCACTCCTTTTCTCGAGAAATTTTGTCAATATTTTGAGCCCTATAAGATGATGTTTAGGGGACAGAAGTTTCTGTCGGTTGCCTTAGACAAGAAAAAACAAATGTTCTTTTAATAATGTACATCATATCTCATGTTTAAGGATAGGCCGTTATTTTTGTATGGATTGTAAAGAGAGCCATTGCAATACCACTCAGGATTCTCCCTCTGCTAGTCTATGCTAATAATACTGACAAACTTTAAAGGTTATCATTTCCATATGTATGAAGGAGAATAGACCAGAAGAAATTAAGCTGTATGGTAATATAATATTATTATGTCAAACATATTATTTGTTCTACAACTAAATCTATGACAGGCATTTCCAGGCATATTTAGACTTTTTTTCTAATTGGTCTGTTTTATGGTTGCTGTATAGTTTTGATATTTGTGAGACTCTACAAGGTCATACAAAATAACAGTAACAAAATGGCATTGTCAGGGGAGGAGGACACAACAATTCTAGGAGAACAGTGGATAAATTGTCTAAGCTGATGGATCTAGAGGGCCTAATTCTTACGGCTACCTGTTTCCCCTTCTGCACAGAGCACTCATTGCCTTACAACAGAACTCTGACATTGAACTGAAAATTATAGTCAAGAGAATTGAATCCATTCATATACCATGTTTTGGAAATACTTTTAAGGGGAATATGTCTTTCAAATAATACTGTTGAATTTGATGATGCCATCAAGAGGTCAATAAATATATTAATGAGCAAAGAAAGAAAGAAATACATGAATCAGAAATTCCAAGTCTTGGCAATAAATTCCTTCTTCCATAAAACTGAACACAAAAAGAAGGCCACCAGTGAAACTTAGTTCAGCAACCTTTGGAAATATGTTAACTTTCTGTTCAATATTTTTCAACCTAATGGAAGAATCTCTGAAATCTTGTCACATAGTGTTTATTGGCTAACTTTCCCAACAACAATCAAGTGCAGTTCAGAAGGGTCTCTGAGAGTCTTGTTTACTGACACACTTGGCAACCCTATCCCATGGTGAGTCATAACCTGTGAGAATCAATGAAACCTCATTGACTAATTGTCTGCCTCCCTCCATGGTACACACACACACACACACACACGTGTGTATATATATATATATATATATATATATATATATATATATATATATATGCCATACTGTTGACTATGTTAATTTGAATTGATCTGCTTTTATAAAAGTCATCTCATTTGTTCCATAAATTCATAAAGTTAAGATGACCTCTCAGATTCAGCTCTGTTGCATCCTCCCAATATATAATGGCATAGAGAAAAAAAAAAAATCCCATTCTGAAAGGGGGGGATTAAGACAACAAGGAAAGATCAGGTTAAATCAAGATTAATAGCCAGCAAGGCAAACATTAAATTATCAAGTTCTATATCTATCATCCAGGGCATATGGTAGCATGATGTCAGCTTCAAACAGGCATGAGTAGTCTTTCCCCAACAACATTTTCATTTATAGGGCACATGACTTCTGTCAGGCTATGTTTGGTGTCCTCAGGTTTCTTCCAAACCTGTTCCATGCTCCTGGTATCTCCAGTATTCTGGTTTCTCCACTGACTCACATTCAGAGCCTTACACACCAGTTCACCATGTACACTTCAAGCAAAATCCAACCATATTACACATACTATGGATTCACAACTCTTTCCTCAGGAATCTTGGCCTAAATCACCATGACTCTGTAACTCTTTTCATCTGCTTGACTGCACGTACAACACTGTATGAATGCTGTTGCCTATTTTCTTTCTTTTTTAAATTTTTATTAATTACACTTTATTCACTTTGTATCCCCCCATAAAACCCTCCTTTCTCCCCTCCCAATCCCACCTTCCCTCCCCCTTTTCCATGCATGCTCCTCCCCAAGTCCACTGAAAAGGGAGGTCTTCCTCCTTCCTTCTGATCCTACTCTATCAGATCTCATCAGGAGTGGCTGCACTGTCATCTTCTGTGGCCTGGTAAGGCTGCTCTCCCTTCAGGGGGAGGTGATCAAAGAGCAGCCTATTTTCTATGTACCATTGCTACAGTGGCCACTAAGTATGTAGGGAATTTGACTGAGAATACTTCTCCACATAATCCTTCTCTAGAAGGGAAGCCTAAAACTTTCCCTTTCCAGATATTCTTTATTTGGACACTTTCTTTTCAAATAAAAATATTTCAAATGAGATTTAACTTTTTTTTTTTTTTTTAGTCTCTATGGTACTGACCTCAGGACACCTTTACGCACATAGCAGTTCAGTGCGTATAGTTCTTATTTAATGTCATGTATTTCTTCAGCAATTATGACCCCAGTGAATGAATTAAAAGTTTCTGCAATGCTAACTGTTGTTTTTCAGACTAAATTTATATATATATATATATTTTTTTTTTTCTGCTTTTGTTTTTTGTACTTGCCATTGATTCTAAATTTGGCTGAAAGCAGCAAGCAATAACCATGCTACACACTAAACATTAAACTGTCTTGATATTTCTTCTTTACCAAAATAAAATAAAAATATATCTGTCTAAATTCCCAGTTTAGTTTTTGCTTCCACCTGAAATTTCATACACACTGATTTTAATTTCCATGTTCCTGTTAGAGTTCTGGCCTTTCAAACTCCCATCATGATCCCTGCTAAGCAGAGTTGATCACAGTCTAGTGTTTACCTTATTGATAGTGTTAAACTCTTCAAAATTCTTCCTGAGAAGTTATTTTCTAAAATCTAGAATAAAAGCTTCATTTTTGTGTTTGGCATAACATGTATACCATTACTGGCACTGTTTATTGTGCTCAATTTACCTATTAAAAATAGGAGAAGGAATCTTTATTTTTGGCTCATAGTTTCAGAAGAGTTTCTATTCATTCTGGCAAGAGTACACAAATTAGACAATGGCAATTACAATAAATGGCAGAGGTTCCTTATCCTGTAGAAAACCAGGAAGAAGTTATGTTGGGTCTAGAACCAAGCATAGATAAACCTTCCAACTCTACCGCCACACATTGCTCACTTTTGTCAGCCATACCCCACATTCTAAAGGCACCACACGCATAGCAGATAAAGTATTCAAATGTTAGAATATGGCACATTTCATATTCAAGTCATATACTGAGTAATTCAGAAAGAAAAACAATTTGGCTTCTTTATTGTGCTGGAATCTGGGAAGTGCAGGTCCAAGAGACCAGCTTATTCATTGGCTGGTGATGTACTTCTACTTGAATCTGCATGTGGCAGCAAAGCAGAAAAAGAGAGAGTAAGTCCCTTTATAGAGTCCTGCTAAGACAGCCATGAGAGAAAAACATCCCATTAAATTAGAGCATTAATGTCTTAATCATTTGTTAAAAGCCACACTCACTTCATTTCAAACTTAGCGATAATACATTCAGAAAATGTCACAAAATAGTTAATTTCAAACTCTCACATACTATTTCAGTGTTTAATTTTAGATGAAGTTTATCTGAATATTTCATTTAGTAGACAGATAACAGTGCTACTTACTAGTTCCTCAGGCCAACACTGAACCCTCTATACAGCAGCAATCTTCAAGAATTAAAAGTTATTATCTCAGCACACTTTTTGTGTCTATTTTTCAGTACTGGCAAGGACCTTGACAATACTTGATTGGTGAATTTAAGACACCCTGATCTATTTTCACAGGATACATACAGCATCCTGTATGTATTTCATACAGTAGCAAGACAAACAGGTTGAAGAGCTGATTTGACATCTTAACTAGTTTTTGGAAGGGCTTGTAGCCACAGTACTATTTGACCACATCTTATCATATCATGTTGTGTCATATAATATCGTATAATTTAACACTATATGTTATTACTAAAAATACCTTTCAGGATAGCATTGAAATATCTTAGCGAAGACAACGTTAGAGCTCCAGAATCAAGGACATCCTTTTCCGGAATACAATACTGTTTCCCCAAACAAAATGATATATGCATCGAATCCTTATGTAATGTTCACTCCCCAATGGGATTAACTCATTGGTTCATTGGGAGTCAGGTGTTACTACTTATAAGCCTTCATGGCTTACTTGTGGGATATCTGATTTTGGTTTCCAGAACTCTGGTTAGATCTTGATGTGCTATAACTTTACAGTTAGCTAAGTATTTTGTTAGTTTGTATTCAAGGATAGCCAAAATATAACATAAATCACTGTCATACTTAATGCTGATACTCAAAAGGAGAATCATACTATTATTACACCAGGAAGCAACAGAGGAATATTTTGACTATTGAACTGATATGACTGAATAAATCTCATTGGCAAAGCACATGATCACATTAGCAATCATGATGTTTGAAGAACATGATGAACAGATGTTTGAGGAGAATATACAATGCAAGTAGCTAAACCACTAATGGCATAATGAGAAGAGTTAACTACGTTAATAAAAACAGTTTGCTTTGTATATAAAGACAGTATATATTTGTGTGAAAAGAAAAGTAGTCCTTTCCTATGTACTAATGTGATTATTAACCGTTCTGATGTAGTATGTCTCACATATTTTTCCTGCTACATTTCCCATTAATGAGTGACTCATCATCAGGAAATGGAACAATTACTTCCCAAAACATGAAAATTGGAATCAGTACCTCAAAGAGTGGACATAGAGAAGCTTTGCTCTAGGTTTTTCGTAGCTGAGGAGAGTTGTGTTTTCATCTTGGAAGTCATAACCTTCGGGAAAAATTGGGCTGCAAAGAACTATGAATAGCTTTCACCTTTCTGTAGAAACTCATATCTTATATCTTCTGTAGTGAGACAAATAAAGACCTAGATAATCTGAATCACTCCATGACACATCTGAAGGAGTCTGAGTCTCGTACTTTGCCATGATATGTATCCAGTGTATGCTACCACTGGATTTCTACCAAGAATAACTTTCCTTCTCTGCAAACCTCACCATAATAAAGGAAGTTTATACTAAGTCCATAGCCAGCATCAGCTTAAGAGGAGAGACTCTGCTGACAGCTCTCAAAACTCAAAATCAGAAACATGACAAGGTTGTCCACTCTCTCCATGTCTATTCAATATAGGACTTAGAGGATATCCAGAGCAATTACACAACTGAAGGAGTTCAAGGGGATACAAATTGGCAAGTAATAAGCCACAGTATCTTTATTGGCAAATGATACGATAGTGTATATATATATATATATTCTATTTTAAAACATATATAATATTAATATATATTAATATGCATGTAATATTAATATATACATGTATATTAGTATATAATATACATGTATATATTCTTAAAATTCCACCAAGGAACTCCTACAACTGATAAAAAATTTCAGAAACATAGCTGGATACATACTTTCCTCATGAAAAATCAGTAGCTCTTCCATGTACAAATGAAATATGCACTGAGGAAGAAATCAGAGAAACACCTTTAACAATGGTTTCAAATAATGCAAAATATCTTTGGGTGACTAACTAAGAAAGTGAAAGGGTGGTATGATAAAAAAAAGTGCTCAAGATTTTGAACAAAGAAAATGAAGAAGATGTCAGAGGATGGAAAGAGCCCCCATGCTCATGGATTTGTAGGAATAATATAGTAAAAATAGGCATCCTTCCAAAAGAAATTTATGTTTTCAATTCAATCATATCAATATTTCAATAAAGTTATTTACAGACTATGAGAAGAAAATTTTTAACCTCAAATAAATACATACATACACAACCAGAATAGCCAAAACAATCATGAATAATAACAGATCTCCTGAAGGTATCACTGTTTCCAATTTCAGGTTGTACTATGAAGCTATAACAACAGTAACAACAGCATAGTATTACATGGCACAAAGATAGACATGTTGATTAATGGAGTTAAGTTGAAGTCCCAGGCATCAATTCACAAGCCTTTGGACACCTAATTTTTTTTATAAAGAGACCAAAAACACACACTGTAAAAATTAAAACATCTTCATTAAATGGCTGCATGTAGAAGAATGCAAAAAGAATCAGTCTTATCACCCTGTATATAACTCAACTCTAAATAGTTCAAAGACCTTGATATAAAACAAGATAAACTGAACCTGAAATAAGAGGAAACGGGGAATAGCCTTCAACTCACTGGAACACAAAAAGACTTTGCAAAATGAATAGCATTAGAACAGGTGCTAAAATAAACAATAAATTATGACCTCCATGAAACTGAAAATCTTCTATACAGTAAAAGACACTATCATTCACAAAGTAGCAGCCTATGAAATGGGAAAATATTTTTCACAATACACATCCAATAGAGGGCTACTATTTAAAATATATTAAGACTTCATAAAAAACTGAATTTCACAGAAATAAACACAATTTAAAATCATATACAGAAATTAACAGAATTATCATAAGATACAAATAACTGAGAACCACTTAAAGAAATGTTCGACATCCTTAGTCTTCATGGAAATGCAAATCAAAATTACTTTTAGATTTTATATTACACCTATCAGAATGGGTAAGATTAATAAAACTAATGACATCTCATGCTGGGGAAGACACGGAAAAGGAGCACATTCATCTATTCTGGTGGGACTGTAAACATGTACATACAGTATGGAAATCAATGTGGCAGTTCCTCAGGAAAACGGCAATCTATGTAGCTCAAGATCCGACTATACCACTCTTGGACATATTCCCAAAGGATGCTTTATCCTACCACAGAGATGAGTGGCAACCATGTTTATTGCTGTTCTATTCATAATAAGCAGAACCTGAAAACAAGTTAGATGTCCCCCAATAGACGAACTCATCACAGTTGAGTATTACAGAGTCAATAAGAATTGAATCATGAGATTCACAAGTAAATGTATAGAATTGAAAAAAAAAAATAACCCTGAGTGAGGTAACTCAGACACAAAAATCTATTACGTATATATTCATTTTTATATGGATATTAGACATTAAGTCAGTGATAACCAAGCTATAATCCATAGTATCACAAAGTTTGGGTGTAGAGTAAGGAACTAAGTGGTAACAGAATTTCTTAGTAAAGGGAATTGCAGTAGATATTTACTGATGGATCATTGGGGGCTGGAATTGATAGATTAATTGGGGAGAAAGAGAGAAGAGAGGGCAGGGTAACAATGCAGAGAAAGATAAAATTAAGAGCCATTTAAGGCATAGTCTGGATACTTAATGCAATAATATCTTTTAAAATATGTACATTAATATGAAGACAATTTAAATGAAATCTCCAAATAAAGGGAGAATCCAAGCTCCACCTACATATATTTAGTCACCAAAAAGAAGATTCCAGTACCTCAATTGGGTTATATGTAATTAAATTGTTGGCCAAAGGATTTCCATAAGAACCAACAATGAACCCACGCTGTTAAGAATATCAGTTGTTCTCCACAAACTGATGTCAAGGCACCACTGCTAACGATAGCACATACACAACTCCTTGAAAATGGAGAAGTCTAGCAAGTGCCTTCGCACGTATATCTTATAATCTTTGGTACAGGAAAATATTCTGAAAATGAAAAATGTAAATACCACACCAACCAAACAACAACAATAACAAAAAAACAAAACCATTGTTCCACAGTGGTTTCCTCTCTGCATGATATGCTAGTGGAATTGTGCTACAAATATCTGATTTTACTTAAGGCTTACAGTGTCAAGAAATAGAGTCATTTCTTGACACTGATTTGGTGACCAAGAACCAGAGAATAGATATGGAAGGGGCCTAGAGTAAAACCTAGATATTATTTTTCTAGGAAAAAAGAAAGGAAGAAAAAAGGAATGAAGAAAAGGAGGAAAGGAAAATGTAGCAATAAAATTACTCTTAACAACATTCTGTAACAGTCATGGATCAGTGCCTTGCTCAGCCATCATCAGAGAAGTTTCTTCTTGCAGCATATGGGAACAAATACAGAGATACAGTGCCAGATATTATGCAGAGAGTCAGAGACCTTGGAACACTCACTCAGACCTAAAAGGTATGCCTCCATTCAATCTGTCTTCTCAGGGTCAGGGAGTCCCATGGGAGGGGAGGTAGAAAGAGTGAGCTTTGAGTATACATTACATCTCCTGGCTTAATGTTTTCATGAGATTCCTGAATGTGTGGTATAGTGGGTCTCTGCATCTATATCTTTTGTCCTTTTTTTTTCTTAAAGCTCTTTTCCTTCATTTGTTTTGTCTTATTTTGATGTATTAGTTTTTGTTGTATCTTATTTTATTTTGTTCTGTTTTATTATTATCACATAAAAGCCTTACATGAGAGACAGAAAAAGTATGGAGACAAATGAGCGGAGAAGTAGAGAAGAGCTGTGAGGAGATGAAAGTGGCGAAACTGTAATGAGGATATGTTATGTGAGGTAAAATGTTACTATCAATTAAATAAATAGAAGAAATGGCCATACACATCTGGCACTAATTTTGGAATTCGAGCTGAGACATCAATTCTTTACTGTCTTTCCTTTATCTTAAAACCTGTCTCTATTATTTTGTTTTCCATAAACAAGAATAAAATGTGAAAAAGAAAATACATGCTTTAGTGTTCTATAACTTGTCCTTCATGTGAAATATACAGGTTAAATGAGTTTGTTAAAAATTAAAAGAAAATATTAGTATGTTTACATATATTTTATCTTAATGACATTGTTAGAGTATATAATCTCTTAGTATTTGTATCTGATGATAAAATATTACTAAGTTTTTAGATGAAGACATATAAAGTAGAACCAATGTCCCGTTATTTTTTAAAGAATTAATTTTGGAAAATTTAAGCCACTAAATAAATATATATATGTGTCTGTGTGTGTATATGTATATATATATATATAATATGTTTGATTTTTAAACTCACTTTAATATGTTAATATTTTTTTAATTTTGTACAGTAACATTTATTAAAGCATTCACTTGATTTTTACTTTTTTTTTGAATTTTATTTTTTTCTTATCAGTTACATTTTATTAACTCTGTATCCTAGCCATGTCCCGATCCCTCATTCCCTCCCAGTCCCTCCCTCCCTCCCTCATCTCCACCGTGCCCCTTGCCAAGTCCACTGATAGGGGGGACCTCCTCCCCATTCATCTAATCCTGTTTTATCAGGTACCTTCAGGACTGGCTGCAAAGCTCTCCTCTGTGGCCTAACAGGACTGCTCCTCTCTTGGGGGAAGGGGAGGCCAAAGAGCCAGTCATTGAGTTCCTGTTAGAAATAGTCCTTGTTCCCCTCACTATGGGAAACCAATTGGTTACTGAGCTACCACAGGCTACATCTGAGTAGAGGTTCTAGGTTACATTCATACATGGTCCTTGGTAGCATGTCAGTCTCAGAAAAGACCCTGTGTCCAGATATATTTGGTCCTTGTGGAGCTCCTATCCTTTCCTCACCAGACTAACTCCCCTTCTTTCTTATGATTCCCTGTACTCTGCCAATGGTTTGGTCATGAGTCTTTGCTTTGAAAACACTGCTAGTTAGAGTCTTTCAAATGTGCTCAGTAGACTCCTATCATACGTTCAATACGCATCCCATCTGTCTTTCTAAACAAGGATTGATAATCTTACCCCATGTCTGCTCTCTTGATTATCTTTTTTAGGTGTATAGATTTCATTATGTTTATCACATTTTATAGGTCTATATAAGTGAGTATATACCGTGTTTGTCTTTCTCCTTCTGGGATACTTCACTCAAAATTATCTTTTCTAGATCCCACCATTTGCCTGCAAATTTCATGATTTCCTCCTTTTTGATTGCTGAGTAGTATTCCATTGTGTAAAAATACCACAATTTATGTACCCATTTCTCTGTTGATGGACATCTGGGTTGTTTCCAGGTTCTGGCTATTACAAATAAAGCTGCTATAAACACGGTTGAGCAAATATCCCTTTTGTGTACTTGAGCAAACTTTGGGTATATACCTAGCAGTGGTATAGCTGGGTCTTGAGGAAGCACTATTCCTAATTGTCTTAGAAAGCGCCAGATAGATTTCCAGAGTGGTTGTACCAGTTTACATTCCCACCAGCAGTGGAGGAGGGTTCCCCTTTCTCCACAACCTCTCCAGCATGTGTTGTCCCTTGAGTTTTTCATCTTGGCCATTCTGATGGGTGTATGGTGATATCTCAGGGTCGTTTTGATTTGCATTTCCCTGATGGCTAATGAGGATGAGCATTTCTTTAAGTGTTTCTCTGCCATTCAATATTCCTCTGTCGAGAATTCTCTGTTTAGCTCTGTTCCCCATTTTTTAATTGGATTGCTTGGTTTGCTGCTTTTCAGCTTCTTTAGTTCTTTGTATATACTCGATATTAGTCCTCTGTCAGATAAAGGGTTAGTGAAGATTCTTTCCCAATCTGTAGGAAGGCGTTTTGTTTTGATGACAGTGTCCTTTGCTTTACAGAAGCTTTTCAGTTTCATGAGGTCCCATTTATTGATTGTTGCTCTTAGAGCCTGTGCTGTTGGTGTTCTGTTCAGGAAGTTGTCTCCTGTGCCAATGAGTTCTAGGCTGTTCCCCACGTTTTCTTCTAACAGATTTAGAGTATCTGGTTTTATGTTGAGGTCTTTGATCCACTTGGACTTTAGTTTTGTGCAGGGTGATAAATATAGCTCTATTTTCATTTTTCTGCATGTGGACATCCAGTTGGACCAGCACCATTTGTTGAAGATGCTGTCTTTTTTCCATTGAATGGTTTTGGCTTCTTGGTCAAAAATCGAATATTCATAGGTGTGTGGGTTTATTTCTGGGTCTTCTATGCGGTTCCATTGATGCTCCTTTCTGTTTTTATGCCAATACCATGCAGTTTTATTACTATTGCTTTGTAGTACAACTTGAGATCGGGGATAGAGATACCTCCAGATGATCTGTTGTTGTACAGGATCATTTTAGAAATTCTGAGTTTTTTGTTTTTCCACACAAATTTGAGAATTTTTCTTTCAAGGTCTGTAAAGAATTGTGTTGGTATTTTGATGGGAATTGCATTGAATCTGTAGATTGCTTTTGGCAGGATGGCCATTTTCACAATGTTAATCCTACCAATCCATGAGCACGGGAGATCTTTCCATCTTCTGAGATCTTCTTCAATTTCTTCCTTCAGAGACTTGAAGTTTTTCTCAAACAGGTCTTTCACTTGCTTGGTTAGTGTCACCCCAAGGTACTTTATGTTATTAGTGGCTATTGTGAAGGGTGTTGTTTCCCTAATTTCTTTCTCGGCCATTTTATCTTTGGTATACAGGAGGGCTTCTGATTTTTTTGAGTTGATTTTGTATCCTGCCACTTTGCTGAAGGTGTTTATCAGCTAGAGGAGTTCTCTGGTTGAATTTTTAGGGTCGCTCATATATACTATCATATCATCTGTGAATAATGACACTTTGACCTCTTCCTTTTCAATTTGTATCCCCTTGATCTACTTTAGTTGTCTTATTGCTCTGGCTAGGACTTCAAGTACTATGTTGAAGAGGTAGGGAGAGAGTGGGCAGCCTTGTCTTCTCCCTGATTTCAGTGGGATTGATTTAAGTTTCTCTCCATTGAGTTTGATGTTGGCTATAGGCTTGCTGTATATTGCCTTTACTATGTTTAGATATGTGCCTTTTATTCCTGATCTCACCAAGACTTTAAACATGAATGATTGTTGGACTTTGTCAAATGCTTTTTCAGCATCTAAGGAGATGATCATGTGGTTTTCTCCTTCAGTTTGTTTATGTGGTCGATTACATTGATGGATTTCCGTATGTTGAACCACCCTTGCATGCCTGGGATGAAGCCTACTTGGTCGTAGTGGATGATATAATTGATGTGTTCTTAGATTTGGTTTGCAAGTATTTTATTGAGTATTTTTGCATCAATGTTCATAAGAGAGATAGGTCTGAAGTTCGCTTTTTTTGTTGGATCTTTGTGTGGTTTAGGTATCAGGGTGACTGTTGCTTCATAGAATGAGTTTGGTAATGTACCTTCTGTTTCTATTTTGTGGAATAGTTTGAGGAGAATTGGTGTGAGCACTTCTTTGAAGGTCTGGTAGGATTCCGCACTGAAATCATCTGGCCCAGGGCTTTTTTTGGAGGGGAGACTGTGAATGACTGCTTCAATTTCCTTGGGAGATATAGGGCTGTTCAGTCTTTCTACCTGATCTTGACTTAATGTTGGAAGATGGAATCTATCAAGAAAATTGTCCATTTCATTTAGGTTTTCAAATTTTGTGGCATACAGGCTTTTGTAGTATGACCTAATGATTGTTTGAATTTCCTCTGTGTCTGTAGTTATGTCACCTTTTTCATCTCTGATTTTGTTGATTTGGATAGATTCTCTCTGCTTTTTAGTTAGTTTGGCTAAGGGTTTGTCTATCTTGTTGATTTTCTCAAAGAACCAGCTTTTTGTTTCATTGATTCTTTGAATAGTTTTATTTGTTTCTAATCGATTGATTTCAGCCCTGAGTTTGATTATTTCCAGCTTTCTGCTCCTCTTGGGTGTATCTCCTTCTTTTTTTTTTCTAGGTTTTCAGTTGGGCCACTAAGTTGTTTGTATGTGATGTTACGAATTTCTTCTTGCAGGCACTTAGTGCTATAAATTTTCCCCTGAGCACTGCTTTCAATGTGTCCCATAAATTTGGGTATGTTGTTCCTTCATTTTCGTTGAATTCTAGGAAGTCTTTAATTTCTTTCTTTATTTCTTCCTTAACCCAGCTGTTGTTGAGTAACAAGGTGTTCAGTTTCCATGTGCCGTAGGTTGTTTGTTATTTCTGTTGTTGCTGAGGTCCAGCTTAAGTCCATGGTGGTCAGATAGAATACAAGGGATTATTTCAATCTTTTTGTATCTGTTGAGGCTTGCTTTATGACCAACTATATGGTCTATTTTGGAGTAGGTTCCATGTGGTGCTGAAAAGAATGTATACTCTTTTGAGTTTGGACGAAAAGATCTGTAGACATCTATTAGGTCCATTTGATTTAGGGTCTCTGTAAGTGTTTTTATTTCCCTATTGGTTTTCTGTCTAGTTGATTTGTCCCTTAGTGAGAGTGGAGTATTGAAGTCTCCCACTATTAGGGTTTTAGGATCAATGTGTGATTTAAGCTTTAATATTGTTTCATTTATCAATATAGGTGCTCTTGTATTTGGGGCATAGATATTCAAAATTGTGATGTCCTCTTGGTAGATTTTTCCTTTGATGAGAATATAGTGGCTGTCCTTATCTTTTTTGATTAACTTGGGTTGAAAGTCTATTTTATTAGATATTAGGATGGCTACTCCCGCTTGTTTTCTGGAACCATTTGCTTGAAAGACATTTTTCCAACCCTTTACTCTGAGGTAGTGTTTATCTTTGTTGCATAGGTGTGTTTCTTGGATGCAACAGAATGATGGATCCTGTTTCCGCAACCATTCTGTTAGTCTGTGTCTTTTAATTGGGGAGTTGTGTCTGTTGATGTTGATAGAAACTAGTGACCAAAAATTGTTACTCACTTTAGATGTGGTGTTGGTGTTGTCATTGAGTTTCATTTCTTGTCTTCTTTTGTGTTTTTTGTTGTGTAGTTATCTATTTCCTCTGTTTCCTTCAATGGAGTTGTTTTCTTTTTTTGGAGTTTCCCTTCTAGTAACTTCTGTAGAGCTGGGTTACTATGTAAATATTGTTTAAATTTGGTTTTGTCTTGGAATATCTTGAATTCTCCCTCTATGTTGATTGAAAGTTTTGCTGGGTATAGTAGTCTGGATTGGAATCTGTGGTCCCTTAAGGACTGTATGATTTCTGTCCAGGCCCTTCTGGCTTTCATAGTTTCTGTTGAAAAATCTGGTGTAATTCTGTAGGTCTACCTTCATATGTTACTTGGCCTTTTTCCCTTGCTGCTTTTAGAATTTTTTCTTTGTTTTGTAAGCTCAGTGTTTTGACTATGATGTGACGTGTAGAATTTCTTTTCTGGTCTAGTCTACTTGGTGTTCTGTAGGCCTCTTGTATGTTTATGGCCATCTCCTTCTTTAAGTTGGGAAAGTTTTCATCTATAATTTTCTTGAAAATATTTTCCGGACCTTTGAGCCTGATGTCTTCTTTTTCTTCTAATCCTATTATTCTTAGGTTTTGTCCTTTCATGTTGTCCTGGATTTCTTGGATGTTTTGTGTTTGGAACTTTTCTGATTTTATTTTTTCTTTGAGAGAGGTGTCAATTTCCGCAAGTGTATCTTCGGCTCCTGAGATTTTCTTCCATCTCTTGTATTCTGTTGTTGATGCTTACCTTTGTAGTTCCTGATCTTTTCTCTATGTTCTCCAGCGCCTGGTTTTTCTCTATTTGTGTTTTCTTTATTGATTCTAATTCTGTTTTCATGTCTTGCACCATCTCCTTCATCTGTTTGAATGTGGACTCCTGCTTTTCAATGATAGCTTCTATTTTTTTGTCCGTTTCCTCTCTATGTATCACTAATTGTGCCTCTACTTCTTTGGGTATAATTGCCTGTATTTCTATGAGAGCTTTGTTTATTTCTTCTTTATTTGCCTTCATTTGTGTGGACATTTCTTTGAGAGCTCTGTGCATTTCTTCTCTGTTTGCCTCAATTTTCGTGGTCATTTCTCTGAGAGCACGATTTGTTTCCTCTTGGTTAGTCTCGATTTCTTTGGTTATTTCTCTGAGGGCTTTGTTCATTTCATCTTTATGGGCCTCTAAGAGCTGGAGAAACATAGATTTGAGGTCGTTTTCTTGTATATCTAGTGAATTGAAGTGTCTATTGTTTTTTGGGGTTGCTGGTGATGTCATTATGTCCTGATTTTGGTTGGGATTGTTCTTATGTCTGCCTCTAGCCATCTGGTTATTTATAATCCTCACTGGTTGTTCCTCAAGATTGTAGTTTGGGCTATGATCCTCTCTTTCTGTTTTCTGGACTGTTTTTTCAGGAAGATGAGAGAGGTTCACTGCTTTGGGACTGTGCACTGTGTTTTCAGTCTTGCCTAAGTAAGGAATGTGATGCTGGCGATATTCGCGTGTGCTTTTAGCGGGCGCAGTGTGCATGCGCGGATTCTCTGACTATTGCAGTGGCCTGCAAGCCACTATTACGCAGTTCTGACTGAGATCCAAGGATTGTTTGCCTGGATTACTCTGGTGGACCCACAAGGCAGAGGCTTCAATGTTGGGGTCGCTATCCCAAGAATCCCTATGATGCCCACACGAGGGGTGTGGGTGGCTGGGATCTCATCTGGTTGCTTCTGTGGAGAGGCCCTGGATCTGGGGCAATCTCTGCCTAGAAGGCTCACTCACTCTCTTGCAGGACCAGTTGGAATGCACAGGGGTTCCCCTTGCTCACTACTCTCTGTTTTGGTCCTGCTGGTGAAGTGCATGTGTAGGCTAACAGTCAGTTCTGTGACACTGTGGTCGCAGCACACAGGTGTCCACCTTTCCTGTGTGCTGCCTCTTTGTCCTTTCCCTCTGCCAGGAGGGGTTATGTTGACTGGTCCCTGGGTGGCGCGGGAAAGAGTTAGGGTGAGTGTACTCAATCCCAGATCCCGGGCCCAGATCTCTCTGCCAGAAGCAGCCTAGCGGTAGAATCTATGTTTGCTGATCCCAAGAGAGTACCGGGTAGGGTTGAGTGTCCTCAGATCCAGAGCTTGGGTTTCTCTGCTAGGGGCCGCTGGGTGAGCTGGATAGAGGGTGCTGTGTCCTTGGCAGGCTGCCTCTCTGTCCTTCCCCTCTGACCTTCCCCTTCGCTAAGGCAAGCTTGTGGAGGTGCTCTCAGGGGAGTGCTAGCAGAGGTTGGGGCTTCTCAGTTGGATTCTGAGCCCTGAGCCGGCGTTTCTTTGCCAGGGTTCGGTGGGGGGGCACTGGTGATAGAACTTGCTGCTAGACCTTATTGCGCTGGACCCAGGAGAATCTCAGGACGTGTAGAATGACCATAGTTCCAGATCCCGAGCTGTAGTTTGTTTGCTAGGAGCAGCCAGCAGCACTGGAGTTCCAGCACTGTGAAGCCGCTGTGTGCCTGTTTATCCTTCTGCTCCGCTGTGGCAGGGTTATGGAGGCGTTTGGGCGAGTGCCTGAAAGGATTGGGTTTTCTAGCCCCGATCTCGGGTTGGGGAACAGACAATGTGGTCTGTGGCACATTCTGCTGGACGCCTCCTGCCTTCTCCTGAGAGGAAGTAGGGATTTTGAGCTGGGCGCGCAACTGCAATCCGTGTGCGGCGGGAACTCAACTGTGATGGCGGCAGGTACCCGTGGTCAGAGAGACCTTCCAGGGAAAGACTGGGTGACCTTGACCAGTTTGGCAACGTTCCTTCCCCGTGGGGTTTTTTTGCGACTGGGACTCTCAGCCTCAGGCACCCTTGTGCCCACCGATCAGCCTGGGGAAATGATCGGGACAAGCAGGCTTGTGGCACCAGCCAGGAGACCCAAAGCCCGCGTTAGCCGGGTTCTCTTCCGGATTTTGGCTGGGCAGTCGAGAGTGGACCCGACCAATTCCCACGCCATGGGAGCCTCCCCTCACCTGGGAAACAAGATCGATTGCTGTTGTTTTAGGGCCCAAAGTTCAGTCTCCTGGTCACTGCACGGAGTGTGTTGTCCTGCCGCCATCTTGGCCCCCTCATGTTAATATTTTTATGAAAGTTAGAATATTAAAGAATAGAAATATTAGCTAAATCTCTTTAAAAATTAAAAAAACAACTTTCAATTTATGTTTGAGACCAAATATATTATTTAGTTCTCCATCTCAAATCTTCACTTTTTCACTTAATTGCTCCTTAATAGCTGTACCAAAACATGCCATATGGTGGTAAATGCATTATATATTTATGAAGTGGTAATTTGCTACATATGGAATGTGTCAATTTTCCAGGAACACATAAAATCCTTAATTACTGTGTTTGTTCCTTATTGCTATTTTAGAAATCTCCCTCTTCATTCAAATCCCTTAGGATCTAGTTTATCCATGCAAGACAGCAAAGCTTAGCTTCAGCCCATATTTGCATATGTAAAGTGGGACTTACGTCTGCAAGCAATGCTATTCATGTTTATCCTAGCAGTTTCTGGAATTCCACTCAGAAAACAAGGTTTTAAGTATGTGTACAGTAATTGGAGGTGTATGGGAAGGATCAGTGTTTCTTCAGAGAATCTAAATTTGTGATACACTCTCTGACATGGCTGACTATAAAATGTGTCTATTACAAATTTCAGGTATCTTGTGTGCCAACATTTTGTCAACATGATACACTCTGACCTCATTTTTTTCTGGTTTTAAGTTTAGTAATGTGGACTCAAGGAAGTAGTAGTGAGAGGAAGTTGGGGGACACTGGAGTAGTTGGAGGTAGTAAACGGAAGGGTGGATATAATGTAAATATTGTACTCAAGTACTACATTCTCAAAATAGTAAAATAAATCCTTAAAAAAATCAGAATAAAGCATGAAAGGAAAAAAAAATAACAGAACAGATGAGCTTTAAGAGTCTGAAGAACTCACCTATCTAGATCTTTAACCAGTCTGATTCTTTCTATATGCAATGGAGTGAAATGAAGAGTAAAAGGATATTTGAAGGGGCTGGAGAGATGGTTCAGTGGTTGAGTACTGGGTGCTAATTCCCAGCACCCACATGGTGGCTCACAACCATCTCTACTGGGATCTGATTTACTCTTCTGGCCACCATGTGTACATTAGATGAAGCACTTGAGCATAAATAAATAAAAAAATTAAAAATATTTTGAAAAATTATATTTGAAAATACCTCTGTATTCCCACAACTGTTAACCCTCCCAAACTCCTCTCTTACCCAGTCTCCTACCTCCATCTACTTTAGATGTGTAATTTTCTTTCTTCTTCTGAGAGAGATTCAAGCATCCTCCCTTGTGCTCTCCATGGCTTCTTTGGGTCTATGGATTATTGCATTGTTATCCTATACTTTATGGTTAATATACACTTACAAGTCTTTCTGGGTCTGGGTTACATCACTCAGATGATCTTTTCTAGTTGCCTGAAAATTTCATGATGTCTTTATTTTTAATATCTTAGTAGAATTCCATTATGCAAGTGTACCCACATTTTCTTTATCCATTCTTCACTTGAAGGACATCTAGGTTTCCCATTTCTGGCTGTTACAAATAAACTATGAACATAGTTGAGCAACCGCTCTTGTGTTATGGAGGAGCATCTTTTGGGTGTGTGCCCAGGAATGCAATAGTTGGTTCATGAGGATGATCTATTTCCAAATTTCTGAGAAACCTCCTGGTTGATTTCCATAGCGGTTGTACAAGTTAGCATTCCCACCAGCAATTAAGGAAGTTGCCATAAATTGCTCCAAAGATGCTCAACATCTTTGCCAGCATGTGCTGTCACTTGTGTGTTTGGTCTTAGACATTCTGACTGCAATAAAATCGAATCTCAGAGTCATTTTGATTTTCATTTCCCTGATGACTAAGGAATTTTTTAAAAATTATCTTTAAAGGCTTCCTTGCCATTACAAATTTCTCTGTTGAGAGTTCTATGTTTAGCTCTGTACTCCATTTTTTAATTGTGTTATTAGGTTTGTTGGTATCTAATTTTTTGAACTCTTTATACATTTGGATATTGCCCCTCTGTCAGATACAGGGTTGGTGAAGATTTTTCCCATTTGGTAGGCTGCTGTTGGATCAAGTGTGCAGAGAGCAGGGGTTGAGGTAGGGGAAAAGACTTGAAGAGAGAACTTAAATTAGTGGTGGTGGGGGCCATCTCTGGAACAGGGGAGGCTGCCAGGCGTCTATGGGAGTGACCCTCCCTGAGACTCCTAATGGTGGGATTAAAGACCCTGAAGTTGCTCTCCTTGTGGAGCTCCTATCCTCTCTAGATCTATTTCCCACTTCTTACATAAGATTCCCTGCACTCTGCCCAACAGTTGGCCATAAGTCTCAGCATCTGATTTGATAGTCTGCAGGGCAGAGCCTTTCAGAGGTCCTCTGTGGCGGGTTTCTAGCTTGTTTCCTGTTTTCTTCTTCTTCTGATGTCCTTTCTCTTTGCCTTTCAGGAGGGGGATTGAGCATTTTAGTCAGCCTCCTCTCTCTTGATTAGTTTCTTTAGATGTACAGATTTTAGTAGGTTTATCCTATATTACATGTCTATATAAGTGAGTATATACCATGTGTGTCTTTCTGCTTCTGGGACAGCTCACTCAGGATGATCCTTTCCAGATCCCACCATTTACCTGCAAATTTCACAATTTCCTTATTTTTCATTGCTGAGTAACCAGAAATTTGAACACAGGGGTCTTCACAGAGTCTCATACTCTAACCAAGTACCATGCATGGAGATAACCTAGATCCCCTGCAGAGATGTAGCCCATGGCAGTTTAGTGTCCAAGTGGGTTACATAGTAATTGGAAGAGGGGCTGCCTCTGACATAATCTGATTGGCCTGCTCTTTGATCACCTCCCCCTGAGGAGGGAGCAGTCCTATCAGGCCACAGAAGATGACAATGCAGCCACTCCTGATGAGATCTGATAGACTAAGATCAGAAGGAAGGAGAGGAGGACCCCCCTATCAGTGGACTTGGGGAGAGGCATGCGTGAAGAAGGGGGAGGGAGGGTGGGATCGGGAGGGGAGGAGGGAGGGGTTTATGGGGGGATACAAAGTGAATAAAGTGTAATTAATAAAAAAAGACCCTCAAGGTGCTACCTCAGTTTCCACCTTAGCTGGGCAGGACTTCAAGTGGATGGAGGGGAGACACCAGCCCACCCATAAAACCTTTAACCCCAAGTTTGTCTTGTCTACAAAAAGTGTAGGAATGAAGATGGAGACAAGGTTCAGGGAATGGCAACCCAATTACTAGCTCAAATTGGAACCTACCCCATGGGAGAAAGCCAAACTTTTTTTAATTTTTATTTTATATTTATTTTTTGTTAATTACAGTTTTTTTTTTTCACTTTGTATCCCAGCTGTGGACCACTCTCTCCACCTTTCCTAATCCTCCCCTCCTTCTTCTTCCCCTATGCCCCTCTCCCAGTCCAATCATATGGGAAGTTCTCTTCCCCTTCCATCTGACCCTTATCTATCAGGCGTCATCAGGACTGGCTTCATTGTCTTCTTCTGTGGACTGGTAAGTCTGCTACCCCCTCAGGGGGAGGTGATCAAAGAGCCAGCCACTGAGTTCATGGCAGAGACAGCCCATGTTCTCTTACTAGGGAACTCACTTAGAGACTGAGGTGCCATGTGCTACATCTGTGCAGGGGTTCTAGGTTATCTTCATGCATGGTCCTTGTTTGGAGTATCAGTCTCACAAAAGACCCCTCTGCCCAGATTTTTTGGTTCTGTTGCTCTCCTTGTGGAGCTCCTGTCCCCTCTAGGTCTTTCTATCTTCCCCTTTTTTTCTTAAGATTCCCTGCACTCTGCCCAAAGTTTGGCTGTGAATCTCAACATATGTTTTGATACCCTGCTGCATAAAGTTTTTCAGAGGCCCTCTGTGATAGTCTCCTTTTCTGTTCCCTGTTTTCTCCCTCTTCCAATGTTCATCCCATTTGCTCTTCTGAATGAAGATTGAGGAGAGCCAAACTATTGTCACTATTAATGATACTCTGCTATGCATGCAGACAGGAGCCTAGCATAATTATGTTCTGAGAGGCTTCATCAAGCAGCTGATGGAAACAGATGTAGAGACTCATAGCCAAACAATAGGCCAAGCTTGGGGAGTCTTGTGGTAGAGTGGAAGGGAGATAGAGTTAGCTGGAGCGGTCAAGGATGCCACAAGAAGATGTAGAGTTAATTAACCTGAGTCAGTGGGAGTTCACAACTCAAAGAATATGCATGTGTGTTGGACTTAGATCCCCTACCCATATGCAGCAAATATGCAGTCTGGTTAACATGTGGGCCCATTAGTAATGGGAGTAGGGTCTATCTCTAACTCTGTTGCCTAACTTTGAATCCTTATCCCTTAGTTGGGCTGCCTTGTTAGGCTTCAATGGGAGAGGATACATTTAGTGTTGCTGTGGCTTGAATTTTCAGGTTGGGTTGGTAACCCATGGGGGCTTCCCTTTCTCTGAGAAGAAGGTGGGAATTTGGTGGGGGGCATGAGGGTGCAACTAGGAGGAGAGGAGGGAGGAGGCTGGAATTATGCTGTAAAGTGACTAAATAAGGGAAACATTTTAAAAGAGAAACATTTTTAAAAATGTTTTTTTTAAAAAAGAACGAGAAAATACTTCTAGAAGTTCTAGTCAATGTACTCTAACTGAGGAACCCTATTAGTTGGAGCAGCCTTTAATACAGTACTAATGAGGTACCTGAGTGCATTCGCTGAAGAGCCTATGGTATCAGTGTTAAGTGTTTTCATGAGAAATTTATGGGAATGAGCTTTAGCATATAGCTCAGTGTCCCCCCAAACCCAGTGTGAAATGCTCTCTCAAAGACTGACATCTTGGATTGAGTACTTGATAGTTTTGTTGTTGTTGTCGTTCTGATTTGTTCAGCTGTATAGTCTCAAATTGCATGAAGAATTTAAGAATTGTTTTCTGATGTAATTGTCATACATGTTGGATTCATCACCATCTAAACACTTTAGAACTAGTCTCTTTTGGAATAGTCAGATTGTGAGACAAATAAAATAGACGATGGGAGAAAGAAATCCTGTGTGCTTATCTCGTCATTGAAGAATAATTTCTGTTGGAGCAATTCAGTTAATTTTCCCATGTGGTGGTATTTTTAGATTCTGAGTCAGGCATGTCAGAGCACAAGAAAAGAAAGCAATTTACAACTCTGCAAAGAAATACGGCCTCTTCCACTTCATTTGTGTTTCATCTTGATTATCAACACATTTGTCATTTCCCTGTAATTTATTCATTATTTTTACCAGAGGAATATGAAGAGGAAAAAGAAGATAAGTGCACTTGTCAAAATGTGAAACAGATGCTAGAATAGCAATTGGAGACAATTAATGTTCTCAAGAAGAAGCAACAGGCTGCGTTTGTGTTTAGCTTCAGAATTTCACAGCAAACAGACTTGACGAAAATGCTAATGTGAAATCAAGGTTTTATTTTTCAAGCAAAAGGATGAGTCGTCCTCTGACTATGTTCTTATGCATTTCTGCTTGAATCTGATAGTTATACTTTCAGCTAAATATTTAGCAACAGTGCTGGGCAAATGTAATCTGAGCAGCCTTGAAGTGACTTCTCTCTTTTCCTTCTGAATCATCAAATTGAACTTCTCTTCCAGAATAGGTGGCTGTGTGTCCTGGATAGCTTTAACTGCCGAATTAATACAACCTATTAATTCCTGGGAAGAGAATCTCAGTTAACAATGGCCTAGGTCTGCCTGACTTGCGTGACTTTTTGTGGGGCCATAACCTACGTAGGTAGCACCATCTTTGAAAGGCAGCTGAGCATAAGCCTGCCTGCTTTCCATCAAGCAGCATCCTCCATGTTTTCTGAAATGCTTCTTTTTCTGTGAAGTGAGTTTTCTGGGTGGTGCTATGTGGAATAGACAGCAAGGCTGAATTCAGTCACTGCCTTTGGCTTCCTGCCTTGTTTTCTTCAATTCTGAACCATGACCTATAATTATAAACCAGGTGAATCCTTTTTATACTGAGATGATCTTGATCAGGGTATTTGTCACAGCAGCAGGAATGAAAGTGATAGTATGGGATGGAGGACTGCTAGGTACATGAAAATATGTGCTTGTGTCTAAACTTGAATTCAGTTGAGTTGACTGAAACAAACACTGACTGTCCCTTTTTGCAAAAATTCCATACACGTTAAAAATACATTAATGAATTAATGTGTGTGAGATAGATGATAGACGGAGAGATAAATAGCTGATAGATAAATAGATGATAGATGATAGACAGTAGATAGATAGATAGATAGATAGATAGATAGATAGATAGATAGATAGATATACAGAGATGGAGAGGGAGATAGAGAGAGAGGGAGAGAGAAAGAGAGTTGCCAGGCATGCACCTGTGGAAAAAAAGACAACTTGATGACCCCATTTATCTCCTACCATGTGGGTCCCTGGGTTTGAATTTAGGTTTTCTATGTTTGGCAGCAAGCTCCTTTTACCGTCTTAATAGTACTCATATTGGTTTATTTTAATGGAGTGGTGATTGTTACCTCCAATATTTGCCTCCCTTTTACCAAACCTCCCTCTCTAGACCTTGACGTCACTAATATATTTCCTGATCATCACCTCCTATCCTCCATAGTTCACTAAATGATTGTGTTCTCTCACTCTAGGGCTCCCCAATTAGTTATTTGCTAGCCACACAAATTTCACTAATTCTGCAACAAACACTCAGGAACTCTTTTAATTAAGACTCTGGTACTTACAAATACCAATTAGAGGCCCGTGTGCATGGAAGGCTATAGGATAAAAGAAGGCCCATACCATATAATACTTTGGGAGTTCACTGTTATTGACACAAGAGTACAGAACCTGTTTGTAACCAGATGGTTTTCTTCCCTTTGTAATCCTAGATGGAGACTCCTTCCTTTGGCAACCTTGGCCATTAAGGAGAGCTCCATCACTGCTTGCATCTAGAGGAGAAGACAAATGGCACACAGACTAGGATACTCTGCTTCTTACATGTCTATAGTGAAAATGATACATATTGTCCTATTTAGAGATCACCAGATAGAGCTCAGAGTGGGAGTGCAGGAGCATCTTGTGTGCGTGTATATGTGTGTGTGTGTGTGTGCTGTACATGTGACAGAATGTCTGTAGAGATAAAAGAAGTATTCTGTTCTTTACTACTAGTGATGGGTCCCTGAGATGAAACTTAGGAGGCAGCTTTATTTGGAATGTCATTTTTTTTTCTGACCCTGCCTGGCTTTTTACCATGTATTCTTGGGGTCTTGGGGTTGGGGGATAATTTTGTTCTGCATGCTTGTGAACTATGCTGTTTAGTTTTTCATCAACTTGACACAAGATAATCCTGGAAGAGAAAACTTCAACTGAGAAAGTGCTACTATAAGATTGGCCTATGTGTGAGTCTATGGGGAATTTTCTTTTTTATTAGTCATTGATATGGTAGGGTTCAGGCCACGAGTGTTGGTGTTATGCCTGGAAAGGTGGTCTAGGTTGTATAAAAAACCAGCTGAAGGACCTATGGAGAGTAAACCGAGAAGGAATATTTCTTTATGGCCACTCTTTAGTTTTTGCCGTCAATTTCCTGCTTTGAGTTCCTGTCCTGACTTTCACTCAGTACTGTAAATTGTAAGCTTTATGGAATAAATTACACTGTGGGGGAAGCTTTTAAAGCTCTCCAACTTTGTTTGAAAGGCAAATTGAAAGAGAGAGTTGACCTTGGTGGCTAAGAAGAGGAAGAATACAAAGTAATTTTAAAGTTCATCCAAATTAGTCAACAATGAAGAAAAAAAAAAAAACCCT
Source organism: Psammomys obesus (assembly GCF_907164565.1). Lineage (NCBI taxonomy): Eukaryota > Metazoa > Chordata > Mammalia > Rodentia > Muridae > Psammomys > Psammomys obesus. The sequence continues at coordinate 18,478,674 of NW_026596134.1, read as the reverse complement.
CAATTACCTTGGAAATAAAACTTCAGTCTAGAGCATTTAATTATAAAGGGAATATTTTGTTATAATAATACCAATAACTTTCAAATATCATTTATTGAAGAAGTCCTTAATAACTTGATATTAAGAGCATAGCATATCTTTATTTTATTTGAAGAATGAATTTTTAGAAGTCTGGAAAATGCTCAGTTATAACGTTTTAATATTGCATATTTAGATGCATATATATGCATAAGATTGCATATAAATGGTAAAAATAAAACTCTTGTAAATCTATATTGGCTCAAGGCCACATCTTGAGAGTAATTTTAGAAATGTTTATTTAAAGAAGTTCCTCATAAATCTTATTTTTCTTTTTCTCTGTCCTTAATTCGGTAGTTTAATTTTACAGCACTCTATTTGCATTTTGTTTGTAACAAAAAGTACATTTGCTATAGTAATGACTACAAAATAAGGCATACCTATCATGGAAGCACAGGAAACAAAGAAGAGCATTAAAATGTAATCACATTTAAACTTTCTGCTGGAGCATAAGTCTTTCAAACAGTTTTGCTTATCTCCTAGTACTAATATCTAAAATATGGTATTTTGTTCACTATTTCATCTAGCATAGTCCTATGTATGTAGCAGGAACTTGAAACTATAGTATGAATAGAAAACAGTGAACTCCATTTCCATGCCACTTTCTGCATTTTTTCTATAGCACTGGCATTGTTTTATATCAATAGAATGATCTCTCCCTAACACATTTTTCTCTCCTGCTTATATATTTTTTATATTATTAAAAACTGTATAAACACTAACACCTTCACTCTATTCTGTCATGTGATATATATAAGTCAGTCTCTACTTTGGACCAGTTAGAAGACTTTAAAATGCTCATTTATATTGTACAATTTCCAATAGTTTATATGGAGACTACTGTTTATTTTCTTTTTTTCTAATTTTTTATTAATTACACTTTATTCATTTTGTATCCCCCCCATAAGCCCCTCCCTCCTCCCCTCCCGATCCCACCCTCCCTCCCCTTTCTGCATGCATGCCACTCCCCAAGTCCACTGATAGGGGAGGTTCTCCTCTCCTTTCTGATCTTAGTCTATCAGTTCTCATCAAAATTGGCTGCATTGTCCTCTACCATGGCTTAGTAAGGCTGCTCCCCCCTCAAGGGGAAGTGATTAAAGAGCAGGCCAATCAGATTATGTCAGAGGCAGTCCCTCTTCCCATTACTATGTAACCCACTTGGACACTGAACTGCCATGGGCTACATCTGTGCAGGAGTTCTGGGTTATCTCCACGAATAGTTCTTGGTTGGAGTATGAGTCTCTGGGAAGTTCCCTGTGTTCAAATTATCTTGTTCTGTTGCTCTGCTTGTGGAGTTCCCGTACCCTCCAGCTCTTACTATTTCCCACTTCTTACATAAAATTCCATTCACTCTGCCCATCAGTTGTCCATCAGGCTCAGCATCTGCTTTGACGGTCTATACTGCAGAGGCTTTCAGAGGCCCTCTTTGGCAGATTCTACTCTGCCCATGTGTAGTAGCATGATAATCATACTCTCCCAAAGATTTGGCACTCTTTGTTGACTAGGTTCTTGGCAATAATATATAAATGGTGCCATGATCGTCTTTCAGAACAAAGTCATCTAGCCCGAAGATATAACCAAAGTCCTGAACTTTGACCTGGAATCACTACTGATGTGTTGGATTTTTTTTGTAAAAGCAAACAAACAAACAAAACCCCACAAATTACAAGAGGCTTTTGTAGGAACTGATACAATCCCATACCATCTTTGTAGGAACTGATACAGTCCCATTGACCACCTTTCAGCAAGCACAGATCAAACTTAGATGATCTTTTTGATCATAAGCCACATGAGTTCTTGTCAAAAACTGGGAAATGGATTCTGTGAATCTTTTCACTGTTCTATTTAGCATTAGAATGAATGAGATGATATATGGGCAAGGACATTACACGAAGAAGCCCATCCATGGAAAATATACCTCTGGCTGCTTAGTTTACACCAGACATGCAAATGACCCGTGATTCCTTGAGATCTACTTCAGAGTACTTCAAGCAGGATGTTAAAACATAGAATTGCTGACACCAGTTTCTGATTCAGTAGATGTGATGTTGATTGTGAAAATATGCATTGTAAAATAAATGCTGTTATTAGTGTAGTTTTAAGTTAGGGCATAATTGAGGTGAAGCTATAAATTTCCTTTGTACTCCCTGACCCCTAGAAACATGCATTTTCAATATGTTCTTAGATGGTACTGATGCTACTAGTCTTGAGATGCACATATTTTAAGTTTCCAATATTTAAAATATATTTCTTTTGTTTTTTTGAGATTATCATATAATTACATCATTTTCTCCTTCCCTCTTCTACCTCCAAAGCCTCTCCCAAATCCCTTTTCACTCTCTTTCAAATTCATTGATTCCTTTTCAATTAATTATTGTTACATGTTTATATATGTATATGTACACATATATATTGCTAAATTTACCCTGCTTTGTCTGTATACTGATAGTTGTATGTATGTTTTCAGAGCTGGCAGTCGGTATTGGGTATTCATGTGGTGTGCTCTTCCCCAGGGAAGACTATTTCTCTCCTTTTCAGCGTTCTTTTGTAGGCTGTAGTTCTTTGCGCAGGACAGAGATGTACTTTAAGGAGGAGGATGCTTAAGGAGCCACAACTGGGTTATTTCAGAGTGACAAAAAGAAAGGGTCACAACTAGAGCAATATCTTCATGGGTAGGTCTTAAGACAACTTCACAAAAGTCAGAATTTTCTCTACGCAGCAATAATAATGCACACTTTTTCACTGTCTTCATATCTATAAACAGGTGATAAATGCTTTGGACATGGAGTTCACTCCCTGGCTTTTGCTTTCTCTTCCCTCAGGCAACTCTAGTGAAAACTTGGAGGAAGTAAGCAGTGGAAACGAAATGATCTGCATATCTACTGCATCAGTGGTCTGTGACAGAGAATGCTTTCTCCCCACTAGCTTGTTCCAGTTGTCAGATGGTTAGTTTATCAGTGATGCTTAACACTTTAAATGATCACTTGTCATGTAGGGCTATTAATCTTCACAATGTAACAGAGGATTCTAGACATCATGAAAAAAAAAAAAAAAAGGAAGAGAAATTTAACTGTGGAAAATTTATAGCACAGTACTTCTCATTCTAACTCCCTATCATTTCGTTGGCTTATTGAACTGGTAATTTGAGGAGGTACATTTATAAAGAGTTTGGGAGAGCAGATGCCTAACTGGTAGGAAGCCATACTGAGTCTGGTGGTTTACAGGAAGTCCCCCTTATGAGACCTTTTTGAACTATAGACACATTCCAACTAAACAACCTACAATGTCCCTTACATTGCTCTCTGGATCAAATAAAATACATCTGCCTTTTCTGTATAAAGTAAATATATAAATAAATGATTACTATTTGGCAAAGACAATAGTATCTCAATTATCAATACCTTTACAAATAGCATTTATTATATTTGTTGAATGATACTTAATGTTCATTGGCTACATTTTAATTTATGGGCAGAATATGTGCAATAAGTAAAACTGATAGTTATCCGTATATATCAAAAAAAGACAATTACATGTAAAATGAGTTAAAAATCTTCAAACTTTCTGAACAAAGCACATATCTGTTAGGTTATAAAATTATAAAGAAAATGATTGTCTTGTACAGTATTGTGAAAAGCAGCATGCTTGTGCTCACGGATGTCTAATGCATGACAGAGAACACAACACTAGAATTATGAAACTTTTGTTGCTCACATGTCTTCAGAGAATTCCTCAATAAGTTCTCTAATTGTGTAAATTTTCCTTCGGAAAATTTAAGCTTTCATTGTAATACAATGCCACTTCGAACACCTGTCCTAGAAGAGAAAGAAAGTTACAGTGATCCTATACTTTCAGGTCTTCAGAGAACTTCCAGAGGTCACTTTTATGAACAAATCTGAAGTTTTCCATAAGTTGACTTTAAAATATGTAAATAAGTCACAATACTAGTTTCAGATGTTTCTGGAGGCATGAAAAGGGTGTCTCAATATACTGTCCCAGGGCAAACAGTTGAGCAAGGAAACTGTGAAACCAGCTTCAATAAATGAGTAAACCCTAGGCGTACATTACTGTCTAATGACAAACCATAGGAGGAGTGGTACCTTAAAATCGTAACACACCTGTTAGCATGCTGTCTTTAAACTCTCATACAAATCATAATTAAAATACTTATTCTAAAGGGAATGCATGATTGTTATATGAAATAATTTTGTGGCTAGTTATTTGAGTATTCCAGGAGTTTATGATCTGCTTATCACATTACTTAATTGGGGTTGATTCATCAATGGAAGGTTTCTAAATTCCATCTTTATGGGGATGTGAAAATGTCATCCTAATATTACTTTTCCTTTGGCAAGCATGTGGAATTGTCCTATCACAAGCCACCAGCTGTTCAGTAATGAATATATTAGCTCTGTAACCTCTGTTTGTTCATTTATCTCTGGTCTTGAGAAAATGGCTTGCATCCCCTTAGTTACCACGGTGTTAACAATAAGAACCTCTCCTCAGATGAAGCCTGTGGTAGCTCAGCAATTGGTTTCCCATAGTAAGGGGAACAGGGACTATTTCTGACAGGAACTCAATGGCAGGCTCTTTGACTTCCCCACCCCCCAAGGAAGGAGCAGTCCTGCTAGGCTACAGAGGACTTTGCAGCCAGTCCTGAAGATACCTGATAAAACAGGGTCAGATGAAAGGGGAGGAGGTCCTTCCCAATCAGTGGACTTGGAGGGGGACAGGGAGGAGATGAGGGATGGAGGGAGGGTTTGGGAGGGAATGAGGGAATGGGATACAGCTGGGATACAGAGCTAATAAAATGTAACTAGTAATAAAAAAAAGAATTTGAATAAAGTTGCCACCATGCCACAGAACTGAGTATAATTAACTGATGTATGAATTTAGTCACAGGTATTATTACATGGTGGTCTTTTTATACAACGTAGGCTTTTTAGAGAAGGACGGAAAAATGTTAATGCTGAATGTATCTTCTCATTGTGATTGTCAGTGCAAGTCAATTTTAGAGAGAATATCTTGGCATTACATATAGATGTTACTGTGGAAATGAGAGCACAGCTGAAAGCAATCATGTTCTTAAGGAAAATTCTTTAATTGCTAACTTCCTGAAAGATACATTTACTCACAATACTTTTAAATGAAAAGAACAAGAGGCTCTTAAAATTTGAAGGGTAGATGCCTACAATTGGGTATATAATTAAACTCCCTTTGCTCTCCTTATTTATACAAGACATGATTATTGGGCAGTTTTTACGCGCTATCTAAGTGGACAATGAAGCCAGGATCTCCAACCCCTCAGTACAGTGTTAATTCTTAACTTACGGAGGTTACATTCTGCATAAAAACTTTTCCAAAGTGTTTCCACAATTAAATATGGTGCATTAAACTTCAAGAAAGCAATGAATTATACATTTGTGCTAGAACTGTGAGATTGTTTATAATAGAAATCAAATTAATGTTCTTATTTATTTTTGAGCTTTAATTATGTAAATGTTATAATAAATATTTACTCTTATTCCATGGTATCAAACGGGGGTTATAATTCTCACTTTATAGGTCGAAATGCAATATGTTTTCATTACAAAGGTGGTACAAATCAAAATAAGCTCTGAGAAATAAAACCCATAATGTACTGATGTGCTTAAACTTACATAGCCATGACAAGAAGTCATGGCTGTGAAGTCATTGATAAGTAAGCAACAATCCATATAACCACAGAATCACTCAAGTTAGGTAAAGAGTAAGGGACTAGAATGGGGGTGGGAGCGATGATTTCCCTAGGAAGGAGAAATGGAATAGATAATTACGGGTTATCCAGTAGAAGCAGGGGGAGTGCCTGGAATGAGATGATCAAACGGGAAGTGGGAAGGAGAGTGTGGTGAGAGAGGGAATACAGGAAGGGCTGGCAAAAACAAAGCTCCATTTAAGGGGTCATGCAGAAACCTAAAATATTAGAAGTTTCTATAATACACACACACACACACACACACACACACACACACACACACACACACATATATATATATATATATATATATATATATATATATATGTATGTATGTATGTATATGTCACGTATATATGGCATTCTAAATGATTTCATCAAATAACAGGGGAGACAGAGCCCCAGCTGTGCATCTCTCATCATCACTGAAGCATCCCATACTGGGAATGTAGGGAGAAAAGACTAAAGAGAATTAGGAACATTACTGTTTGGGTTGGGTAGAAAAGAAATACTGCTTGTGCTGAGGTGAGGCTCATGTTATATGAATTATAACCTGCGTATAGTAATAGTACAAATATGTGGCACAGGCATTTATATAAGAGGGCATTTTAACTCCTACGAAAAGGCAACGTGAAAGATGTCTTTCCCATGGACCACATCTCACCACACATCTACAGTGCAATGACACTTGGTATTTCCTGACTAAGTTAAAAGGTGATTTGAAAAAAAGTCGTGGCGATATAAACTACACTATATGCATTTTTTGTTGTTTTAGGCTATATAATAAACTGATTTTAGTTGCAAAACCTTTGCATATTTTAACAATTTCAACAATTTTAATAATAATGGATGCATATTTGCCATGATTTGAGATAGCTCCAGGGTCTGGAGAGATATTTCAGCAGATAATCTCTTAGTATGAAAGCATGAAAAACCGAACTTGGATTTCAGTTTTAGGTATAAAGATGGGAATGTATCTGTAATGCTATTAGTGAGAGAAGAAAATGGAAGTTTCAGGTGAAACTTTAATGGTCAGACACTCACCAATTATTGTAACTTAAAGTTCAGTTAGAGACAGTGTTTTGAAACTAGGTAGACAGGTACAGAGGAAGACAACCAATGTTGGCTTCTGGCTTCCATGTACAAATACAGAGACACAAAAGAAGAAAAGGAGCTCTTGGTATTTAGAGATACACAAGCAATGGAGTGCCTTGCCATTCTAGGATCATTAGCAGATGTAAATACCATACCTGAAGAGGCCTGAAACAAACAACTTATGATATCTTATAGAGGCCTGTAACCATTATTTTAGGAAACGTTGCAGGAAAACTTAGATAGTATCCTAACATGATAGATAAAATTTAACCTATTTTATGCTGGGTGGAATAAAAATAAATGTCACTTTCTATACTTTACAAAATGATATCAGTTATAATGCTAATGTAAATGTTGTTTTCCCAGTTGTTAGTAGCTCTAAGTTAATATCTTAAGACAGTTATTAACATGCACACTTCATGCATTAAGATGAGTTTGAGTTTCACAAGAATTACAAATCAAGAGCAGAAAATACTAGCTTGTCTTAAGAATGTAACTGCTGCCTGGTTTTGTTAACAGGGACAGGGACTTTCTCTGACATCAACTCAGTGGCTTGCTTTTTCACTCCCGCCCCCCTCCCCAGGGCGGAGCAGCCTGGCTAGGCCAAAGAAGAAGACAATGTAGCCAGCCCTGATGAGACCTGGTAAACTAGGGTCAGAAGGAAAGGGAGGAGGACCTCTCCTATTAGTGAAATTAGAGAGGGGCAGGGAGGAGATGAGGGAGAGTGGGCGGGGATTGGGAGGGGGGGCTACAGCTCAAAGTGAATAAACTGTAATTAATATAAAAAATAAAAATTTGGAAAAAAACATGAGAGAAAAAAAAAAAAAAAGAGGAAACTAGCTATACCTGGTGGTTCAGGCTTATAATCTAAACACTTGAGAGACAGAAACATGAAAATTGTTGATATTAAAAACTGCTCTCAGCCACACAGTGAAATCCAGATGTTGGTATAATGTTCTTTTAAAATGTATATGCCTTACCCTTGTTAATTCAAATGCTGATTTCCCTCCCCCCACTCTCTGGTTTCAATCAGGATATTGCGTTGTGATACTCACTATAAGCATCCTGTCTCAACTCTTGTGTAAACAGGACACAAATAAAGCAACTAGATACAATGTTGTGCAATGGGAGGAGCCAGAGGACAGGGAAGAGGGGAGGAGCTAGAGAACAGGAAGGGGAGAGAAGGAGGAGGAGCTCCTGGAGAGGAGAGCACTGGAGGAGAGAGCTTGGAGGACTTAAAGCATGAACCAGACCTAAGATTTCACAAAAAGCAAGTAAAATGTGGGAAATCTAAATGTTAGGAAACTGAAGGCTTGGAGGTTTAGGAGGGAGTAAATATTGCCCAGCATTGTGTTCTAGGTTAACTAAAAACCCAGTCTCTGTGTGGTGATTTGGTTATACAGCCGCTGAGGATTAACAGCAGAATTACCAGAAGTTGAAACTATAGTAAATTTTAATTACCGCCTACAGCATCCAGATGATCCAGGACTACCTAGCAAGGTCCTTTTCCAAACAAGAGAATAAAAACTGAGGGGCGTTTTCTTCTCTGATCCTCTTTGTTTGATTTAGGTTGGTTCTAAGGTTTACTCTGTCTTAAACTTTGAATGCCCTTTACTCTGAGTTTCTTTCTTTTCTTTTTTTCTTTTCGCATATGACATGGGATCCTTTGGGCTTCATTGTCAGTTTCTGAAGTTTCTCTTCCTTTTGCCACCCCAGCAAATTCAGAGCTCTGCTCTCCAGCTCTCTAACTTGACCTAAGATGGGAAGGATTAATGAAGAAGCCCAGGTCTCTGGCTTAGCACCTCTTCAGTTTTGCTACCTTCTACCTCTTTTCTCTGAAGGTGCCACCTCTTGACTGACTTCCTTGCATTGGGTCTTGTTTGGTTCAGCTTAGAGATTCTATTTTTTTTAATTTGTTTTATCTCCATCTTGATCTTTTCTCTCAAGTGGTCCTATGCAAAGAAATGTTTTCCAAACACCTTCATTTCACTACTATTATGATTGCTGCTATCAAGTTCTACTTTCATTATGACTTATAATATTCACTATTTTAAAAATATTAGCTAAATGTTTAGTTACTTTTAACATAAGTTATTTTGAGAGGCTAGCATAGTATCACTAAGCTATAAAGATAAACAAATGCACCTTACCTCCAAATAGAGTAACTATGGGGACTAGGGCGTTGCTGTAGGGTAGAGTTCAGCTATAAAAAGCTTGCTACCATTCCCAAGTGCTTGATTTCCTGCCCTGCGGGGTGGCGTGAAAAATTAACAGTGGAAATAAATTCAGGGAAGACAAAATAACATACTCAGAGTTTCTCTATGTGTGGCTACATGTTTGATGACTATTTTGTTTGATGGTAATAGAAATCATCATACATGAGGCGATGTTATTGAACATAATGTCAGTACAAATATAGGTCACTCTCATCTGCCATCAGAATGAATGGAATCAAAATGAGGAGTGATGATGGCAAAATCTTGAAGGAATAGTGTAACTGCTGCATTTTCAGACTGTACAATTTGTGACACTATCAGTCATAAACACGAAGCTGTAGCTGCTTCTAATTAGAAAATATGGAACATAAGTTAGTGTATTTAATACTCCAGCCTGATGTTTCAGATGAAGAGGGGCTAGATACTACGGCAGAGTGAATAGGTCCAAAGATGCTAACCTATTCTTTGCTCCTAGTGGCTGTGGTGATGAGCTAACACTATTTCTTTCTGACATAAATAGAGATTAAAAAATAGATTCCTAGTTTATGACCATGTGCTATATATATAATATCATGTAAAATGTTCTTGGTTCACTTTTTGGTGTTTTTTAATATAGTACATGAGAACTGCATAAAATACAAAATATAAAAATTGTGAGGTAAGCCCTGCTTACAAAGAAGGTTATGTACTGACAATCACCTTGATTATTTGAAAATCCCCATGGTATAAAATGCTTGCCTATGTGGTGTCTGAAGTTCATTTAAATTTATGGACCTTAAACTACCTTCATTTTCAGTTGCAAAATTCTTTAATAAAATGAGTTGCCAAAACTTTACGTGATTAAACAGGAAGTCCTTCCAAGTTGAAATTTTACAAAGCACATCTTATAGGTGATGATATATTAAATAAAAGGTTACTTTAATAATAATTTTTTTGCCAGCACAGCTTCACTGCCATATAAATGTTTCCTATTCAATTACCTGGTCACATTTTTCATCTTCACTGATTTTGCAATGATCAGAATATTTCTCTTAAACAGTAATCCATCAAAAAGCTTTTTTTTTTTCATTAGGAGATGAAGTTTTCTATCCAGAATATTGCCAGAGAAGATGGTGACATTTGCTATTGTACTCTCACTCCTCTTACTCCAGAGGATAGTTTTTCTATTTCTATAAATTCTCATTATTCAGAAAACATAAGGGTTTCACTGTGTAGAAGAGAAAACTGGAAATCACTGAGAATCAGATATCTCTACTCTCTAATCCTTTAAGGATACTTTTTCCCCACCCCCAGTATCCCACAGAATTCTTTAATTAATTACCTGCCTGTTGATTAATTACTAAGTGCATTCTGTCAGTAGACTGTTCATTTAGAGTGGAGTCAAACTAAGGAGAATATAGCAAAAGAAAAAAGAAACTTTCCTGTGGTGAGGGGCATGTGAACATCAAAGAAGGGAAGAACCAAAAACTCCTTTTAAGATTAATGGCTATAATCACTTCAAAGACTAAACTACCCAATAGGACATCTCCCAAAACTCACTAGGTAGTAGGCAGAGAATGTTGTTTCTTTGATTCAACATTCATGTCTGCATTTACTTTTCTTCATTAAGTTAACTAAATATTTGGATGACAGAGTTAACTATGTCAGGAGCATGCACAGAATTTTACCCAAACAGCTGGTTTTTAAACAATGCCCTCAAAGGCTCATTCTGAGTTGGTATTGAGAACAATAAATGAATTCCCTATCCCAATTTGAATTGAAGAGGAAATAAAAGGTATCTGTCCACTTAAGCCCATTTCTTTCTGTTACTGTGGATCCTATATTTGCATAATCAGATTTAATGTCTTATTGAAGGCTTATACATTACAACATTTTGATAAAATTTTAAGGTGTTTGAAGTAGGAGTGAGTTAACAAAAATGGTAAAAGTAGAAACACAAGAACTCTAAAGTATCAGATGATCTACAGTCATATACTTTTTTCATTATTTTACTAATTAATTCAAAGTACATCTCGGTCACAGGTGCCTCCCTCTTCTTGTCTCCATCCCACGCTCTCTCCAGCATTCCCTTTCCCATATTTCTCAGAATAGGGGAGCTCCCTTACCCAAACACCCCAGCTCATCTTTTGACAAGAGGGAGGACTGAGTTCATCTTCTTCTGTGGCCTGGTACGGAAGTCCCATCTGCAGAGGTGATCAAAAAAGCAGGTAACATAGTCCATGTCAGAGATATCCCTTACACCCTTAACTAGTGGGCCCATGTGGAGCCTACTATTTTCCCTGAAACTATTTTCTTGGGCTATGTTCATTGTAGTATGTCTATCCTGTCCTCTATGACTAAAATCCACATATGAGTGAATATAAACTATGTGTGTCTTTCTGGGTCTGTGGTACCTCACTCAGGGTGATCTTTCATTTCCATACATTTGCCTGCAGATTTCATGATTTTCATGTTTTTAATGGCTGAGAAGTATTCCATTGTGTAAATGTGCCACATTTCCTTTACCCATTCTTTGGATGAGGGACATCTAGGTTGCTTCTAGTTTCTGGCTATTATGAAGAAAGCTGCTCTGAACATGGTTGAGCAAATGCCCTTGTTGTATGGTAGAACATCTTTTGGATATAAGCCAAGGAGAGACACAACTGGGTCCCGAGGTATGGATATTCCAAGTTTTCTGTGAAAACGCCAGATTGATTTCCAAAGTGGTTGTACCAGTTTGCATTCCTACCATTAATAGGTTTGCCAGTATGTGTCACTTGAGGTTTTTATCTTAGCTATTCTGACAGGTATAAGATGAAATCTCAGTCGTTTTGATTTGCATTTTCCTGATGACTAAGAATGTTGAGCATTTTTAAATGCTTCTTCACCATTGAAGCTATACAACAGAGCAATAGTAATAAAAACTTCATAGTACTGGCAAAGAAGTAGACTGGTTGATCAATTGAATTGAATCAAAGATCTAGAAATAAACCCACGTACCTATGCACACCTGATTTTTGAAAAAAGGAGCCAAAAACACAGGGCATCTTCAATAAATAGTGCTGCACTAACTGGATGTCTACATGTAGAAAAATGCAAATAGATCCATATTCATCACCCTGCATAGAACTCAAGTCCAAAGTGGATCAAAGACCTCAACATAAAACCAGATACATTAAATCTGCTTGAGGAGAAATTGAGTAAGAGTCTTGAACTCACTGGCACAGGAGCCAACTTCCTGGACATAACACCAACAGCACAAACTCTCAGATATACAATTAATAAATGGGATTGCTGGAAACTGAAAAGCTTCTGTAAAGCAAATAGCACTATCAATAGAATGAAAGGCAGTCTACAGATTGCAAAAAGATCTGCATTTCCCTAATGGCTAATGACGTTGAGCATTTCTTTAAGTGTTTCTCTGCCATTCAATATTCCTCTACAGATAATTCTCTGTTTAGCTCTGTTCCCATTTTTAATTGGATTACTTGGTTTGCTGCTTTTCAGCTTCTTTAGTTCTTTATATATACTGGATATTAGCCCTCGGATAAAGGGTTGCTGAGGATTCTTTCCCAATCTGTAGGCAGTCGTTTTGTTTTGATGACAGTGTCCTTTGCTTTACAGAAGCTTTTTCAGTTTCATGAGGTCCCATTTATTGATTGTTGCTCTTAGAGCCTGTGCTGTTGGTGTTCTGTTCAGTAAGTTGTCTCCTGTACAGTGAGTTCTAGGGTCTTCCCCAGTTTTTCTTTTCACCTTACACCCAGAATGGCCAAGATGAAAAATTCGAGTGAAAACACATGCTGGAGAGGTTGTGAAGAAAAGGGAATCCTCCCCCACTGCTGGTGATAATGTAATCTTGTACAACCACTCTGGAAAGCAATCTGGTGCTTTCTCAGACAACTAGGAATAGCGCTTCCTCAAGATCCAGTCATACCACTCCTAGACATATATCCCAAAGAGGCTCAAGTACACAATAAGGACATTTGCTCAGTCATGTTTGTAGCAGCTTTATTTGTAATAGCCAGAAGCTGGAAACAACCCAGATGCCCCTCAACTGAAGAATGGATGCAGAAATTGTGGTACATCTACACAATGGAATATTACTCAGCAATGAAAAATAAGGAAATCTTGAAATTTGCAGGTAAATGGTGGGATCTGGAAAGGATCATCCTGAGTGAGCTGTCCTGGAAGCAGAAAGACACACATGATATCTACTCACTCATACAGACATATAATATAGGATAAATCTACTAAAATCAGTACATCTAAAGAAAATAATCAAGAGAGGACCCTGACTAAAATGCTCAATCGCCATCCTTAAAGGCAAAGAGGATGGACAGCAGAAGAAGAAGAAAATAGGAAACAACCTAGAAACCTGCCACAGAGGGCCTCTGAAAGGCTCTGTCCTGCAGATTATCAAAGCAGAAGCTGAGACTTATGGCCAAGTGTTGGGCAGAGTGGATGGAATCTTATGTTAGAAGTGGGAAATAGTAAGATCTGGAGAGGACAGGAACTCCACAAGGAGAGCAACAGAACCACAAAATTTGAACACAGGGGTATTCCCAGAGACTCATACTCCAACCAAGTACCATGCATGGAGATAACCTAGAACCCCTGCACAGATATAGCTCATGGCAGTTTAGTGTCTAAGTGAATTCCATAGTAATGGGAAGAGGGACTGCCTCTGACACAAACTGATTGGCCTGTTCTTTGATCACCTCCCCCTGAGGGAGGAGCAGCCTTACCAGGCCACAGAAGATGACAATGCAGCCACTCCTGAGGTGATCTGATAGACTAAGATCAGAAGGAAGGAGAGGAGGACCTCCCCTATCAGTGTACTTGGGGAGGGACATATGTGAAGAAGGGGGAGAGAAGGTGGGATCTGGAGGGGAGGAGGGAGGGTCTTATGGGGCGGATACAAAGTGAATAAAGTATAATTAATAAAAGTTAAAAAAAAGAAAAACAATGCAAAAAAACCCCAGCAGCGGGCATGTAAATGAACCAATCTGGAACCAGTTTGCTATAAATTTTGTTTAGTTCCACAGTCATTTTTAAAGAATAATTAATTTCTGTGTTATCTGCAATGGCATTTATAATTCTTCCTAAATATCTGAGCCTTTAATTTATGTACTGGCCTTACTGTACTCCCTAGGATTTCAAGTACAAAGCTGAACAATCTATTGAGAGGAGGAATAGTACTGCCTTCTTCCTGATTTAAAATGAGATTTCTAAGTTCCCATGGTTAAATGTAATGTTAATTTCAGTATATTATCTTATTCAGACAGAAAAATTTGTCTGTTCCTAATTTTATGTGATGTTTTATGATTAATAAGTGTGGAAAAGTGTATGCCTTTTTCATGTATGCTTTCATTTTTTTGTTGTTGTTGCTGTAATGGATGGTATTAATTAGTTTCTGAACAACCCAAGTTTTTGTAAGTCCCTTGTTCATGGTATATAAATCCTTCATATACATTGGATTAAATTTGCTAATACATCTATACAATACTAACAATAAAATACATTATCATACAGAAAAAAAAAAAGATCTTCACCAACCCTATATCCAACAAAGGACTAGTGTCCAGAATATAAAAAGAGCTCAATTAATTAAACACCAACAAACCAAATAATCCAATTAAAAATGGGATACAGAGATAAACAGAGACTTTTCAACAGAAGAATCTTGAATGTTGGAGAAGTGCTACAGTCATATTCTTTCTAATTATGTTTTTCTCAACCATGGCAGAAATAAAGAAAGGTTGTTTATAAGATTTGGTTATAGAAAAAAAATCAAAGATTCTAATTCGGGGTAGTTGTAGCTTCCAGAACACTGTAGCGCAATGCATAACTAATAGATCTGTGGAGAGGTTGTCATAAACAACTCTACTAAACTGCGTGAGATATAAAATCACAGCACACACAGTTATATGTCATACACAATATTTGATAATACTAAGAAACATCTGTGCTACCGGTTGGTACAATTACTACCCTGTCATTATTTTTTTTCAAGTAATAGAATGGTACTCACTAAAACAATGCTCTGTTAATAGACAATATCCTCTTCCATTTCATCTTTACTCTGTCTCTTAAGGTATAAGGTGGCCAATTGAATGACTGACATACGTAGTAATTAGGCTTATGTGAATATAGGACATGTTGGGTTCTGATGTGATATATAACTGTACATTCTAGTTTTGATCGGACTATTCGCCTAATAAAACAGTTTTCTTAATAACATGAATTTATGTAGTCCCATATTGAAGATTAGTCTTGGCATCATAAGAAGCTCTCCTTCTGCATAAAAATATTTTGTTTTTGGATATACCCAGATGAAATATCACACAAGCACACACACACACACACACAATGTTCATCAAGAACAGGAAGTTAGAGAATATTAGGTGGTTTCCAACTGGTACGGTTTATAGTTTCAATTTACCCTTTACATTAGGATTGGTTTACTCGTATAGGAATAGAAATTTCTCTCTAGAGATTTTTCTGACCTGTGGCTTCCCATTTATAACTTTTCTTCTTCTTTTTTGTTTCTTACAAAGTGAAGGGAAACTGGACATTACCCCTGGCTGTAGCTTACTGAATGCATAACAGATATCATTTCTAAATTCAATATTTAAAGAATAGCTTACAGTTGTCAGACCATTTGAGTGACAGTACATGCCCTTAAAACAAAAGACACACATGGTATATACTCACTTATATAGTCCTATAAGATAGGATAAATATACTAAAATATGTGCACCTAAAGAAGATAAACAAGAAAGAGGACTGGGGGTAAGATGATCAATCCTCACTTAGAAAGACAAATGGGATGGACATGGGAAGTAGGAGAAAACAAGAAACAGAACAGGAACCTACTGTAGAGGGCCTCTGAAAGACTCTACTTAGCAGCATATCAAAGCAGATGCTGAAACTCATAACCAAACCTTCGGTAAAGTGCAGGGAATCATATGATAAAAGAAGGCGTTAATATGCCTGGGAGAGGACAGGAGCTCCACAAGGACAATATATATCAGGATACTTGGTTCCTCTATGAGACTGTTTCTCCAACCAAGGACCATGTATGGATATAACCTAGAACCCCTGCTCAGATGTAGCCCATGGTAGCTCAGGATCCAAGTGGGTGTCCTAGTAAGGGGAACAGGAACTATTTCTAACATGAACTCAATGACTGGCTCCTTTACCTTCCCCTGCCCCTCCTCCCCAAGTGAGAAACAGCCATTCTAGGCCACAGAGAAGGACAATGCAGCCAGTCCTGAAGATACCTGATAAGCTAGGGTCAGATGGAAGGGGAGGAGGACCTCCCTTAGCAGTGGACTTGGAAAGGGATAGGGAGGAGATGAGGGAGGAAGGGTGGGATTGGGAGGGAATGAGGTAGGGGGCTAAGGCTGGGAAACAAAGTAAATAACCTGTGATTAATATTAAAAATAAAAATTAAAAAAATAAAAAAAACAATAGATTGTAGGACCTCAAAATTTATTAAAGTATCTCTTCTAAGAGGTAGAATTTCTATCATGTACTTTCATACTCAATAAGATGATATAATTGTCACATATAGAGCATATTAACACATTAAAAAGTAGTTGAGACACTGAAATCCTTCATTATTGATCAGATGAATAAAAACTGGTCACTTAAAGTACATACCTTAATCAATTTTGTCTTTGAAAAACTACCCAACACTTCAAAGAATAAAAACACCCCAAACCAATTATACCTTATTGTGTCCACACATATTCATATATACTCTTTTTGAAAAAAAAATGGGATTTAAGTTTTCTTAAAACAGCATTATACAAAGATTAGATGTTGAGACCCTCACAGAATTAAAGAGGTAATAAGAATAGCTTAATTGCTCACCTTGCAAATTACTTCCAAATGGAAATCAGATATCTATTTGCTTAATCTATTTTTCTGTGGTTCAGGTGTTTAGCTCACTCTCTTCATTGTCCTCAATCTTCATTGCCAGTTCTCAGGTCTTGACAAAAATCTCAAAATTTACAATTGGGAATTTTTAGAAAGTCCTACTCTCATAAGTTTTACTACTCACTTCATAAGATTTAAGAGTTGTAGACAGTTTGAATATGGTCTTTAGAGTAAAGCATCAGAAGCAAAAATAAAATGAAATGATTTCTTTCAGACAAAGAAAATGACTTTTCTCCTTCTAATAAAACTTTCAAAAGTCAAAACATATGATTTTGTTTAAAAAAAGATAATAAAAATGATAGATACAGGGCTGTTCATATAAATAAAAGATAATTTTAGAAAGGACTGGTTGTTTTTGGATCAGATTTAGGAAGACAGTGTTTGTTTAAACTTGCAGGGGCCTCAGCAGGAAAGGTGTTCAGGAGACTACTGGCAATGAGAAGAGCAGGACTGGAAAGGACCAACTGAAGAGTCGTGCTGTGGAAATAGGTCAGGGGTCACCACAGGAAGGTGGAAACACAGCAAGATCTTTCAAATGTTTCTTGAACCTGAGGTTCCAATGCTCTTATAAAGTGTATCTGTCATTGGTTTTATATTCTTCTGTTTAATACTGGTTTTAGTTAAGAAGGGAACCTGAGGTTGGGCAGATGGCTTAGTAGATAAGGCATTTGTGTCATAACAGGAGTTGCGCTCTCTAGCTCTCACATAAGTGGCTAGCTGGCTGGAGTGGCTCGAGGGGATCCTCTGAGCAAGCTGGCTAGCTAGGCCATCCAAACCAGGAAACACCCGGTACACCAAGTAAGCTTGCCTCTGTAAATGAAGTGAAGAGTTGCTGAGGGTTGCTACAAACACACACACACACACACACACACACACACACACACACACATCTGTAAATAAAGTGAAGAGTAATTGAGTAACAAATTTAACGTCAACCTTTCAACTCCACACACATGCACACACATACAAAAATGCAAAAACAAAAACAAACAAACAAGCAACAAGAGCAAAAAAACAGAAGGAAGCTCAACTGAGAGCCCTCCATTCACACCACCATGAACGCAGAATATAAGGCTCTTTCTATTGGCTGATGATCAGGGAAGCACTTCACAGCATACACAATGAATTGTTTATTGTTGGGAAATGAGAGTATTCAGGAAATTTTCTCTACAGTTCATTCTGGAAGTTATAACCTGTAGAAAACACACACACACACACACACACACACATAAAGGAAAAGGAAGACAAGACAAAACAAAACAAAAATCTTCTCTTATAAAAATGACAATATTTGGCAACAAGGAAAAAAGACATGGAGCAAAAATATTTAAGTGTGTTTGGGATATAAGACTCTTTCAAATATCGGGATCTGAGACTGAGTGTGGGAAATGGGAAACTTTCACATATTGGGATCTGAGTCTGAAGTCATCACGGTTCTAGGTAACAGCTAGAACACAGCTTGCCACTTAGGAGGATATAAATTGTATTTGGTGACAACATGAACAAATTGTTTATGCTCAGATACTATGTCTTAGCCAAAAATACTTTTCTATTAAAAAAAATAAACATTCAGATTTTTATCTTTGGCTACTTGACTGAGACTTCTGTAGCCTGGTTCCTGTTACTAATTCATTTTCCAATAAGAACAAGTTGATGGCAAGGGAGCCCCTGAGACCTTCTCAAGAGAAAGTGCATCACCCACAACCATACTTGGGGTCCTTTTCAGGGGTGAATTCATTTCTCCACCACTCTGGTTTCAAATGCAAGCTTAATAATTTAATATCTGTATGACCAGCAGCGAACTGCTCACTCTCCTTCCGTCTCACTTTCTTGACCACACAATTGGAATTCTAACAGAAATCTCACAGGCTTATGAGTTTTCAATTAAATTTGTCTGTCAAGCTAAAGGAATACTCCAGGGGTTCATTTTAAAAATGATTCCATTGCAGTGAGAGACTCACACAAAATAAAGAAGCTAGAAATCAGAAAGCAGCATTTCTATGAGGCTGAATTTTTACCTTTCCTGACAGGCTTAATTTTTAAAACACCGTGTTTGCAACACTTAAGAGAAGAAAAATACATTAAATATAGCATAGCATGGTATGAAACTTAGGGTCTTGGCCAAGAACTAATTAAAAGATGGAAACAGCATGAAAAATATAATTATTCCAAGAAAACAAATGAAAGAGCATGTGAAAATATAAAGCCTGTGCTTATTAGTAATTAAACATGGAAAATGCAGTGGTAATATCAGTTCCTGACATGATGAATGACATATTTCTTCTTTAAAAGAACACATCTCAAAATGGAATAGAGACGTTGGGAGCTACCGTGTATTTGTGAAGTGCCAACCTTCAGGATCATAGTTGGTGTAAGTGTAAATTAGTGTGATGTCTCTGGAGATTAATTTGGAAAGGAGCATTGGGTTAAAAATAACCTCACATTTTGACACAGTAATGTGACCTCCACAAATGAGTTTTACCAATAAATTTGGGTTTGGATGGATGTTTGCTACCACATGATTTTCAGTAGAAAAGAAAAGAAATTAACAGGCAATGACCTCTTAAACAATGATAGGTCATGTAATCCAAATTTAATTTTGTAGAGGATAGGATACTGAGAATATGGAATAAGAAAGTTTTTTTTTTCATTTTGTACACTCTATATAACTTGAATATGTAAAAAAAACAAATTATGGACCATTTTAAATGTGATGTATAATTTCTTTTCTTGAAGTTACCACTTCAGGAAGCCCAAACACAATCCGTCTCTTGTAAGGCTATATCACAACTACCTGAAGCTGTGGTTGGCACATAACAAATATTCAATATTGTCAAATAAATCCAGATACAAATATTTTATGGGATAAACTGTTTCCCCAAAAGCTCAGAGCTCATATTCATTAGAAACTTTTGTCCTTAGTAGCTTCCATTTTCTAAGCTAATTATTAATGTCATTACAATCCATTGATAACTTGAACCAAGAATGAATGTTTTTCACTTACTTACCAAGGTTAACTAATTTAGTTTTGCTTTTATGAGCTATTACAATAAAATCCTTCTGTTTTGATAAAATATATTTAAATAGCTAGAGTGCTATTTCTAAAATAAAACAGTCACCATATTAAACCAATTCCTGAAAATCCCTCTTCCTGTAAAAAATGCCTAACATGTGCCCAGCATGGTCCTCAGTGTCTGAGCTCTGCACATTTAAAGTGTAATGAATAGCCCTTAAAATATCAAAGCAACTGCTAGGATTTAAATATTCTTTCCTGAGCTAAATTTCTCTCTTCTTTTTCTCATAGACTTCTCCTTTTTATCCCCTAATGCACAATATAAGATACCATGATCCTTGAGAAGACATTGATAAACCAGATATTTAAATATCCCCAAATAGTCACTAACTATAATGTATAAAGAATCCTTGCATGTCTATCTCTACTAGATTACTGTTTAGTGGCTTGATGGGTTTTTATTTTAAAACTGACCAGAGATAAAATATGATAACAACAGAAATTTTCATTTACATCATACTAACCCAAAGTAGAAAGCCTTATTTGTCAAATGAAAACAGGGTTCCTATTTTGTTTGATTTCCTATTTCCCCAGACAGAATTTGTAATTACTTGTATAATCTATGCTTAAATGACATTTTCTAACTGTTGCTTCCATTGGCTTGCTATAATCTCTGTGGGTCAATGTATTTATTCCTAACACAGTCTGATGTATCTAAATATGGAACGGTAGGGTGCATTCAATTTTTTCCCCTCTGACCTATGAAAATGATTTGAACAACAGAAATTCAATAGGCAAGTTATAACAACTACAGATACATCAGCTATTACGCGGTTGGATATATGTACAAATTTTACTTGTTTTATTGCATTCTAAGGGGGAGGAATGTTTTGTCATGAACAGAAATTATTTCAGAAGAGATCACTCATGGCTGGTATAATATGTGCCCTTTAAGAGCTGACTGAACACATTGTTACTGACAACTGAAAGATAAGTTTTGAAAAGACTAAACCTGAAGGTCGTTTTTGCTTATCTTTCTTCAGACTTTGCCAAAGGAAACTTTTATAAAGAAGAGGCTTAGATATCATCCTTCCCTGTTCTTGCACATAGAATTTATGTCAGAGGCTTAATGAGTATACCTGCCAGGTGAATTAAACACATTATAAATAATATCTATAAATATATACCTTTATCTTATTTTAACTACCCCCAAAGATAAACATCTAGTGTGATTATTGGAAACGTATCTTGTGTCCTTACATAGATTTTAAAATTTTCTAGGGTAGGAATCAACAAAAGATAACATATGGGCCATATATACTGTTCTTACTATTTTTATATAGCCACATAATATTAATGGTTTTAATTATTTATAAAACAGCTAATATGTGTAATCCAAGTCCTAATATTTACAAAGAGAGTGTTAGCACGATAAAGCTGTTCTCATTCCCTCCTGTACTGTTGGAGAATGTTTCACACAAGTGTGGTGGAGTTTGTGAGACTATTTGGTTCAATGAGTTAAAAATATTTACACTCTTTTCAAAAATTCTTACAACTTCTAACCACAAAGCAAAATGCAAGTTGAAATATTTTTTATTAAGAATAACTAGTTCATTTTTTATAGGAAATATACTTTCCTTACAAAGGGTTGCTTATATTTGGCAATATTTTCACCAACTGTAATGATTTGGGATGAGTATGCATTTTACCTAATATTTTCTGGCCTTGTTATCATGATAATTATTCTCTCATATTTTTCAACTTATGAATGTTGCAAGTAAGAAAATAGGGAGAAATGAAAGAATATAAAATCTTATTGATTACACAGTAAATGATTTTAAATAAATATACATGCAGTATTATAAATTTTAATACCTTTAAAGTGGTTATATTATGCTGTTGACTTACTAAAAATAGTTTGTTCAAAGTATGTTTATGAAAGAAATTTTGAATTTCTTTCTTAAGGAAACGTGTAGCAAATCACATTTTAGGTCTGTATGTGAATTCATAACTTTGTGTCTATACTCACATAAGAAGGTGTTCAAACAAAATCAAATGTGATAACACAAATGTGCAAGCATTTGAAGAAACTTCAAATCTCATTACTTCTGTGGTTCTGATGTGGCTTAGAGATCTTCCTCCTTCATTGAAACCTATAAACTCTCAGAGTTAATTTAGACTTGCTGACAGTTGTGTGGGAGGAATGGTATCAAAAATACAGCCATTCACTTTGCACATCTTAGTTAAATGTCACTCATGGTTTCCAACACAGGCCTTTTATTGACTGAGTTTTCATCTCAGAGTTGAAGACTGGCAGCCCCGTAGTTTTCGATTGCCTTGCTTATTTGATGCAAAGTCAAATAAGTGCAAAGTCAATCAGAGGATTCCCAAAGATTCTGAATGTTCAGGGTGCAGAAAAGCTTTGCCTTTGAAATGATACCAAATTTAACTTTGTGGAAGATGCACTGCTGTGTTTTTAGAGGTACCACTTTCAAATGATGCTTGTGTAGAAGATTGTTAGAAAAAAAAAAAAGGAATCCTGGCCAACAGTCTGACAATATCTCCCTCTGGTATTTAGAACAAAATTGTTGCCTTTAGTTCCTAATATGAATGGATGGTATAGAATACTTTGAATGAAGGAAAAGAAAAATCTTAGAGCAAAGTGAGATATTATTTCTGTTGAAAAAATTAAAGGAAATCTATAGGCAAAGGTGTCATAGTTTGTGACAAATTGTAGATATTAAGTAAGTGACTCTAAATATCAAGTTCTAACAATTCTTGTTGTCCTATATTCTGAGAACTGGAAATAGCAGTCTTCTAGTAAGTAACTATTATTAAATTGCCCACTTTACATAATCATGAGAACTAAAAAAGTATACAACTATTACAAATTATAAGTGCATAGATTTACAAATTATTGTCATGGAAACAAAAACATTATACACTAAGTGCTTTAATAGAGGAAATGAACTTGGCAATATGCTATAAATATAACCATCATTTTCATTTTATTTAATTAACAAAGAAAATTACATGTACTTATTGACTACAAGTATATGTGTTAATACATAACTACATTGTGGAATGTATTGTGAAGTACTGCCCTTTAAAAACAACTGCTATCATTCTTGCTTAGCTTCTTTAGGTGTACAGATTTTAGTATGTTTATCTTATATTATATTTCTAATATCCATTTATAAGTGAGTATATACCATTTGTGTCTTTTTGCCTGGAAAGATGATCAGTACTCACTCTGAAAAGCAAACAGATGGTCATCAGAAGAGGGAGAAAACAGGGAACAGGATAGGAGCCTACCACAGAGGGCCTCTGAAAGATTCTACCCAGCAGTGTATCAAAGGAGATGCTGAGATTCATAGCCAAACATTGGACACAGTGCAGGGAATCTTATGAAAGAGGAGAGGGGGGATTGAAAGACCTGTAGGAGACAGGAGCTTCTTAAAGAGAGCAACCAAACCAAAAAAGTCTGGAAACAGGTCTTTTCTGAGACTGATATTCCAAACAAGAGCCATGCATGGAGATAACCTAGAACCTCTTGTTCAGATGAATCCCATGGCAGCTAAGTCTCCAAGTTGGTTCCCTAGCAATGGGAACAGGGACTGTCTCTGACATGAACTCAGTGGCTGGTTCTTTGATCACGTCCTCCTAATGGGGGAGCAGCCTTACCAGGCCACAGAGGAAGAGAATGCAGCCAGTTCTAATGAGACCTGATAGACTAGGGTCAGAGGGAAGGGGAGGAGGACCTCCCCATTTGGTGGACTTGGGGAGGGGCATAGGAGAAGAAGAGTGAAAAAGGGTAGGGTTGGGAGGGAATGAGGGAAGGAGCTACAGCTAGGATACAAATTGAATAAACTGTAATTAAGAAAAATAAACAGAAAGCAAATAACAAAAAAAAAAAAACAACTGTTACCACTTTCATGAGGTCAACTGTATTCATTATGTTCTAGTCAATGAACTGTTGATATTCCCTCAGAGAAGCAGGAGTTTGGAAGGCCATTGGCCCCTCCTCTGGACTTCTAGCCACTCCTCAAATTCATTCATATGCAATTTTATCCCAAATGTATGTGATCTTGATTTATATACTTTCTTATGAACAACAGATCTTTCTAGTAATTTGGGGCAAACAAGCCACATGGGACAATGTGATGAAGGTTAAGAAACGTAAAAAAAAAAAAAAAAAAAATTAAAGAATTGTGAATTGTGCTCTTAATTAGAAAGGTGTTGTCCCTTGTAAGGAGTGGACACACAGAAGCCAGTGTTTAAGGGTGACAAATGAGAATATAGATTGAGGGAGAACACTGTCCTTTCCTTCGCTTTACGTGAGAATGATGGTTCCTTCTCTGAAGTTCTCAATAACTCAGGCTATTGTTTGTTTTAAGAGAAAATTTAATTGTAGTGTGATAGTTACCTATGTAATTCTAATTATTACATAGAAATGTGGAGGCTGCATTTTATAGCATGCTAATATTTCACAGAAATGTGGTTATGTAAGAAACAACTTTGCAAACAAATATATTGGTGAATGAAATAAAATGAAAAAAGGTTGTTACTTTACAGAACTGAAATTATAACAATAAATGGTCAGTAGCCATCACTGAGTAAAGCAGATGATCAAGACCTGCGTTTAATGGTGTATACTCCCTTATATAGACCTACAAGATACGATAAACATAATGAAATCTATAAACCTAAAGAAGATAAACAAGAAAGCAGACACAGGGTAAGATGATCAATCCTCACATGGAAAGACAAATGGGATGTGCATTGGACGTATGACTGGAGTCTACCGCAGAAGGCATCTGAAAGACTACCTAGCAGTGTTTCAAAACAGATACTAAGACTCATAACCAAATCTTTGGCTGAAAGGGAGTTAGTATGACGTGCAAAGGATAGGAGCTCCACAAGGACCAAATATATCTGGGCACAGGGGTCTTTTTCGAGACTGACACTCCACCGAGACCATGTATGGATATAACCTAGAACCTCTGCTTGGATGAAGCCCTTGGTAGCTCAGTAACCAATTGGTTTCCCACAGTAAGGGGAACAAGGACTATTTCTAACAGGAACTTAATGGCAGAATCTTTGACCTCCCCACCCCTGCTCCTAACAGGGAGCAGTCCACAGAGGAGGACTTTGCAGCCAGTCTGGAAGATACCTTAAAAAACAGGGTCAGATGAAAGGGGAGGAGGTCGTTCCCAATCAGTGGACTTGGAGGGGGACAGGGAGGAGATGAGAAAGGGAAGCTTTTCAGTTCCATAAGGTCCCATTTGTTGGTTGTTGCTCTTAGAGATTGTGCTGTTGTTGCTGTGTTGGTGTTTTGTTCAGAAAGTTTTCTCCTGTGCCAATGAGTTCCAAGATCTTCCCCAATTTTTCTTCTAACAGGTTTAGTGTGTCTGATTTTATACTGAGGTCTTTGATCCACTTGGACTTTAGTTTTGTGCAGGGTGATAAGGATGGATCTATTTGCATTTTTCTACATGTAGAATCCAGTTAGACCAGCACCATTTGTTGAGGATGCTATCTTTTTTCCACTGTATGGTTTTGGCATCTTTAACTCAAGTGACAACACATGCTGGAGAGGATGTGGAAAGAGGGGAACACTCCTCCACTGCTGGTGGGAATGTAAACTTGTACAACCACTTTGTAAATCAATCTGGTGCTTTCTCAGACAATTAGGAATAGAGCTTCCCCAAATTCCGATGATACCACTCCTAGGCAGATATACAAAAGATGCTCTTGTTCAACCATGTTTGTTTCAGTTTTATTTGTAATAGTCAGAAGCTTGAAACAGTTGAGGATTGGATACAAAAATTGTGGTACATTTATAAAATGGGATATTACTCAGCAATACAAAACAAGGAAATCATGAAATGTTCAGGCAAATGGTGGGAACTAGAAAAGATCATTCCGAGTGAGGTATCCCAGAAGCAGAATGAGTGGATATTAGACATATAATATAAGATAAACATACTAAAATCTGTATAACTAAGGATGCAAATCAGGAAGTAGGACTCTGGCTAAGATGCTCAATGTCCATTCAGAAAGGCAAAGAGGATGGACATTGGAGGAGGGAGAAAACAGGGAAAAGGACAGGAGCCTACCACAGAGGGCCTCTGAAAGACTCTACCCTACAGGGTATCGAGGCAGATGCTGACACTCATAACCAAATTTTGGACAGAGTTCAGAGAAGCTTATGAAAAAAGTGGGAGATAGTAAGACCTGGAGAAGACAGGAACTCTGCAAGGAGAGCAACAGATCCAAAAATTGGGGCACAGGGGTCTTTTCTGAGACTGATACTCCAGCCAAGGACAACTCATGGAGATGGCCTGGAACCCCTGCACAGAGGTAGCCTATGGCATTTTAGTGTTCAAGTGGGTTCCATAGTAATGGGGACAGGGAATGTCTCTGACAGGAACTGATTTGTCTGCTATTTTATCACCTCCTCTTGAGGGAGGGGGGCAGCCTTACCAGGTCAAAGAGGAAGAGAATGCAGCCACTCATGATGAGACTTGATAAACTAGGATCAGAGGGAAGGGGAGGAGGACCTCCCTTATCAGTGGACTGGGGGAGGGGCACAGGCAGGGAAGAGGGAGGAAGGGTGGGATTGGGAGGGGAGGAGAGAGGGAGCTACAGGGGGATACAAAGTGAATAAACTGTAATTAATGAAAATAAAAATAAATTAAAAAAGAAAGTACAGCAACACAGAACTATGTTCTCAATGAGCAAAGAATAATTGTATATGTGCTAAGTATACCCCAACTATAACTAAAACAATCCAAACAATCAAGTGAATGTGAATATGGCACCATTATAATGAGTGTGGTGCCTTCAATAGCTTTATCATAAAATGTGAAGACTGCATGAGAATATGCCCTTTCTGAGACTATAAAATAGATAGATATGCTGCCTGAGCATTCACATAGCACAGTGTAAATACAATGGGAATGATACCTTTTATTAGAAATTAAAAAAAAAAAAAAACAACCAAAAACCTGAGAAAGATTGAAAATCACATCATCTTATAAATTTAACTTTGGGGGGGGGGCAAGATGGCGGCACCAGGAGAACACCATGTCTGAGAAGCAGGACAACACACTCTGTGCAGCGACCAGGAGACTGAACTCTGGGCCCTAAAACAACAGCGAATGATCGTGTTTCCCAGGTGAGGGGAGGCTCCCAAGGCGTGGGAATCAGTCGGGTCCACTCTAGGCTGCCCAGCCAGAACCCGGAAGAGAACCCTGCTAACTCAGGATTTGGGTCTCCAGGCTGGTGACGCAAGCCTGCGTGTCCCTATCACTTTCCCAGGCTGATCGGTGGGCACAAGGGTGCCTGAGGCTGAGATTTCCAGTCTCAAAAAAACCCCAAGGGGAAGCAAAGTTACCAGAATGGTCACAGGTCACCCAGTCTTTCCCTGGAAGGCCTCTCGGACCGCAGGTACCCACCACGATCACAATTGAGCTTCCACCATGCACAGATTACAGCTGCAAAGCTGCGCTCCCAGCTCAAAACCCCTACTCCCTCTTTGGAGGAGGCAGGAGGCGTCCAGCAGAATCTGCAACAGACCACATTGTCTGTACCCCAACCCGAGATCAGGGTTGAGAAAACCCAATCCTTTCGGGCACTCCCCCAAACGCCGCCATAACCCTGCCACAGCTGAGTAGAAGGATAAAGAGGCGCACAGCAGCTTCACAGTGCTGGAACTCCAGTGCTGCTGGCTGCTCCTAGCAAACAAACTACAGCTCGGGATCTGGGACTGTGGTCATTCTACACGTCCTGAGATTCTCCTGGGTCCAGCGCAATAAGGTCTAGCAGCAAGTTCTATCACTGGTGCCCCTCACCCCTGACCCCTGGCAGAGAAACGCCGGCTCAGGGCTCATGATCCGACTGAGAAGCCCCAACCCCTGCTGGCACTCCCCTGAGAGCACCTCCATAAACTTGCCCTAGCAGAGGGGAAGGTCAGAGGGAAGGACAGAGAGGCAGCCTGCCAAGGACACAGCACACTCTCTCCAGCTCACCCAGTGGCCCCTAGCAGAGAAACCCAAGCTCTGGATCTGAGGACACTCAACCCTACCCGGTACTCTCTTGGGATCAGCAAACATAGATTCTACCACTAGGCTGCTTCTGGCAGAGAGATCTGGGCCCGGGATCTGGGATTGAGTACACTCACCCTAACTCTTTCCCGCGCCACCCAGGGACCAGTCAACATAACCCCTCCTGGCAGAGGGAAAGGACAAAGAGGCAGCACACAGGAAAGGTGGACACTGAGTCCTGCGGGCACAGTGTCACAGAGCTGACTGTTAGCCTACCCGTGCACTTCCGTAGCAGGACCAAAACAGAGAGTAGTGAACAAGGGGAACCCCTGTGCATTCCAACTGGTCCTGCAAGAGAGTGAGTGAGCCTTCTAGGGAGAGATTGCCCCAGACCCAGGGCTTCTCCACAGAAGCAACCAGACGAGATCCCTGCCACCCACATTCTTAGTGTGGGCATCATAGGGTTTCTTGGGATAGCGACCCCAACATTGAAGCCTCTGCCTTGTGGGTCTGTCAGGGTAATCCAGGCAAACAATCCCTGGATCTCAGTCAGAACTGCGTAATAGTGGCTTGCAGGCCACTGCAATAGTCAGAGAATCCGTGCATGCACACTGCACCCGCTAAAAGCACACGCAAATAGTGCCAGCGTCACATTCCTTACTTAGGCAAAACTGAAAACACAGTGCACACTCCCAAAGCAGTAAACCTCTCTCATCTTCCTGAAAAAACAGTCCAGAAAACAGAAAGAGAGGATCATAGCCCAAACTACAATCTTGAGAAACAACCAGTGAGGATTATAAATAACCAGATGGCGAGAGGCAGACGTAAGAACACTCCCAACGAAAATCAGGACATAATGGCATCACCAGCAACCCCAAAAAACAATGGACACTTCAATTCACTAGATATACAAGAAAACGACCTCAAATCTATGTTTCTCCAGCTCTTAGAGGCCCATAAAGATGAAATGAACATAGCCCTCAGAGAAATAACCAAAGGAATCGAGACTAACCAAGAGGAAACAAATCGTGCTCTCAGAGAAATGACCACGAAAATTGAGGCAAACAGAGAAGAAATGCACAAAGCTCTCAAAGAAATGTCCACACAAATGAAGGCAAATAAAGAAGAAATAAACAAAGCTCTCATAGAAATACAGGCAATTATACCCAAAGAAGTAGAGGCACAATTAGTGATACATAGAGAGGAAACAGACAAAAAAATAGAAGCTATCATTGAAAAGCAGGAGTCCACATTCAAACAGATGAAGGAAATGGTGCAAGACATGAAAACAGAATTAGAATCAATAAAGAAAACACAAATAGAGAAAAACCAGGAGCTGGAGAACATAGAGAAAAGATCAGGAACTACAAAGGTAAGCATCACCAACAGAATACAAGAGATGGAAGAAAGAATCTCAGGAGCCGAAGATATACTTGCAGAAATTGACACGTCTCTCAAAGAAAAAATAAAATCAGAAAAGTTCCAACCACAAAACATCCAAGAAATCAAGGACACCATGAAAAGACAAAACCTAAGAATAATAGGAATAGAAGAAAAAGAAGACATCAGGCTCAAAGGTCGGAAAATATTTTCAAGAAAATTATAGATGAAAACTTTCCCAACTTAAAGAAGGAGATGGCCATAAACATTCAAGAGACCTACAGAACACCAAGTAGACTAGACCAGAAAAGAAATTCTTCACGTCACATCATAGTCAAAACACTGAACCTACAAAACAAAAACAAAAACAACAAAAAAAAATTCTAAAAGCAGCAAGGGAAAAAGGCCAAGTAACATATGAAGGTAGACCTATCAGAATCACACCAGATTTCTCAACAGAAACTATGAAAGCCAGAAGGGCCTGGACAGAAATCATACAGTCCTTAAGGGACCACAGATTCCAACCCAGACTACTATACCCAGCAAAACTTTCAATCAACATAGACGGAGAATTCAAGATATTCCAAGACAAATCCAAATTTAAACAATATCTACATAGTAACCCAGCTCTACAGAAGTTACTAGAAGGGAAACTCCAAACCAAAGAAAACAACTACATTGAAGGAAACAGAGGAAATAGATAACTACACACACACACACACACACACACACACACACACAAAAAAAAAAAAAAACTCAAAAGAAGACAAGCAATGAAACTCAGTGACACCACCAACACCACATCTAAAGTAAGTAACAATTGTTGGTCACTAGTTTCTATCAACATCAATGGACTCAACTCCCCAATTAAAAGACACAGACTAACAGAATGGTTGCGGAAACAGGATCCATCATTCTGTTGCATCCAAGAAACACACCTATGCAACAAAGATAAACACTACCTCAGAGTAAAGGGTTGGAAAAATGTCTTTCAAGCAAATGGTCCCAGAAAACAAGCGGGAGTAAACATCCTAATATCTAATAAAATAGACTTTCAACCCAAGTTAATCAAAAAAGATAAGGACGGCCACTATATTCTCATCAAAGGAAAAATCCACCAAGAGGACATCACAATTTTGAATATCTATGCCCCAAATACAAGAGCACCTACATTCGTAAATGAAACAATATTAAAGCTTAAATCACACATTGATCCTAAAACCCTAATAGTGGGAGACTTCAACACTCCACTCTCACCAAGGGACCAATCAACTAGACAGAAAACAAATAGGGAAATAAAAACACTTACAGCGACCCTAAATCAAATGGACCTAATAGATGTCTACAGATCTTTTCATGCAAACTCAAAAGAGTATACCTTCTTTTCAGCACCACATGGAACCTTCTCCAAAATAGACCATATAGTTGGTCATAAAGCAAGCCTCAACAGATACAAAAAGATTGAAATAATCCCTTGTAGTCTATCTGACCACTATCGACTTAAGCTGGACCTCAACAACAACAGAAATAATGAACAGCCTACACGCACATGGAAACTGAACAACTTGTTACTCAACAACAGCTGTGTTAACGAAGAAATAAAGAAAGAATTTAAAGACTTCCTAGAATTCAATGAAAATGAAGGAACAACATACCCAAATTTATGGGACA
Organism: Psammomys obesus; assembly: GCF_907164565.1. Taxonomy (NCBI): domain Eukaryota; kingdom Metazoa; phylum Chordata; class Mammalia; order Rodentia; family Muridae; genus Psammomys; species Psammomys obesus. The sequence continues at coordinate 18,447,516 of NW_026596134.1, read as the reverse complement.
CATTGAAAGCAGTGCTCAGGGGAAAATTTATAGCACTAAGTGCCTGCAAGAAGAAATTCATAATATCACATACAAACAACTTAATGGCCCAACTGAATAACCTAGAAAAAAAAAGAAGCAGATACACCCAAGAGGAGCAGACAGCTGGAAATAATCAAACTCAGGGCTGAAATCAATCAATTAGAAACAAATAAAACTATTCAAAGAATCAATGAAACCAAAAGCTGGTTCTTTGAGAAAATCAACAAGATAGACAAACCCTTAGCCAAACTAACTAAAAAGAAGAGAGAATCTATTCATATCAACAAAATCAGAGATGAAAAGGGTGACATAACTACAGACACAGAGGAAATTCAAACAATCTTTAGGTCATACTACAAAAGCCTATATGCCACAAAATTTGAAAACCTAAATGAAATGGACAATTTTCTTGATAGATTCCATCTTCCAACATTAAGTCAAGATCAGGTAGAAAGACTGAGCAGCCCTATATCCCCCAAGGAAATTGAAGCAGTCATTCACAGTCTCCCCTCCAAAAAAAGCCCTGGGCCAGATGGTTTCAGCGCGGAATCCTACCAGACCTTCAAAAAAGTGCTCACACCAATTCTCCTCAAACTATTCCACAAAATAGAAACAGAAGGTACATTACCAAACTCATTCTATGAAGCAACAGTCACCCTGATACCTAAACCACACAAAGACCCAACAAAAAAAGCGAACTTCAGACCTATCTCTCTTATGAACATTGACGCAAAAATACTTAACAAAATACTTGCAAACCGAATCCAAGAACACATCAAAGATATCATCCACCACGACCAAGTAGGCTTCATCCCAGGCATGCAAGGGTGGTTCAACATACGGAAATCCATCAATGTAATCCACCACATAAACAAACTGAAGGCCAAAACCACGTGATCATCTCCTTAGATGCTGAAAAAGCATTTGACAAAGTCCAACACCCATTTATGTTTAAAGTCTTGGAGAGATCAGGAATTCAAGGCACATATCTAAACATAGTAAAGGCAATATACAGCAAGCCTATAGCCAACATCAAACTCAATGGAGAGAAACTTAAATCAATCCCACTGAAATCAGGGAGAAGACAAGGCTACCCACTCTTTCCATACCTCTTCCACATAGTACTTGAAGTCCTAGCCAGAGCAATAAGACAACTAAAGGAGATCAAGTGGATACAAATAGGAAAGGAAGAGGTCAAAGTGTCACTATTCCCAGATGATATGATAGTATATATGAGCGACCCCAAATATTCAACCAGAGAAGTCCTCCAGCCAATAAACACCTTCAGGAAAGTGGCAGGATACAAAATCAACTCAAAAAAAATCAGAAGCCCTCCTGTATACCAAAGACAAAAGGGCTGAGAAAGAAATTAGGGAAACAACACCCTTCACAGTAGCCACTAATAACATAAAGTATCTTGTGGTGACACTAACCAAGCAAGTGAAAGACCTGTTTGAGAAAAACTTCAAGTCTCTGAAGAAAGAAATTAAAGATCTCAGAAGATGGAAAGATCTCCCGTGCTCATGGATTGGTAGGATTAACATTGTGAAAATGGGCATCCTGCCAAAAGCAATCTACAGATTCAATGCAATTCCCATCAAAATACCAACTCAATTATTTACAGACCTTGAAAAAAAAGATGCTCAGCTTCATATGGAGAAACAAAAAACCCAGAATCTCCAAAACAATCCTGTAAACAACAGATCATCTGGAGGTATCTCTATCCCCGATCTCAAGTTGTACTACAAAGCAATAGTAATAAAAACTGCATGGTATTGGCATAAAAACAGAAAGGGGGATCAATGGAACCGCATAGAAGACCCTGAAATAAACCCACACAGCTATGAATATTCGATTTTTGACAAAGAAGCCAAAACCATTCAATGGAAAAAAGACAGCATCTTCAACAAATGGTGCTGATCCAACTGGTTGTCCACATGCAGAAAAATGAAAATAGATCTATATTTATCACCCTGCACAAAACTAAAGTCCAAGTGGATCAAAGACCTCAACATAAAACCAGATACTCTAAATCTGTTAGAAGAAAAAGTGGGGAACAGCCTAGAACTCATTGGCACAGGAGATAACTTCCTGAACAGAACACCAACAGCACAGGCTCTAAGAGCAACAATCAATAAATGGGACCTCATGAAACTGAAAAGCTTCTGTAAAGCAAAGGACACTGTCATCAAAACAAAACGCCTACCTACAGATTGGGAAAGAATCTTCACTAACCCTTTATCTGACAGAGGACTAATATCGAGTATATACAAAGAACTAAAGAAGCTGGAAAGCAGCAAACCAAGTAATCCAATTAAAAAATGGGAAACAGAGCTAAACATAGAATTCTCAACAGAGGAATATCGAATGGCAGAGAAACACTTAAAGAAATGCTCATCCTCATTAGCCATCAGGGAAATGCAAATCAAAACGACCCTGAGATATCACCATACAACCATCAGAATGGCCAAGATATAAAACTCAAGGGACAACACATGCTGGAGAGGTTGTCAAGAAAGGGTAACCCTCCTCCAATGCTGGTGGGAATGTAAACTGATACAACCACTCTGGAAATCTATCTGGCGCTTTCTAAGACAATTAGGAATAGTGCTTCCTCAAGACCCAGCTATACCACTGCTAGGTATATACCCAAAGTTTGCTCAAGTACACAAAAGGGATATTTGCTCAACCATGTTTATAGCAGCATTATTTGTAATACCCTGAACCTGGAAACAACCAAGATGTCCATCAACGGAGGAATGGGTACAGAAATTGTGGTATTTTTACACAATGGAATACTACTCAGCAATCAAAAAGGAGGAAATCATGAAATTTGCAGGCAAATGGTGGGATCTAGAAAAGATCATCCTGAGTGAAATATCCCTGAAGGAGAAAGACAAACACAGTATATTCTCACTTATATAGACCTATAAGATATGATAAACATAATGAAATCTACACACCTAAAAAAGGTAATCAAGAGAGTGGACATGTGGTAAGATTATCAATCCTCGTTTAGAAAGACAGATGGGATGCACATTGAACATATGACAGGAGTCTACTGAGCGCATTTGAGAGACTCTAACTAGCAGTGTTTTCAAAGCAAAGACTCATGACCAAACCTTTGGCAGAGTACAGGGAATCTTAAGAAAGAAGGGGAGTTAGTCTGATGAGGAAAGGATAGGAGCTCCACAAGGACCAAATATATCTGGGCACAGGGTCTTTTCTGAGACTGACATGCAACCAAGGTCCATGTATGAATGTATCCTAGAACCTCTGCTCAGATGTAGCCTGTGGTAGCTCAGTAACCAATTGGTTTCCCATAGTGAGGGGAACAAGGACTATTTCTAACAGGAATTCAATGACTGGCTCTTTGGCCTCCCCACCCCCCAAGGGAGGAGCCGTTCTGTTAGGCCACTGAGGAGAGCTTTGCAGCCAGTCCTGAAGATACCTGATAAAACAGGATCAGATGAATGGGGAGGAGGTCCCCCCTATTAGTGGACTTGGCAAGGGGCACGGTGGAGATGAGGGAGGGAGGGAGGGACTGGGAGGGAATGAGGGATCGGGACACGGCTGGGATACAGAGTTAATAAAATGTAACTGATAAGAAAAAAATAAAATTCAAAAAAAATTTAAAAAAAATAAATTTAACTTAATACAACATCCAACTTGCTTAGCCATGAATGTCTGAGCAAGGATTTAGTAGGTCTTAGGTTTACTATGAGATTCTGTCAAACTTTAAGTTGTATTGCTTAAAAAGACTCACCAGCAGCTGGATTATCAATTCTTACCCTTAGATAACTTCATTAATTTTGTACAAAAGAAGAATTATAAACATTGTAAAGTAACATTTTCATTTCCAAACAACATAGAAATAATTATGAACATTTTGCAGAATCATGCCTAATTAACTGTTTTGGCATAAAATGCCACAAGAGTGAATCTCTAAAATCACCAAATATCTATTAATAGTGTTATACTGACACTGTGGTTGATAGTAAGAATATGGTTACAAAACACTGTGTTCTATTTCTTTGAGGAACTCAGAAACTCAAATACATTGTAGACCAGACTAGCCTGAAATTCACAGAGATCTGCCTGCCTCTGCCTCCTAAGTGCTGGGATTAAATGTATGTGCCATCACACACAGCTTCACACAAATATATTTTAATCAGGTTAAAGTGAAAAAAAAAACCCACCTGCAAATAGAGTTAAACAAAAATCAACATGGAAAATTAATATAAAAAGTAGAGTGAGCAGATATAATATTTTCAAAGACAAAAGTTTAAGAATTACACCTTTTATGGAACACTAGAATTCTGGTTTTCTGGCAAGAAAGATGAGGACTTGAAATGCCTCAGGTGAAGAGATAGATAATATAATCAAGATTAGATTCTAAGTGTTGGGAATCATGATGATTGACTAACATCTATCTATCTATCTATCTATCTATCTATCTATCATCTATCATCTATCTATCTATAAAACAAAAACAAAAAACAAACCTACAAATGAACAAACAAACAAAAGTATCATCCATCATCTTAGGTTTTAAGTAGAGAACAGCAGGATAGACCATGTATCCTTATATAAGGCAAGGAACTCTAAGATGAGAGCTGGAATGTAGAACAGAATATGTAATGAGAGACAAGTAAGTGCACCTCATCTATCATACACTGCCTGTGGTTTTCCACTTACACTGAATAAGTATAATTCTGTTTAGTGTTTTTTAATCCATTTTCATTTCATAGACACATATGATGGTTTAATATTGACCAAGCAACTGGTTTCAAAATGAGTTTTAGTTCTCTACTGTATATTCTAAGATTTATATTTACTGCTACTTGTCACTTGATATTTTCATTGTTTTTCCAAAATGGTCAATCATTAGCCAGCTTCTTGTGCTTATTGTATAAAATACATTTACACTGGGAGGACAAGAAAAAATAGCCTTGTAACTTTCTCCAGAATAGATTTGTTTCATTTCCCCTAATTTGGGTGGCTTATTATTATAAAGAAAATGAAAGGATAAATAAAAGACTAGGTGGAAATGAACAGGTTGAAGGCCGAAGTCTTTATATCCTGATATCAAGAGATCGTGACATATGTGAAGATGTCATAAGACCCACTGCACTGTATACTAATTAAGTGATCAAAAATAAAATCTGACTATGCAATTAACTAGGAAGAGTTGATTTGCTTTTCCTGAAGACAAGTTAATACTGCAATATGTCTGGCTAGTTCTTCTGCTTTGTATTAAATTCAGTCAAATTTTTAAACATTTTCTTTTTCATCAATTTTAAAGGAATAATGTGTAGTTCATTTCCATATTTTATAAAATTATTCTTTATGAATTTCTTTTTTATTTTTACTAATTGATATTTTTATAATTAAATTTATTTATTTTTATTAATTACAGTTTATTCACTTTGTATCCCCCCATAAGGCCCTCCTTCCTTCACTCCCGGTCCCATCCTCCCTCCTCCTTCTTCACGCATGCCCCTCCCCAAGTCCACTGATAAGGGAGGTTCTCCTCTCCTTCCTTCTGATCTTAGTCTATCAGATTACATCAAGAGTGGCTGCATTGTAATCTTCTGTGGCCTGGTAAGGCTGCTCTCCCTTCAGGGGAGGTGATCAGAGAACAGGCCAATCAGGCATGGAGATAACCTAGAACCCCTGCACAGATGTAGTCCATGTCAGCTTAGTTTCCAAGTGGGTTACATAGTAATGGGAAGAGGGACTGCATCCTTTATGAATTTCAAACATTCAAATCCAATTCCCCAGTCTCATCCTTATTACTACAACAAAACTGCATCCTTCTCTCTCCACTGCCCACCTATCCTATGGATCCCATAGACCATCTCCTCATAACCTTCCAGTTCCCCTCCTTGCTGTATCCCAGCTCCCAACTCCATCAGGGATACCCATGATAAACCACAGGTCACACCTGCCAGAAAACTGGTTAGTTTGCCTGTGTACCTTCTCCACTTTGTGTTACCACAGATTCAACCCCACATTGTCATCTCTCATGCTGCAGCAGAACACCAGCTGCATCCTTCAGTGACTCCTGCCCTTATCTCCTGGCAAACTCACAACTCATCCTCTCCTGCCACCACTAGAGCCCATCTCCACCAGGCATCCCCTTATTAATGCAAGGGAAGCTCCTCCTAGGCCAACAAGTAGGCTGAAATTTGACCCACACTTTTCCTACTGACCTTGAGATCCAATCAGCCCATTCTCATTTCCAGCTCTATAGTTGGTAACCTGCTGTGGTCTCCCTTTTCTCTCTTACCTTCTCCGGCCCCAACTAATTGTAAAGACCTTCTCCTCCAACTTCCCTTTTCCCTATTCATACAAGTTGCCCATCTTCCAATACCAGTAAACATTTCCTGTTAAAACATCAGATGAACATGCCAGGAAAACAGGTAACAAAAAACACACAGCTGTCACCTTCTCTGAAAATCCAGAGAGAAAATAGAAACCAAGGAACATTCACCCAGTAAAGACAATCCAGAAATGAACACCTAGACCTGTAATCACCCCAGATCCAGACATCAAAAAGCCACCAAAAAAACACAATCGACACCCAAAGCAGTCTGTCTCCAGTAGAGACCATCTCTTCTACCACAACAGGGCCTGACTATTCCTACATAGCTAAAACGCAAGAAAAGGACCTTAAAACAGCCTTTATTAATATCATAGAAGTCCTAAAAGAGAAAATGTACAAATCAATTAAAGAAAACCAGGAAAACACAAACAGTATAAACAAATAAATAAAACTGTCCAAGATCTGAAATTGGAAATAGAATAAATAAAGAAAATACGAATGCTGGCATTCTGGAAATGGAAAATCTGGGAAAGCAAACAGAAACTGCAGCCACAAGAATCACCAACAGAATACAAGATCTAGAAGAGAGAATCTCAGGCATTGAAGATATGGTCGAAGAAATAGATGATAAAATTAAAATTTTCCTGACAGCAACATGTAGGAAATCTAGGCTATTATGGAAAGACTAGAGACAAAAATAAAAAGAATAGATGAAGGAGAAGAATCCTAGGTCAAAGGCTCAGAAAATGTTTTCAACAAAATCATAGAAGAATATGTTCCTAACTGAAAGAAGGAGATGGCTAGTAAGGGGTCAGAAAGCATAGAAAACACCAAATAGACTAGAATGGGAAAGTCCCCTCACTACTCAAAACACAGAAACAAAGAACAATATTAAAGGCTGCAAAATAAAAAGAGCATGTAACGTAATGGCAGACCTATTAAAATTACACCTTACTTCTCAATGGAGACTCTAAATGTCAGATGGACCTGGACAAATGTGTGGTATACTCTAAGAGGCCACAGATGACATTCCAGACTAGTATAACCAGCAAGAATTTCAATAGCCACAGATGGAGAAAATAAAATATTTTGTGATAAAATCAAATGTAAACAGTGTCTATCTAAAAATCCAAACCTATAGAACAGTAGTTCTAATGAGAGATGGAAAAACGAGGGGATCTGTAGGGAAGAGAAGGTAAGGAGGAACTGGGAAGAGTAGAGAGAGGGGAACCTATAAACAAGATACATTGTATGAGAAAAAGATCTATTTTATTTTTTCATTATTATTATTTACAATTTATTCACTTTGTATCCCAGTTGTAGCCCCCTCCCTCATCTCTTCCCCATCCAACATTCTTCTGCTTCCTCTCCTATCCTCTCCCCTGGTCCACTGATAGAGGAAGTCCTCCTTCCCAACTGTCTCACCCTGACCTTTCAGGTACTATCAGGACTGCCTGGATTCACTTTCTTTATGGGTTGGCTAGTCGCCCCACCAGGGAGAAGTGATCAAGGAGCAGGCAACTGAGTTCATGTCAGAGGCTGTCTCTTCTCCCCTTACTAGTGAATCCGCATGGAGACTGAGCGGTCTATGGGCTACATCTGAGCAGGGAGTATAGGTCCTCTCTATGCAAGGTCTTTGGTTGATGCACCAGTCTTTGCAGTCCCCCTTGGCCCTGTTTATGTTGTTGTTTGTTGTGTTGTTTGTTTGTTTGTTTTTGTCTTTGTTGGTCTCTTTGTGTGGCTTCTGTCCATCCTGGTCCATTTATATCCCCTTCTTCCATAGACTCCCTGTGCTCTGTCCAAAGTTTGGCTCTGAGTCTCTGCATCTGCTTTTATCCCTGGCATGGGAGAGTCTTTTGGAAGACATCTGTGGTGGGTTCCAGTCCTGTTCCCTTTCTTCTACCACTTCTGGCGTCTATCCTGTTTTTCCTTCTGAATGAGAATTAAGTATCTTCCCTAAGGTCCTCCTTCTCAGTTAGCTTCTTTAGGTCTGTAGATTTTAGTATGTTTACTCTATATAATATGGCTAATATTTGCTTATACGTAAGTATATACAATGCTTGTCTCCTTGCTTCTGGGATACCTCTCTCAGAATGGCATAGAAACACTTAAAGAAATGCTTTAAATCCTTAGTCATCAGGGAAATGCAAAATAAAAAAAAAAAAAAAAAACAAAAAAACCCTGAGATTCCCTCCATCAGAATGAATTAGATCAAAAAATTCAAGTGACCCCTTAAAGGGAATAAAATTAATACAAAATAAATTAATTAATTAAAAACCTCAAGTGAACAACATATGCTGGACAGGATGAGGGGAAAGGGAAACCCTACTCATTGCTGATGGGAGTACAGATTTGTAAAATCACTTTGGAAATCAATCAGGCAGTTTCTCAGAAAACTGGGGATAGTGACACCTCAAGACCCAGCTATACCACTCCTGGGCATATATTCAAAGATGCTCAACCATACAACAAGGACATTTGCTCAACCATGTTTGTAGTAGCTTTATTTATAATAGCCAGAAACTGAGAACAACCCAGATGTCCCTCAACTGAGGAATTAGATACAGAAATTCTGGTACATGTACACAATGGAATGCTACTAAGCAATTAAAAACAAGGAGATCATGAAATTTTCAGGCAAAAAAAAAAATCTATTTTCAGTAAAAAGAGTTTAAGAATTCCTGTGAGATATTGAGGAGTTAGAAATTCCAAAGCTATTTTTCTCTTCTTGTTCTCCTACTTGGATACATTAATTTTAAATATCTAAAATTATCATTATTCTATATTATTGTGTGATAATATATTTTGTTTCATTTTCAAACTAAAAGAAAAATACTTTAAGCATATATGGACTATACTCTAATTTTTATATTTTCATATGCTTATATAAGGATTCTATATATGTCTGATTAATATGTGACATAGAGAGACAAATTTTCATCATTTTATCCTGAAATATGTTCAGAAGAGTTTTGTATAAAGAAGAACATCACCAAGAATCTATTTATATGTAAATAAATAAGTAAAATAAACAGGTAAAATGTGTAAAATTAGACACATTTCTAGGAGCTTTTCAATGTTATATCGCATGATGAAACATAACACAAACAGCATGCAATACAAAATATTGACCATTTGCTACTACACATATTTTTGTAAATTCAAATTTATTTAGGAAGTGTAGGAAAATAGCATATAGAAAAAATATACTTATTCTTTAATAAATAAATAAAGTCTTTGTATATCACTAAGCTTATTTTGTGCATTTCTACTCTACAAAATAAAATTCTATTTCATTTACTAATATTATAGAAATATTCTTTTAGTAAGTGAAAATGTATCCAGAGCTTATGCTTATTTTTTCTTTTTTAAAAATTAATTAATTAATTAATTATTAATTACACTTTATTCACTTTGTATCCCCCCATAAGCCCTTCCCGACCTTCCCTCCCCCTTCTTCACGCATGCCCCTCCCCAAGTCCACTGATAGAGGAGGTCCTCCTCCCCTTCCTTCTGCTCTTAGTCTATCAGATCACATCAGGAGTGACTGCATTGTCATATAACATAGGCTAAGCCTACTAAAAACTGTACATCTAAGGAAACTAAGTAAGAGAGAGGACCCAGAGCTTATTTTTTCATTAGTACAAATTACTCTGTAACAACAGATGTTTCAGACCAAATACTACGACCTTGTAAAGGATAACATGGGCACTGAAGTCAGATTGCTGGATATTTAATCACTGTTGTTTGCAGGTGAACTTAGGAAAATGTTCCCTGTCTTCAATAGACTATGAAAACATAAAAAAGGTGGTCAAATTCTTACCTCATACTACTGTTCCTTTCTTATTAGAATATGATTTTATGCAGCTAGAAAACTCTGAATAATGTAAAAAATATTACATATTACATAAACACAGAACTTATTGCTACAATCTGGTATTGTTAGACATTTGAACTATTTTCAGTGCCTTGGACTTCTGAGTAACGTGTTCCACAAACTAGAATGCCGTCTTTTTAAGATGATTTGCGAGAGACATTCATTATATTGCAAAACTCACAATTCAGAAGATCATGAAAGCTGTATTATCATCTGTCAATTTCAAAGAAACCAATTTATTAGTTCAGGAGGATTGTGATTAATTAGAATTCCATGTTTACTATAAAAATAAACATTTATTGGTAACCCAGTAATAAGAATTTTATTGAAGTCTAACTTTAATTCATGGTGGTCTGATAAAATACAAGTTGTTATTTCAGTTTTCTCCTATCTGTTAAGGTTTGCCTTGTGACTGACTGTGTGGGCAATATTTGAGAAGCATCTGTGAAGTGCTATGAAAAATGTATATTCTTTTGTATTTGGATGGAATTTTGTAGATATCTGTAAGGTCCATTTGTTTCATCACATCAGTTAGTTTCATTATTTCTCTGTTTAGTTTCTGTCTCAGTGACCTGTCTGTTGGTAAGAGAGGAGTGTTGAAGTCTCCTACTATTAATGTGTGTGGTTTGATGTGTGATTTAAGCTTTAATAGTTTCTTTGTTTTCCCATTTAGTTCTATCTTGATGATCTGTCCATTGGAAAGAGTGGGGTGTTGAAGTCTTCCACTATTAATGTGTGGTGTTTGATGTGTGATTTAAGCTTTAGTAATGTTTCTTTTACAAACATTTGTACCCTTGCATTTGGGGCAATTACGCTCAAAATTGAGATGTCAACTTGGTGGATTTTTTTTTTTTTTGAGGAGTATAAAGTGTCCTTCCCCATCTCTTTTGATTAATTTTGGCTGAAAGTCTATTTTTATTGGATACTAGAATGACTACTCCAGCTTCCTTCTTGGGTCTGTTTGCTTGGAAAACTTTTTCCAGCCCTCAACGCTGATATAATGTCTATCTTTATTGCTGAAATGTGTTTCTTGTATGCAGCATAAATATGGGTCCTGTCTTTATATCCATTCTGTTAACCTGTTTCTTTTTATTGAGGAGTTTATGTCATTGATGTTGAGAGATTTTAATCATTAGTTATTGTTACTTACTGTTATTTGATGCTGGTTGGGATAGTGTGTGTTTGTGTGTGTGTGAGAGAGAGAGAGAAAAAAGAGACACACAGAGAGAAACAGAATCCCTTCTTTTGGTTTTGCTGATGTGGGGTTATTTATTGCCTGTTTTCCTAGATGTAGTTGGCCTCCTTGGGTTGGAATTTTTTCTAGTATCTTCTGCAAGGTTAGATTTATGAATAGACACTGTTTAAATTTGCTTTGTCATGGAATATCTTGTTTTCTCCCTCTAAGGTGATTAAAAATTTTGCTGCATATAGTAGTTGGGGCTGATATCTGTGGTAACTAAATGTTTTTAAGATATCTATCTAGGCCTTTCTGGCTTTTAGAGTTTCTCATGAGAAGTCAGATGTAATTCTGATACGTTTGCCTTTGTAAGTCACTTGGCCTTTTTCCCTTCCAGCTTTTATTATTCTCTCTTTGTTCTGCACATTTAGTGTTTTGATTATTTGGCAGGATGATTTTCTTTTTTAGTCCAATCTATTTGGCATTTTGTAAGCTTCTTGTATGTTTCTCTTTTGTTTGGGAAAATTTTCTTCTATAATATGCTTGATAACATTTTTCTGAGCTTTGGAGCTGGGAGTTTTCTCCTTCTATTCCTATTATTCTTAGCTTTGGTCTTTTCATTATATCCCAGATTTCTTGCATGTTCTGTGTCAAGAGCTTTTTCAATTAAATGTTTTCTTTGACTGAAGTATCGACTTCTTCAAATGTTCCTTCTACTCCTGAGATTCTCTCTTCCTCCTCTTGTAATCTGTTGTGATGCTTGTATCTGTAGTTCTTGTCCTCTTCTGTAGGTTTTTCATATCTGGGATTGCCTCAAATTGTATTTTCTATATTGCTTCTAGTTCCATTTTTAGGCCTTGAATAGTTTTATTCATTTCCTTCTCCTGTTTGATTGTAGTTTCCTCTATGTTTTTTTTTTTTCAGTTTTTTTTTTAAGGATTTGTTCAATTTTTTCACCTCTTTGATTGTATTTTCCTGTGCTACTTTGAGGGATATATTTTATTTCTTGAAGTCTTCTATCATTTTCATAACCTCAGATTTAAAATATTTTTCTTGTGCTTTAGATGTAAAAGTACATCTAGGGCTTGTTGTGGGACTCCTGGCTTCTGGTGGTTCTATATGGCCCTGAGTTTTGTCGCTTGTGTACTTACATTGGTCTCTAGCCATCTGATGACTAAAGTTCACTGGCCTAGTGGTCTCTCCTCTGAGTTCACTGTCTGTATCCCAGGTGGACAAGGCAGATGGGGAGCATTAAGAAAGATCTCCAAGCAGACCTCTGTTCCAGAGCAACACAGGCCTCCACAGGATGGGGGATAATGGGGCTTGGGTCCTGTGTCCACCTCATCTCCACTGAGTTTGCTGTTTCTGCTGGGCTCCAGGTTCTGCTATTTTAATGTTGTGCAGGCCAGAGTAGCTATAATATCAGGTATTGTTTTCTATTTTCCAGCTTATTTGAGACATAGACTCTGCTATTTTAGTGCTGTGCATGCCAGACTAGCTGTCCCATAAGCTTTGAAGGGTTCTCCTTTCTCTACCTCTTATCTCTTTGTAGGAACACTAAGATCATAGACACATGCATCTAATATCAATTTTTTTTTATGTAAGTTCTGCAGGTTTAAATTCGGGTCCTCAAGCTTGCTTAGCAAGCATCTTTACATTCTGAACCATCTCTACAAGTCCAGCCTTAAAAGATTCAACTTCCTGATCATGTACTCTTGTATACCTTGTCGTGCATTTTAAGTTTCACTACTTAATAATTTGCCATACATATAGAAAAATATTTCATTTGTATCACTAGCTTCAGTATCCATTCTTCTTGACTTCTCCCTACAGTACGTGGGCGTCTGTGTATTGGTTCAGTCTTGTAGTTGTGCTCTCAATCAAGCTTTGAGACATCGTATCGGGTCTTACAGAGTAAGAAGAATCACATATAGATGCCTCGTCTGGCATAATATAAGGTTGTGACATATCTTGGTAATGAATTACCTTTAAATAAACCAAACAACAACAACAAACCTCCAACCCTTAGAGGGGCTTTTCCTGTACTGACTTCTATACACCTTAAAACTAAATCAATTTTTGAATTCTTTTCACAGTACAAAGCATTTTTAAATGTCTGCCAGTTTCATAGTGGATTTTAGTCACCACACCCTAGTACCTCTTTCAACTCCTTCCCTTTCTCATCAGAATCTTTCTTCTTAGGGTGCCCCCGTCATACATCCATGTCTTCTTTTTATGTGATGCTCACTGAGTTTAATTATAAGTTATCATGTAAGCATAGGTAGGAGCTTATTTACTGGCACTAGGGCAACTTATGAATAGTCCTGATCTTCAGAGGTCTGCCCTGATTTATTTAATTCCTCTCAAATTTCTAGTGTGAGTGTGGAGTTGATAAGTACTCAATAAGGATAATTAGTGCGCCGAAAGTGATTTATTTTCATGTACAAAAGTAGCATGAAACATTCTCAATCTATCAACAATAACACTCTGTGTATTTTTACTACAATGCCTTTTAAGTTAATTGGCCTTTCTATCAAGGGGTAAATTTATTTTCTCAAAAAAATTAATTATTTTTTAGCTCCAGATAGACTATATTATAGAATGGATTGAAATGGAAAGTTAATGTGAAATGGAGTTCTGAATTTAAGACATTTGAATTAACATAGGTCTAAAAAGTTTTTCCATAGGGATGTGCTACTAAAACTAAACCATAGGGTGGTATCAGATCATCAAATGCTGTACTGTTGATGTTTTGAGGGGTAGAAAGTAAGAAAAAGTCACACAAAATAAAGCCCCTTTTATTGTCATTCCCTCCACTGAGGGTACTTGTACATATTTCGCAACTGTTTTAATAAATTATAGAGCCATTTTATTTAAAACAAACTAAGGAAGATAAGACTGTTTCTAATAATACTGTACTCAAAAATCAGTTTCATATTAATAAAATAACTTTTTATATTCAAGGGCTTAAAAATAGTTATGTAGTAGTGAGTGTGAGTCTAGATGCCAGACGTATAAAGCATAGGCAAAGTGTCCTATGTTTCCTCTATAGCCTACTGAGAATCCTCCTGTCCCTTTCAGCTGTGATGGTTCTCATTGTTCCTTTTCTGGCTTGTGGGCCCATTACCCCCATCTCAGTCACTGTATTCATGTTATTTTTGCTATTTCTCTTTTTCCTTTCTTGGGGCTTGTAATGTCCAATCCTTTGTTCCTTTTTTCCTTGAAATTGGGTTTACTGAAGTAATTCATAATAGCCTGATTTTGAGACTCTTAATTTTTCCAAGCAAAGTGGCAAAAACAAAAGCCAGGAGTTAGCATGTGTGCAGACCTTCAGGTGCCATCATTTACTCCACAGTGAGGACTGTTCATGGAGACAGGCTCTGCACAAAATTGTACAGGAGACAAAGAATTGAAGGCACATTCTTTTTCCTTGACTTCGTCCATTCTAAATATTACATGAAACTTCTTCTCATGTTAATGTGCTTTATGGTCTGACCAAAAGTCAGTGAAATTTCAGTATACTATGAAATAGAGCTAGGGACGTGAACAGAGGTTTAGGAAGTAAACAATCATCACACGTAAGAAGTGTGTGAATTGTATTCAGTGTGCCAAGCATGGAATATTATTTTTTTTTATGTCGTGTGCTATAATTCTGTGTTTTTTCCCTTTATGTTTGACTTTACTTATAATTGATTGGGCTAAGTGAACTGTGTTGTCTTTGTGCCATGCTGAGGTAAGAACTGACTGAGTATTTCTAAGTTTGTTGTTTTGACCAATTTTGTTTTATTACTCCATCCATTCCACACTCCCTTTTGCAGATTCCAGAAGCTGCTGAGTACCTCTCTATTGACTGTGCCTAGTTCTCACTCTACTTTGTACAAATCAGTTGTTTCTTTTATTCACATTATGATATTGTATGTTTTATTCATTTTTAATAGTATTTCAAATCTGGTCTTGACCATGTGATGGTAGAATCTACTCTTCTTCCCTCAAAAACTGCTAGGATATCATTCACCCTATCATCTACTAATGATTGATCTAACCATAGCAGTCATTCCATGATGGCTCCCCCAAATACATAAATACTCCAGCTCTTGAACTTCCTTTTCAGTCATCACTTCACAAAAATATACTGCTTTCGGTGTTAATGTGTGGTTTAAGAGTCTATTTTATGTTACTGTTCAGTGTTTGCACAGTTGTCTGGATGGGGCCCTCCATCTGTCCACACAATGGAACAGACATTCCACATTCTGCCAATGAGTTGTTTCCAATGACAAGTGGAGTCAGCTGGAATGTGAAAATGAGCCTGCAGAAAGGTTGATCCATATGTGCAAATAGAAAGAACATTTATGTTAATATACATCTTATTATCTCCTATTAGCAGCATATGTTGGTTAAACCATTTTTACAGTGTCAAGAATTTCATAGAAATGGGAAGATTCAGCTTCCAAAAACATCTTGGAAGTTTACAGATGAAATGACTGAATATAGAATTAGAATCTATGCACAAAGAATTTCACAGCTTTTGTCCCAGCATTTGCTGAGGCAAATAAACACAAATTATCCTCTAACACTGGGACTTGAATACTTTTGATATGGCATAATATATGCATGGCCTCCAGTTATGGAATCGGAGTTCCACACTGGTCTCTGAACATGCTCTCTTTCTGAATTGGAATAGCTGATGTTTTCCATTTGCAGAAGCAGTGTAGCTACCAAGCCAATTTGTAGATGGAAAATACCTACTATATAACATAACCATTTACATGTTAACTCTCTGCCACTTAATCTCAGTTAGGTACAAACTCTGAGTCAATGATATAAACACAGAACAAGGCTGATGTATTGATAATGTCTATAGATTACATGGGACATAGTCCAAATTTTCAATTATAAGTTTTCAATACTGAGAATCTGTTTTACTGTTTGTAAGCATGGTACAATTCAAGCAATCCTTTTATCTGTGTGTAACGTTCCCTAAACAAACATCTGTGGAATTTGTGTTTATAGACTCCATCAATCAAAATATAATTATCAGGGAAGGCTGAATCTAAATTATTTGTTTAATCTATAAGCAATGTCGTAGCTTACTACTGTGAAACTCATGGACCACATTCAATTTAAGCATCTTTTGGAAAAAGTGATCACATTTTATATTAGTTTTAGATGAACTGTGATTGACGAATTACGTAAGCCACATTTAAGTTATGCAAACATGATATGTGAGGCATATTTCGGCATCATTTGACATTGAAAAGACAAACTTTCTTTAAGTAGATGATACTAAGTTGCATGAGGAAAATAAAAATGTAAGCTAGCAATATATAATTAAACCTGCAGGTTTTCTATATAAGCTAAGTTAAATAAAAGACAGAGAGACTCTGAAGCATAATAACTACATTGTAGTTTCTTCAGTCATCCAACTTATAGGTACGTTTATTAGCAGACATCTTACTCTGCAATCTATAAGGTACTCTCTGTTAGGATCACTCATTTCTAAGCCATTTTCTTAAGAATGGCTTAGTGGTGTAGGGTGGAGAAAATGAACTCTGATCCAGAACACATAAATCCATAGCCATTACCATTTCAAACATCATTCATCTAATTTAAGATTCAAATTCTTCTGCTCTAAAGGAAGTGTCTCCGATACTGAAGATCAAATGGTAAGAGTTTCAAATCAAAATCTGGCAAGTTCCATCCTGTTTTCTATATTCCATAGGTTCTGGTATCTATCCTGTTTGCCATTCTGAATGAGATTTAAGCATCCTCCCTACAGTCCTCCTTAGTGATTAGCTTCTTTTGGTGCACAGATTTTAGTATGTTTATCCTATATTATATGGTTACTATCCACTTATAAGTGAGTGTATATCGTGTGTGTGTGTGTGTGTGTGTGTGTGTGTGTGTGTTTATTTCTGGGTTATCCCACTCAGGATGATCTTTTCTAGTTCTATCCATTTGCCTGCAAAGTTCATGATTTCCTTGTTTTTAATTGCTGAGTAATATTCCATTGTGTAAATGTACCACAATTTTTGTATCCTTTCCTCAGTCGAGGAACGTCTGGGTTGTTTCCAGATTCTGGCTATTACCAATAAACTTACTGTGAACACAGTTGAGCAAATGTCCTTATTGAATGGTGGGGCATCTTTTGGTTATACGCCCAGGAGTGATATAGATGGATCTTGAGGGAGAGCTATTCCCATTTTTTTTTAAATTTGAGAAAGCACCAGATTGATGTCCATAGTGGTTGTACAAGTTTTCACTCCCAATAGCAATGAAGGAGGGTTCCCCTTTATCCATATCCTCTCCAGCATGTGTTGTCACTTAAGTTTTTGGTCTTAGCCATGCAGATCGGTATAAGATGGAATCTCAGATTTGCTTTGATTTGCATTTCCCTGATGACTAACATTTTGAGCATTTTTTAAGTGTTTCTCTGCCATTTGATATTCCTCTGTTGAGAATTATCTGCTTAGCTCTGTATCCCATTTGTAATTGCATTGTTTGGTTTGTTGGTGTCTAATTTCTTGAGTTCTGTATATATTCTGGATACCAGTCCTCTATCTGATGTAGGGCTAGTGAAGATCTCTTCCCAGTCTGTAGGCTGTCGTTTTGTTCTGATGACAGTGTCCTTTGCTTTACAGAAACTTTTCAGTTTCACAATGTCCCATTCATTAATTGTACAGCTTAGAACCTGAGCTGTTAGTGTTCTCTTCAAAAAGTTTTCTCCTGTTCCAATGAGTTTGGGGCTCTTCCCCACTTTTTCATCCAAAGGAGTTAGTGTGTCTGCTTCTATGTTAAGATCTTTGATGAACTTGGACTTTAATTTTGTGCAAGGCAATAGATATTGGTCTATTTGAATTTTTCTACATGTGGACATTCAGTTAGACCAGCACCATCTGCTGAAGATGCTATCTTTTTTTCCATTATACGGTTTTGGCATGTTTGTTAAAAATCAGGTGTCCAGGTGAGTGGGTTTATTTCTGGGTCTTTGATTTGATTCCATTGATCCAGCATCTTTGAAAGACTCCACTGAACATAGACTCGATGCAGATGAGGAGACTCATAGCCAAACTTTGGGCACAATGCAGAAAACCTTATGGAAGAACAGGGAAGTAGAAAGACCTGGAGGGAACAGGGACTCTACAAGGAGAACAACAGAGCTCAAAAACCTCTGCCCAGGGGGGCCTCCAGAGACAGATAGGATCTTGACCTGCTGCTTAGAGGAAGCCCATCGGCTGTTCGGTTTCCAAGTGGGTGTCCTAGTAAGGGGAGCAGGGGCTGTCTCTGGTGGGCTCTTTGATCACCTCCCACTGGGAGGTGCAGCCTTGCCAGGCCACAGAGGATGATGATGTAGCCAGCTCTGATGAGACCTTATAGACTAGGGTCAGACAGAAGGGGAGAAGGTCCTCCCTTACCAGTGAGCTAGGGAAAGGGCATAATGAGAGAAGGGGGAGGGTGTGTGGACTGGTAAAAAACAATAGAGGGGGCTACATCCAAATACAAAATGAATAAAATGCAATAAATAAATATATAGAAAGCATAGAAAGCAAGTATAATAAAAATAGTGATTAGTAATGTTTACCCAGAAATGTGATATAGGAGTTGTAAGGAATTATTAAAATAATTGATTATGACATACCTCTAAGCATTCAGTCTGATGGAAATGCCTCTTTTCTAAGTCTGAGAACCCGAGTTTAACTCTCAGAAGTCAATTTAAGAGTCCAGTTTCATGACACACATTGTATTCTAAATTTTGAAGACACAGGGACAGATAGATTTCCAAGGCTCCTTAGATATTCAGTCTAACTGCCTTGGGCATCTCCAAGCTCTTGAGATACCCTATCTCACAAAACAAAAAGAACAGCATCTGGGGTAGGCCTCTGGTTCCACATGTAAATGCAAGCACGTATATGTGCATGTCCCATGCACAACAGCAGAACTGCATTCATGAACAAACACACAAATAAATGAATAAAAGAAAAGAAAATTTTATTTTAGTATTTAATATATTCATTTTAGTATTTTAAAAATATTAATTAAATTTTATTTTAATATTTTATAATATATTATGTATAAATATAAATTTATATTATACAAATTTAAAATTTATGTATAATTATTTAAAAATAAATTTAGATTTATAAATATATAAATTTCATAGGGGAAATGTGCACAAATATATCCCTTCTCTGAAAATCATTATTGTATGATTTATGATGATGTGTTACATAGCTTAGCTCTCTTGGGATACAAAATAGTTAAGTAACATCATATTTATCAGTTTTTTTTTTTTTTGTAAAACAACCATTACATAAAATAAGTTTTCCTATAGCTTGATATTACTGTTCTTTAAAAAAAAATTAAATCAGTAATATTTTTCTTGTACCACAAACATCTTTTCAAAAGGATTCTTTCCTAAATGAATCAACATGACTTCCATTGCTTTGTCTCAAGCAATAGTCTTAAACTATTTTCTATTATGACTTCTGGAAAAACATATTGAGTGTCATTTTTAAATCTACACCCCCAGTAACTACTTCTCACTACAATGAACCTTTTTTTGAGTCAGTTATCTATACTATGTATCTCCATTATCTATACTATGTGCACCCTTTTATTCTCTCCTAAAATTTCCCATTTGGACTCATATTCATTGAAAGTAATTAGTATGAATAGAAATAAAACCTCATCAAAACCAAATATATCATCCTACCCCCAGATAATTTACTTTGGCTTCATGTTAAGGCATCTTCCATATTCTATTACTCTCTTTTATTTTCTTCTTCAATAGTTTCATTCCACACAAGCATACACCCACATCCACACCCACACCCACAGCAACACACACACACACACACACACACACACAGACACACACACACACTATTTACTCTAAGTTTTGCATACAAACAAAATATGCTGATTATTTATTTTTCAGTCAAGGACTTTTTTTTTGCTGAGTCTGCTGTATTCTGTTTAGTATAATTTTCACTGGAAGGTAGAGGACAGCAGGAGAAAGTGTCGAGGGAGAGGAAGGAAAGCAACACATAATGAGTCATATGTGTGGAAAAGTTGTAATAAAACTCATTGCTTTGTATGGTGATTTAAAAATACTTATTGAAAAGCTAAATATACTCTCATTTTGTTGAACTTTTGACAACATTACACACTAATAGATAACTTACAGAGACGCCACATGAAGGCACTCTCCCTTGAAACATGCTATCCTATGCTTTTACACACCACATATTTGCCTGATACCTTAATGGATATTCCTTATGAGTCATTTTTATTTTCCCACTTGTTGTTCTATAAATATTGCAATGTTCCTAATCTATATTTTGTATCCTTTATTAAAAATAACTCCCCTCTGTAAAATTGAACAAGGTTTCATGGTTTATAAGACCTTCTCCAGGTTGATGAATTCACCAGAAGTGTATGGAGATTCTCTTTCCCCCAAACTCATTCCATTCTTAATGGAGTGATATGGGATCCTGTAGTGGTTTTAATCAGCTTTTTCTAATAGCAATGAAGGTTGAATACTTTAAAGAAATATTTCCTAGCCATTTGTTATTCTTTTGAAAACCCTCTGTTTAGTCCTACGTCTCATTTTTAAATAAGGTTATTATTTTCTTTCAGATTAAATTGTAAGCAATTTTCATAATCTAGTGGCACATCAAATGTGTATCTGGCAGCATTCCCCTCCACACCTTTTTTTTTTTTTCTTTTTTTACTAGATTAAGTTTCCTTTGCTGAGGACCAAATATATCTGGGCACAGGGTCTTTTCTGAGACTGACATGCAACCAAGGACCATGTATGAATGTAACCTAGAACCTCTGCTCAGATGTAGCCTGTGGTAGCTCAGTAACCAATTGGTTTCCCATAGTGAGGGGAACAAGGACTATTTCTAACAGAAACTCAATGACTGGCTCTTTGTCCTCTCCACCCCCAAAGGGAGGAGCAGTCCTGTTAGGCCACAGAGGAGAGCTTTGCAGCAAGTCCTGAAGATACCTGATAAAACAGGATCAGATGAATGGGGAGGAGGTCCCCCCTATCAGTGGACTTGGCAAGGGGCACGGTGGAGATGAGGGAGGGATGGAGGGACTGGGAGAGAATGAGGGATCGGGACACGGCTGGGATACAGAGTTAATAAAATGTAACTGATAAGAAAAAAATAAAATTCAAAAAAAAAGTTTCCTTTGCTGAACAGTTTTTCCAGCTTTGTTAAATACTATTTATTTTTATTTTATATATTATATACTATAATTATATTATTACATTATATTACATTATTTTATATTATATTATAACAGTCCTCTTCAGAAAACCCTATCACTAATGTATTTTAATCACATAGAATCCAGCCTTCCCTCAACCACTATGAATGTTAAATTGGTTATAAAACTCTGTTTACAAAGGCTTTACTGTCTCCATAAATTAAAACCACAATTACTTATCTTAGACAGTGGACTTTACGTGTCCTGACTCAGCAGTTATGTTTGCAACCAAGAGCTAATGGTTTTCATCTTCCATAATTAATATATGATCGCTTTAATAATTTCAGAAAGAATATGATTCCAGTTTTTTTTAAAGAGATTGGTTCAAGGGTTTTTGAAACTAATGTGATATTTCATTGATAATAAAACACATTAAGTAACCATTGTAAAAATGTTAAAGAGTACACACACAAATCACAATAGTTTCAGTCTAGATACAAATAGTGGATTATTTTCATCTTTTAGGCATTCTCCAATATGCATATATAGCTAGAAAAATGATTCTTTTTGTCATTTTCTCTTTTCTTCCACTCATCCCTCTTATATTACTCCTTCTTCCCTACAAAAATGCCTAGATTCACCTCATAAATCACAGCGAAAAAGCAAACTGTTTCTGGTCAGTATAAAGAGAAGAACAATCCATCCGTTAGAATGAAGTCAGGTATTCATCAGATATGTATGGTGACAATTTGTGAGATGTATTGGTGGAAGGTTTCATCACATGCAAACATGGCAGTTTAACTTGTACCATCATGCACGGATACTGAATCATTATTTAAAGCAATTTCATGTCACTACTGTTGCATGTGTGGTTTGATCTTGACCAGAGTATTATTATGTAAAACCTCACTCCATATCAGAAAAGGAAAGTTTGAACAAAATGCAGGTTTATTTCTTTGTTTTGTTGTGTGTGTGTGTTTGTGTGCCACTACTTTGTCAAGCAAATGCAGGACTTAGTGGAAGAGTCACTTGAAACAATGCTCAGTTTATACTTAAAGTTACTTTTCGCTCACTTTACAAGCAACCTTTATCTACTCCACACCCTTGGAAAGACTAATAAGCATACAGCTTTTCTCTAATTCAGTGTTTAGCCATTTGACCTATGTTTCTTCTTGTTGACAAGAGGTATTAGAAGGAATTTCTGGTTTTGTTAACTAGAGCCAGAAGAAACAGACACCTTTGACAATTCCTTCTTATGCATTCATATGGGTTCTTGCTTTCTTCAAATCATCTTTAAATGTGTTTCAGGAGATAATGCCTGCTGATGTCAGTATGTCAATTGTGTTTTTTTTCCCCTTGGTAAGCATCAGGGGAAAGAAATAAGTCCAAAACATATCTTCTGTCTATTAGTGTGAAAATTCCAGAAGAAAACTAACATTCCCAGTTGAATAAACAAATGGCTACAGTCCCTGCAACTGTGGAGGTTGCCTGGCCATCATGTGTTAAGAAGGATTGTTTGTTTACCTATTCCCTTGACCCTCATCAGTACTGGCAAATGCTGCAAGAACATACTCTGAACTGCCTGCTTTTCCTTGATAGGTTCTGAGGCTATCCACATTAGGTCTATGGATATCAAAATGCAGTATGGTTGGGAGGAAACAGTAGCAGAAGTTTATTTAAAAATTCTTTAATAAATGCCTGTACTAATAATTTTTATTCCTATAGTTTCTGTAGGAGATTTCATAAGTCAAAATAAAGCATGAGGATATATATACATATAGCATTTACTTTAGCCACAATTAAGTAAGAGTGGCTATAAATATACAGATATGTGCTTTCCTGAATTGATTCATATATGGAATGCCAGTGACTTCACATTATCACACACTTGTACTGACTTGAAGTAATTACTATATAAGCATGTATATATGTGTGCTTACTTTGTTTAATATTGTAATTGAGGGATGACAGAAGACAATTTTAAGCCATCTTTTAAAAATGAGTATCTTATGGTCTAGGAACAAAATTCCTTAATGTGTTTATTTGGTTGTATTTTTTATTTTTTTTGTTAAATGTATTTATTTATTAATTTTACATCCCAATCAAAGCCCCCTCCCTCTTCTGCACCCCGTCCCACCCTCCCACCTTCTTCCCCTTTTCCATTCTCCCTTTCTGCTCAGAAAAGGGGAGCCATTCCCCTGGACAAACCCACCCCAACACATCAAGTCTCATCAGGACTAAGTTTATCCTCTTCCACCAAGGTCATACAAGGCAGTCCAGTTAGGCAACAGCTATCCAAAAGCAGCTGACAGAGTCCATGTCAGAGACAATACCTATACCACATGAAGACCAAGCTACCCATCAGTTACATGTGTGTTGGGAGCCTAGGGACAGTTCATCCATGCTCTTTGGTTGATGTTTAAGATTCGTTAAACCCTTATAGACCTAGGTTAGTTGACTCTGTTGGTCTTCTTGAGGGGTTCTTGTCCCATCAGGGACCTTCTTTCCTTTCCCCCTCTCCACTTTTCCACAAAACACCTCATGCTCCTCTTAATATTCAGCTGTGGGTCTCATATCTGTATTACCCAATGCTGAGTGGATCCTCTCAGAGGACACTTATGCTAGCCTCTTGTCTGAAAGCATAGCAGAGTATCATTAATAGTGTCAGGAGTTGGCTCTCTCTTTTGGGGTGGGTCTCAGCTTGGGCTAGTTATTGTTTGGCTGTTTCCTCAATCTCTGGTCCATCTTAATCTCTCCATGTCCTCCTCCCTCCATTGGAAGTCCTGGAAGGTTAGGAGGTTGCCTCTTCAGTCTTCATGTCCCTCACATGAGCTTGGAGTTTCAGCTACATTCACTCCCATGTCCTGCTAAGAGTTTACCCAGTCACCGATCTCCAGCTTTTCTCAGAGAGCCCCTATTACCTTGTTCTTCCCTTTCTCTCCCAGCCCTATTGCCTCCTACCCACACTCTCCATACATCTGATACCATCCCTCATTCCCCTCCCCACACCCTCTCCTACCCAGTTCTCTCTCTCTCTCTCTACATCCCCTTTCAGTGTTTATTCTATTTCCCCTTCTGAGTGGGTTTCAAGCATCTTCCCTTGAACCCTCCTATTACTTGTACTTACAACTACTCATAGTTAAATGCCACTAACATTTAAAGTATTTGCTCTCTTTACTGGGTGGGACTAGTATAAAACTAGTACTGATTGATCTTGATCAGTCAGTGAGATGGTCCAGCTCATAATAATAAACACCACTATGAAAGTACTTCACTGATAACAATTTCAGAAATATAAATGAGCCTAGATTTTTCAAGTATTTTTCCATAAATATTCTTCCAGTTCAAGTTGTTTTATCATATTTCCCCTGAGCCCTTTGGTTCTTCTCACACTTATTTTTTCCCAGTCTATCATATCTTGGTTTGTTTTGGTTTGTTTATTTGTTTTGTTTTGTTGTTTTATTTGTGAAAAACTATGTAAGTTTGTGACTTTCCAACAAGATAAAATAAGCATGGACTCTCAATTTCACTGTTCTCATGCTTTGCCTTTCACCATTAAAAGCAAATGAAATTTACAGAAGATATTAATATAAAAATAATCATTAGAAGCTAGGCACAGTGGCATATGCCTGTGATCCCAGCACATGGGGACGCAGAAGCAGGAAGATCTCTGTGAATTTGAGGCCAGCCTGGTCTACAAAGTGAGTTCAGCACAGCCAAGGCTACGAAGAAAAACCCTGTCTTGAAAAAAAAAAAAGTTGTTTTAATTTAGCAGGACAGGAGACTACCACAAAGGGCTTACCTATGGCCCCTGCTCAGATGTAGCCCATGGCAGCTCAGTCTGCAAGTGGGTACCCTAGTAAGGGGAACAGGGACTGTCCCTAACATGAACTCAGTGGCTGGATCTTTCACACACACCCGACATGGGAGTAGCCTTGCCAGGCTACAGAGGAGGACAATGCAGTCAGTCCTGATGAGACCTGATAAGCTAGGGTCAGATGGAAGGGGAGGAGGATTGGGAGGGGAATGGGAGGAGATGAGGGAGGGACAGGGGTTTGGGAGGGAAGATGGGAGGGAGCTACAGCTGGGATACAATGTAAATACACTGTAATTAATATAAAAAATACAAATTGAAAAAACATTTTGAAATATACTAATATTAAAAGTATCCTTCAGTTAGAACTACAGTAAGATGCTGATTCATGTTTTATATCTGTTCTTCGTAAAACTGTACATTTTTTTGAAAAAAAAAACATCTACATAATGACAAGAAATAAGCTTCTCTTAAACGCTAAAAAGTAAAAATAAAAAAAAAAGTCTTAATTTTCAGGGCACCAATGTAATTTTCTAATTTTTCTTTTTCCTCAGATGATGGTATGAGTGGAGGGCCGTACCCAAGCTTTACGAATACAAGGCTTGTGCTGAGCCCAGAGCTCATCTATTTAAATACTCCCTAGGTCTAGGCTTGGAAGCTTCTAGCCTCCACACAATCTCATCTTCTGCCTGGACCTTAAAGTCTTCAGCTTCTAGCCCCTGTTAACTGAGTCCTAGATTATTTTCAGCCTCTGATACTTACTGCTGAACAAACTCACCCTTTGTGGTCCTTTTTGAACTCTGGCTGGCTGATTCAACTCAGCTATTTTGGCTTAAACTCTTCTCTATGGTGGCTGATTCAATCCAGCTTCTCTAGACTTCTGACGGAGTTGCTCTTCTTGGAAAAGCTGCCTCTGAACTCCACAAACTGAACTGCACTGACTCAACAAACTGAACAAAACTGAACTGCAATGAGCTCAACTCTCCTGTTTCCCTGCACAGTGTTTAAGAAACCTCTCTTTCCTGTATGTTCTTCTGAGAGTTGGGCATATTCAATCTATGACTCATTCTGTCAAATCTTTCTCTGATTTGTCACTTTGTCTCTCCATAAGTTAGTCATTATTGCTTGGAATTAAAAGTGTGTACCAAATTCCAGCCAGAGTGATTATTCCAGCCAGATTACACTGACTGATGTTTTTTGATCCCTTGCCAGAGTAACTAGGTTGCTGGATTAAAGTTCCTCTACACAGTTTAAGTATTATGGAGTACAATACAATCAATTACATATTTAATTTTATTTTTTTTAATGCTTGAAATTATAATTTGTGAATGCCTACACAATTGAATTGATAGAACGATTTCAGATCATGTTTCTGGAAGGAGCATAGGAATTGGGTTTGATTGTGTTAGTGTGTCCTTGTGCATAAATTCAGATTTGGTTACTGGATTTAACTCTAAAAATACAAAATCATAAAATCAATCCATGACCACCAGTAAGTAGAATATAATAATGCTGCTCTTTCTCTGTACAAATCATAAATTCCCTGACTTAGGATTCCATTTCTAATGTTATGCTTTGTTACCATTGAAACAGTACCCAAGCTGTGTTATTTTTCAGTACTTGGGACATAATCCATCCTTTCTCCTGACCATTCAAAACAAAACCAGGCAACCCTTCCATCAACACGTAAGGAGCTGCAAAAGATGGTCTATGTAGAGTTTCTTTCCCTTTTCTGCTTTCTATGTCCATATTCAAATGTTTTCTATAGTGAAGAAGCTGCCTTCTTTAATAGTTCATAAATATATTTATTTCTATGCTTAGTTTTTTTTTTGCCTGATCCATTTTCTTAATATCATAAAAATTAATAGACACTCAGTTCTCAGGCCATAGTCTTCCCACTCATCTTGCACTTAGAGAAGTCTTTTGATGGCAATTATAATAAACAAGCTTAGTGTATGAAAAGGCTAGATGCTGAAAGATGATCTGATGTGGTTTTAATTAGCTGAATTATTTAAGGTGAATGTGCTTTGATATTCAAATGTTCTTCCTGTAAATCTAACACTAAATATGACAGCAGATGCCCAGAAGCAGCTTTATAAGCTCTAAATTGAAGCAAGAGAGGAACAATACAAGAAATGTCTACGTGACAGGCATTGTCAGATTTCTAAGTAGAAAATGTTGGGAGCAACATGTGTGTCCTAACTTCAGACCATGACCCAAGGCTAATTTCCTGTACACTAAAATGGGGATATGCATTATTTCCAGAAGCTGAGAGTTATCATTAAGTTATTAAGATTTTCTGTAACTATATCATAATTGATCTAGTATTTAAACCAATGTTGGCTAGAGGGTGCATCTCTGTTTAGTCATCACTTAATATATTCTAGTGACTTTTATAGTAAGTCTTAGATGAATAGAAGTTTCATATTCCCACGGTTTCCCATACTCTAGTAGATCATAAGTTATTTGTTGCTATTTTTATTGAAAACCATACTGTTTGTGAGTCCATAACTGTGGAGAACTTTCTGTGTTTCATTGCTCAAGTTCAAGAAAAAGAAGCACATTCCTGTTGACTTGAAATAAAAGTAGGATCTGTGTTGTTGTCCTATATTATAATGAATTGTGGTGATAATTAGTCATTAAGAGTAGTCTCTGAGTCACAGCTACCAAACAAAGAAATGGAAAACACATTACACAATGCAAGCAGAGGAATTCTAAATTCCAGTTCAAGGTAGGATGCCACTCTCTCCTGTTTACATCTTGATAAGGGCTTATTGATTTCCTGGGTGGGCAAACCAGATAACCATAATGCAGATGTTTGATGCATGTAAGCCATGAAACAGCAAGTTTGTGATATTATAAATTCCTGAATTTGTAGCATTTAAGTAGGCAATGGTAAATGCTAATAGTGATCTTACTTGAGCAGAAATAAGAAAATATTAGAGTAGACTGAGTTCGGCATACTTTTACTCTCACGAAAACATCTCTGAAGACAAGCTTCCTGCAATAATACACCACTTTTTGAGTATTTTGCTCTAGCAGTTACTCCATGGCTGAGCTGGAACATGCAGATTTTTGTGTTACAGAATCTCTGCAAGGTTTTTTCTCTCAATCTTTCTCTCTGGATACTCTTGTTATTCCTTCCTCTTCAGTGTACATTGGTAGTAAGATAAATTTCTTTTGTAGGTAAGTTATACTCCACTCAACGAAGTCTTTAGAGCTTCAGTGACCTTGTCTTAACTGAGGCATACAAGTTTTTTTGGCTGTTTCTCATCAGTGAAGCTTATTTTTATGTTCCATAATGGGCAAACAAATATGAGTATAAAGATACCAGCCTGTGCTACCTCTGAGAAAAGGAGTCATGGGATCAGTGTTTTCTGAACGAAGATTATGATGCGAAATTCAATACTGACGTTATACAGGAAAGTGAGTACTATGAGAAATGTATCTTGGTGTGCAAAGAATCACAGTGCAGGGGATTGCAAGTTTTTTGTGTAAATTGT
This sequence comes from Psammomys obesus, assembly GCF_907164565.1. Lineage (NCBI taxonomy): Eukaryota > Metazoa > Chordata > Mammalia > Rodentia > Muridae > Psammomys > Psammomys obesus. The sequence goes on along the minus strand of NW_026596134.1, from coordinate 18,418,581 downwards.
ATCATCTATAGGAATGTCAATTATTGCTGTATTTTCTGGATTTGATGGAGTTATCAGGACTGGCAAGCATATTTCATCTATTGGTTCAACTCTGTTTAATTATAATTTTAACTGCTTTTTTGGCAGAGTGATTCCTCAAACATTGTTTATGTCAGTGTTTTTTAACCTCTAGGTTATGACCCTCTCGGGGACTGAAAAACACTATCACAAGGGTTGGCTAAGACCACCAGAAAACAGTTATTTACATTAAGATTTATAACAGTAACAAAACTAGAGTTATGAAGTAGCGACAAAAATAATTTTATGATTGGGAGTCACCACAACTTGAGGAACTGTTTTAGAGGGTCACAGTGTTAGGAAGGTTGAGAACTACTGGCCTATGTGAAAATGTACACAGTGTTTTATTAATAATGCCTGAAATAGTCAGGGGTGGGGGAGGGCATTTGGAAAACTTATATGAATGACATCTTTGAAATTACTGTGGTTATCTGTCCACAAGATGAACAAAAAACATGAATTGATCACAGTAACAATAATAAGGCTTAAAACATGTAAATGTTGGATAAAATGATCATTTTATGTTTCATGTTCTTTATTTTCTAACTACATAACTATGAAACAATCGGCTGTTATTCCTGCTTAGATGTAAGATCTCATGTTATATTTTTCCCTGAGGTGTATATTCAGCCATTTCAGAATATTAACATATACTATTAACTTCTTGTTTCAAGTTGATGCCTTTTTAACTTTTTTTCTCAACTGGGTGACTCTGAACCTTATGATGTCTTCATAAGAAATTTCACAGAGTGCTTTTCTTATCATTAGATGTTTAACTTATATGACAATATCTTGTGGTATGGGAACCCAATTCCTGACATATCAGAGCGTTATTTTTAATAATTGCATACAGGTGTTTTCTAGTTTTAACCTATGTTATTAGGAACTGTGAAAGAATATCAGTTAATTTTCTTCTATATGTTAAAAAATGAGACTCAGTTCAAAATAGTTTCTTTCCTTCCCATTCATAGGCTTAGTGGATGTTTACGGTTAAAAATTCAATAGGAGTATAGGAAATGAAATTCTTTTAACATCCTCATATAGATAATAGCAATCATATATTATATTTTGCAAGTGATGGTTGATAAAACTTGTAGAGGAGTGAACGCCCGCACTTTGGGACAAGAACTTTATTTTTCATGGGTTCAGAACCACTAATTATTGGCATCACTAATATAAGAATGGTTTTGGATAGAGAGTATGTGTATGGATTTTAATTTTCATCTGATTTTATGTACTAGAATGATTGAAACCCAAATATATCTATGGCTCTCATAGTTAGATGAGAAATTCCTTTTGTACACATAGGCAGTCTTGTCTAGATTCAGAAAGTAGCTGTTAATGTGCTGCAGTTTGATAGACTGCAGAAGAATACAGTTTCATAGACTACAGAAGATCAGTTTTACTGATTGCCCACTGATATAGATACCAGATAGTCATCATAATTATAACTATGGCATACTTTTGGGTTTTGGCTACAATTAGTATCTAACTAGAACACTGGTTGGCTATAATTTCAGAGATACATCCATCATTACCCTGTCTTGTTCTTTGCATGTTTTGGTATAAGAACCCAGTCTTGTTAGGGTAACTTATTTTTCTAAACATCCTAGCTGATATGTTCATGTTTATAACAAAAATTATTATTGACTAAGCACTTGGTATATACCACCATCTGGATTGTTATTTACATGCACTGAACCATTTAATCTTCAAAGCAGCCCCATGAGGTAGGCAGTGGTTTTATACTCAATTATAAATGAGGAAGCTGCAAAGGTCACACTGCCAATTAAGTGTGGAGACTACCTCCAAACCAATCTACTTTCTGTTGTAATTCATCTTCACTAAGGGTCACAGATGTAAGTGTCCTCAAGGGCCAGCAGGTAAAGAAATGATCCAAATAGGCAGTTTCTACAGTTTATTCTGGGCTCAGTTGTGCTTACTTTTGTTATGTAACCTTTTAAAATATTGCTTCCAACAAACAAGACATTGGCCAGACAATGAATAAGGACCCCTAGTTGTCAGTTTCTAGTGCTTCTGGAACTAGAAGCATAATAATAATAAAACAAATTTCGTCACATATCCCTCCTGGAACTTTCAGTGGACTATATGCCACATTTGAGATTAAAATTTATGGGTAGCTACAGAACACAGTAGCCACTCACTCTGTGGTCCTAGGTCATCTTGAATTTCCTACTTACCTGACATGACATCCTACAATCCAGTTAAAGTAAGCATCTTTACTTCCACCGCAGAGTTTCGCCAGTGTTATAGTATCTCTACAATTTCTGACCCTTCCTCCTAAAAAATGCCATTCCCTCTTGGTCATCTGGATAATGCTTATTCTTTTTATTTTTTTTTAATTTTTTTACTTTATTAATTACACTTTATTCACTTTGTATCCTCCCATAAGCCCCTCCCTCCTCTCCTCCAGGCCCCACCCTCCCCCCCCCCTTTCTTCACGCATGCCCTTCCCCAAGGCCACTGATAGGGGAGGTCCTATAAACATCATGTATCGTGGAAACTTAGCTGCAGTTTCAATTTGTATTTTAAAATACTATGGTATGTTGATGGCATATGGTAAATATTGTTCAGTACGTATAGAAAGACAGAGACTTCGTTCGTTCTGAGATGGGTAAGTGTCTGAGGCATTTTTTATCACAGGAGTTTTAGCTCGGATTGAAGAACAAGGAAAATGATTTCTAGTTAACCTAATGAGTTCTCTGATGTTTTATCCATTCGAAAAAAAAAATCCATTGTTTCCCAGGGGTTTTCTAAGAATATTGGGTTAATTTATCATTAGTACTCTAAGAAACTAATTTAAAGTTCTCCATTGTATTGTTTCTGGTGTATGCTATTGATCAGTGTGTGTGTGTGTGTGTGTGGGTGTGTATTTTTTCAACTTATGTTGGAAATAAAACATTAAACATCTCGAAATGTAAAAGCAGTATGGCTCTTCTTTTATGTTCTCATCAGTTTGCTGTATAAAATTGCATTTATTTTCTCTTATAGAGTTAGATTAACTGACTGATACATAGCTCTGGGGAATCTTTTTTTTAAATTTTTTTATTAATTACACTTTATTCATTTTGTATCCCCCCATAAGCCCCTCCCTCCTCCCCTCCCGATCCCACCCTCCCTCCCCTTTCTGCATGCATGCCACTCCCCAAGTCCACTGATAGGGGAGGTTCTCCTCTTCTTTCTGATCTTAGTCTATCAGTTCTCATCAAAAGTGGCTGCATTGTCCTCTACTGTGGCCTGGTAAGGCTGCTCCCCCCTCAGGGGGAAGTGATCAACGAGCAGGCCAATCAGATTATGTCAGAGGCAGTCCCTCTTCCCATTACTATGTAACCCACTTGGACACTGAACTGCCATGGGCTATACCTGTGCAGGGGTTCCAGGTTATCTCCACGAATAGTCCTTGGTTGGAGTATGAGTCTTTGGGAAGTTCCCTGTGTTCAAATTATCTTGTTCTGTTGCTCTGCTTGTGGAGTTCCTGTCCCCTCCAGCTCTTACTATTTCCCACTTCTTACATAGAATTCCATTCACTCTGCCCATCAGTTGGCCATCAGGCTCAGCATCTGCTTTGACAGTCTATACTGCAGAAGCTTTCAGAGGCCCTCTGTGGCAGGTTTCAAGGTTGTTTCCTGTTTTTTTCTGGCTTTCAGAGCAAACAGACATTTCACTAATGTCAACCTCAGTATATGGCAACCATTGAGAAATTAATTATTTCTGAAAATTTAGACACTCTGAACATGACATTTATTACATATGCATGCTGAAATATATTTTGTAAAAATAGACCTACAACTTTCCTTGTATTTTTATTTATAATATGTAATTATAATTTGTAATTCATAAACATGAATTTTATGTAATTCCTGCAGGGAATTGACAACACATATATTTGGCATCCTTTTTGCATTTTGCTTAGTAATTTTTAACTAATTATTTTTATATTAATTACAATTTATTCACTTTGTATCCCAGCTGTAGCTGCCTCCCTTCTCCCCTCCCAACACCACCATCTCCCCCTTTCATCTTCTCCTATGCCCCTCTCCAAGTCTATGGATAGGGGAGGCATCTGACCTAGCTTATCCAGTCTCATTAAAACTGGCTGCATTGTCTTACTCTGTGGCCTGGCAAGGCCGAGTAATTTTAAGTTGCCCATGTCATATAATTCTGAACATGTCCACACTTTGATTTCATTTGAGAAAACCGCCCCAGGCTCAGACCTTACCTATGGGAAGTCTTCAGGATTCACCAATTGTGATGGTATTTATTCAACTACATCTAACACCTTATGCCTCACCACACTGACTAATCGCCATACTCTTCAGGTTTGAATTCAAGAAGAGTTAAAGCTATCATTTATCTAACGTAGTGTTCTGACTAAAATGCTAAACCATCTCTACAGGTGTTTCTGATTAATTTTTAACATTGATTCTCCTCTGAGCATCATCATGGAAATTCTGAGGAACCAATCAGCCCTCTTGCCAGGCCACCAAGAAAGTGGGTCCACGCAGTCCAGTTAAGACCTGATAGGTTGGGGTTGGCCTCGAGAACAGTAGGGGACAAGGAACTCCAATATCTGTGAACTAGAGGACAGACACTGGGAGAAGGGTGAAGAGAAATGGAGTATGGGACCAGGAGGAGATGACTGAGGGACCTACAGCCAAGATACAAACTGAGTAAATTGTTGAGTAGTATTCCATTGTGTAAATATACTACAATTTCTGTATCCATTCCTCAGTTGAGGGACATCTGGGTTTTTTGCAGTTTCTGGTTGTTACAAATAAAGCTGTTATGAACATGGTTGAACAAATATCTGTATTGTGTGGTTGAGCATCATTTGGATAATATGCCTAGGAGTGGTATAGCTGGATCTTGAGGTAGCACTATCGTAATTGTATGAGAAAGCACCAGATTGATTTCCATAGTGGTTGTACAAGTTTACATTCCCACCAGCAATGGAAGAGGGTTGCCCTTTCTCCACATCCTCTCCAGCATGTGTTGTCACTCAAGTTTTTGATCTTAGCCATTCTGATGGGTGTAAGGTAAAATCTCCGGGTTATTTTGATTTGCATTTCCCTGATGATTAAGGATGTTGAGCATGTGTTTAAGTGTTTCTCTGTGATTTAACATTCCTCTATTGAGAATTCTCTGTTTAGTTCTGTATCCAATTTCTTAGCTGGATTACTTGATTTGTTGGTGTTTAATTTCTTGAGTTCTTTACATATTCTGGTTATTAGCGCTCTGTCAGATATAAGGTTGGGGGAGATTCTTTCCCAGTCTACAGGTTGTTGTTTTGTTCTGATGACAGTGTCCTTTGATTTACAGAAGCTTTTCAGTTTCATGAGGTAAGGAAATCATAACCATTGCAGGCAAATGGATGGAACTAGAAAATATCATGCTAAGTGAGGTATCCTTGAAGCAGAAAGACACACATGGTATATACTCACTTATAAGTGGATGCTAGACATATAATATAGGATAAACATACTAAAATCTATAGTCCTAAAGAAGCTAAACAATAAGAAGGACTGTAAGGAAGATGCTTAATCCTCCTTCAGAAAGGCAAACAGGATAGACATTGGAAGAGAGAGAAAACAGGGAGCAGAATAAGAGACTACCACAGAGGACCTCTGAAAAACTCTATCCAGTAGGGTATTAAAGCTGATGCTGAGACTCATAGCCAAACTTTGGACAGAGTGTAGGGAATCTTATGAAAGAAGGGGAAGATGAAAGACCTGGAGGGGAGAGGAGCTCCATAAGAAGAGCAACAGAATCAAAATATCTGGGCACACTGGTCTTTTCTGAGACTGACATTCCAAGCAAGGACCATGCATGGAGATAACCTAGAGCCCCTGCACAGATGTAGCCCATGGCAGCTCATTGTCCAAGTGGGTACCCTAGTAAGGGGAACAGGGACTGTCTCTGACATGAACTCAGTGGCTGGCTCTTTGATCACCTCCCCCTGATGGGGGAACATTGTTACCAGGCTACAGAGGAAGACAATACATATAGCCAGTCCTGGTGAGACATGATAAACTAGAGTCAGATAGAGGGGAAGGAGGACCTCTCCTATCAGTGAACTGGGGGAGCGGCAAGGGAGGAGAAGAGGGAGGGAGAGTGAGATTGGGATGGGGTGAAGGAGGGGGCTACAGTTGGGGTACAAAGTTAATAAATTATAATAAATAAAAAATAAATAAAAATAATAAAGAAAATGGATTGCACAATAAAGAATTCTTTGGAAAGAACAGTGAATAATTTGTAATTAAAAACGCAATCATCAAAGCTAAGTGATAAAATATTGTTAAGTCCAATCAGAGATGTTTATACAACTTTTCAATATTTCAAATAGAGGTATTAATGGTGATTGTAGACCAGCTTTGCTTATTTTTTCATGTTTATTTTCTTTTATAATTTTTGAATTACTATATATATATTCTGTTTATAATCAGGAAAATCTCAGCATTATTAATGATATGATGTTAAACAAGTTAGTTCTGAAGCTGAGAGAGGACTAGAACTATAACAGCTTATAGATCACTTCATAATTTGTTGCATTTAACCTTCAGCACACATGGCTTTTCTAAAGGGATGATACTACAGTACTTTTCCAGAAAACACAGATTACAAACTGCATCTGGGAAACAAATCCATAAATAGTACCTCATTTTATTTTGTTAAATTTCCCATTCCCAGAGTCAGAGAGTTTCTCATTTTATAAATGCAAAAGTTAATCTCCCTTCATCTCAATTTCTAACACCTATACTGACTCATAGATCAAAACAATAGTTCATGCTATTGAACTGCAGAAGTGTTAGCATGGACAATCACATTAAGTGATTTAAAGGCTCTGATTTCCCAGAAGTTATTAAGCTAAGTTAAATAGCTATAGTGCAAAGCAGCTATTGACATATCATAGCTTCATACGCCCCAAATAGCCCTGTTCATCCTGAAATATAAAATGTTTAATTTCTAGCCATTGGGACTAGGGTTCCTTCAAAAGTTTGAAGCAGGCCTTTTTTGTTTTGTTTTGTTTTGTTTTTCCAGCTATTGAGATGATGATGTGATTTCGGTTTTGACATCTTCTCCATTGTAAATAAAATACTAATTCATATGCTGGGAAGAGAAATATTTTATTTGTTTGTTTGTTTGTTTATGTTTATTTATTTTAATATTTATTTATTTTTAAAAAATTTTTAGTTATTACAATTTATACACTTTGTATTCTGGCTGTAGCCCCCTCCCTCATCTCCTCCCAGTCCTTCCCACACTCCCTCTTCTTCCCCTATGCCCCTACTCTAGTCCACTGATAGGGGAGGTCCTCCTCTCCTTCTATCTGACCCTACCTTGTCAGGTCTCATCGGGAATGGCTCCATTGTCTTCTTCTATGACCTGGTAAGGCTCTTCCACACCCCTGAGAGGGAGGTGATCAAAGAGCCAGCCACTGAGTTCATGTCAGAGACAGTCCCTTCTTCCCTTACTAGGGAGCCCACTTGGAGATTAAGTTGCCATGGGCTACATCATACAGTATATACTCACTTATAAGTGGATATTAGACATATATTACAGGATAAACATACTAAAATCTGTACACCCTAGGAAGCAAAACAAGAAAGACGACCTCAGGGACGTTGCTATGTTGGTCTTCCTGTGGTCCTGTCACCTCTGGGTCCTTTTCTCTTTCCTCCCATTTTCCACAAGACTCCCTATGTGCCCATGTTTGGCTGTGGGTGTCAGCATCAGTTTTGAGACACTGTTGGGCAGAGCTTCTCTGAAGACAACTCTGACAGGCTCTTTTCTGCAAGCTTGGCAGAGTATCATTCATAGTGTCAGTGGTCAGTGCTCTCCTATGGAGTGGGTCTTTGGTTGGGTCAGGCATTGAATGGGCATTCTCTCAATATTTACTCCATCTGTATATCTTATCACTGTATATCTTGTAGGCAGGTTAAATTTTGGGTCAAGGCTCTTTTGGGTGGGTTGGTGTTCTCCTTCCTCTGATAAGAAACTAGTCTATTTAGAGGGTGCCCTTTTCAGGCTCTGTTACTAGGAGTCTCTGCTTGAGTACCCTTCATATTTTACCAGGATTTTACCCTGATTTAGTTTTCTGGTTTATTACAGAGAGGCCCCTAACCTCAGTTTGTATTGTAGAGGAAGTCTGACCTAGCAAGTGAAAGACTTGTATGAAAAAAACAAAACAAAACAAAACAAAAAACTTCAAGTCTGAAGAAATTTAAGAATACATCAGAAGATGGAAATATCTCCCATGCTCCTGCATTTGTAAGATTATCATATCAAAATTGACCATCCTATCAAATATAATCTACAGATTCATTGCAATCCTCATCAAAATTCTAACACAGTTCTTTATATACCTTGACATGATAATTCCAGAATAGCTAAAATAATCCTGAAAAATAAAACAATTGCTGGATACCCCACCATTCCTGATTTCAAGTTGTACATAGCTATAGCAATCTCATAGTATTGTGATGAAGTCAGACATGCTTATCAAGGGAATTCAATGGAAGACACAGACACATATCCACACACAAATGGACACCTATTTTTTTAAAAATAGAGAATACAGAGATGCACACTTAATATAAGGAAGCATATTCAGTAAATGGTGCTGATAATCATGGATGCCTGAAAATACAGGAATGCAAATATATCCATACTTGTAACTGTGCAAAAAACTCATGTCCAAGTGGATCGAAGACCTCATCATAAGACCACATACACTGAACCTGATAAAAGAGAAAGCAGGAAATAACCTTAAATACATTGGCACAGAAGACAACTTCCTGAACAGAACACCAACAGGGACCTCATGAAACTACATAGTTCCTGTAAAGCAAAGGATACCATCAATCAGACAAAGCAGTAGCCTACACAATGGGAAAATATTTTCATCAACTCCACATCTGATAGAGAACTAATATCCATAATATGTAAAGGACTCAAGAAAGAATATATAAAAAAATAATAATCCCATTTGAAATATGGGGTAAGCCAGGCATGGTGGCACATGCTTGTAATCACAGCACTTGGAGAGACAGAGGCAAGTGGATCTCTGTGAATGTGAGGCCAACCTGGTCTACAAAGTGAGTCTTGACAGCCAAGACTACACAGAGAAACCCTGTCTCAAATAAGCAAACTCGGTGCTGCAATCTCCCCCCCCCAAAAAAAAAAAGAAAAGAAAAGAAAGAAAGAAGGAAAGGAAGGAAGAAGAAAGGTTAGAAAAATGGGGTATAGAGCATAACATAATTCTCATTATAGGAATCTCAAATGTCTGAGAAACACTTAAAGCAATATTCAACATTTTTACCCATCATCAGAATGCATATCACAGCTCTTTGAGATTCTGTTACACCTGTCAGAAAGGCTAAGATCAATAACAACAAGTGACAACTCATGCTGGTGAGGAAGTGGAACAAGAATACTTCTTTATTTCTGATGAGAGTGCAAACCTGTACAGCCACCATAGAAATCAATATGACAGTTCTTCAGAAAGCTGGGAATCCTAACTGAGGATGCAGTTATACCACTCTTGGGCCTATATCCAAAAGGTGCTCTATCCTACTGTAAGAATGCTTGGTCAACCATGTTCATTATGGCTTTTTGTTCCATAATAGCCAGAAACAACCTAGATGGGCCTTACCAGAAGAATGGACAAACAAACTGTGGTATGTTTACAGAATGAAGAATTAGTCACTTATTTTAAAAAAATGACATCCAGAAATATGCAGGATAATTGAAAGGACTAGAAACAAAAACATCCTGAGTGAGGTAATACAGGAACAGAAAGAAAAACTATGATATGCATTCACTCATAAGTAGATATTAACCATTAGGTAAAAGATATCCAAGCTACAGTCTGTGACTTCAGAGAAGTTAGATAAACAGAAGGAATCAAGGCGGGATGAATAGATCTCCCTGGGAGGGGGAAACAGAATAGAATTTAAGGGCAGAATTAGGGTGGGTGGGAATAAGAGTGGATAAATCAGATGTGGAGACAGATGGGGTTGAGGGAGTGAGTGCCGGCATAGACGGCTGGAATTGGGTGGCATTTAATTAATTAATTACAGACACCTCGCCCAATGGAAAGTTCCTGGAATATATGAAGGTGATCCTAAGAAGGTTGCTTAGCAATGGGAATATGGAGTCACAGCTGGCCTTCTCTCATTGCCAGATGAAACTGTAGCATTCAGTTGATTTGTTGTCCAAATGCATCTCGTGGAGATTCCTAAAAAACCCAGGCTGTTGTTAAGGCAAGGAGTTGCTTTCTGCAAACTGAAAACAGGGCCCCATTGCTGAGGACAATACCCACACAACTCATTGAACACATACAAGTCAAGTTGGTGCTTACATGGAGCCTTCACTACTAAAATCTCATCTCTTTGGGTGTGAGGAGGCACTCTTCAGGCTACAGAAAGTGAAATATAACCACCACCCCAGCCACAAAACCCTTGACATATAATCTATCCTGCCTGCTAAATATGTTAGAACAATGGTGGCAAAGAAAATATTAGGAGTAGCCAACCATTGCCTGATTTAACTATTTCATTTTATAACCAATGTTTCCTATGTATTTCAGTCCCTTAATCTCTTATCATTTTTTTTTTATATTTTCAACTCTATTGACATCATACTTTTGGATATTTTGGAAGATGCATTTATCACTTACAAAACAGTTAGAGATAAAATAACATCATGTAGTCTCTGACTTATGTAAGTAGAAATAATTACTTATAATCCATTCACTTAAGGCTGAGTGAAATGACATGGAAGAAAATATAAAAAATATCGAAATAAAAACTCAGATTCATTGTGTCTATGATCGATCAAAAATACTGATACAAATTTGAAGCATGAACTTTAAAATAAATGAAGTATAACTCCACCAATTTAAGGAAACTCTTGATTCTGTTCTTAACATATTCCATGTGTATATGTATGAATGTCCTCAAACCACATGATTGAGGAAAAAAATCACTAGCTTAAAATTAAGTTCAACCTTAGAATTTCTTGAAGAAAAAGAGTCTACCCGGTGATACCTTTCTTTTCTAAAGGTAGCCCTTCATGCTGTTCCAAAATTTGCATGCCTACTAGCTTGCTCAGTTCTTCAGCTATGAGCAAGAAATGAGGTAATGTAAAGCATTCTCCAATCAATAAAACATATTATAGCTTTTGGTGTATGAGTTATTCCCTGTATCTTTATGATGTAGGTAGTCAGATTTCCTGCACTAAACTTTTCTTCAGCTTGTCAAGGTCACAACTATCATTTTCTTCCCCCAACACACTTTAGGAGATGTGCTGAGCACCTGCCACTTAGAATGACTCACGGGCCACAGTAGAATACAGGTTCAGCTATAAGAGAGGCCAAGGCTCATTTATCTTTGAGTCACCACAGTATTTGGATCAAAGTCTCTGATATAATAAGATTAATGACTACTAGTCGATGATTAAATGCAGTACCCAAATGCCAATTAAGGCCTTTCAATGAACAAAGTTTTACACTCCAAACCTATGCAGTATCTTTCTGTCTTTGTCTCTGTCTCTTTCTCTTTTATCTGTCTTTCTTTATTTTTAAAAACATTCTCATGTAAATGTCAAAGCAAGACCACCACTGGGGAGGAGCCTTGAACTCATTGGCTCAGGAGACAAATTCCTGAACAGAATACCAACAACACAGGCTCCAGGATCAACAATCAATAAATGGGACCTTATGAAACTGAGAAGCATCATTAAAGCAAAGGACACTGTCAACAGAACAAAATAATATACGACAGACTGGAAAAAGATCTTCACCAACCTTATATCTGACAGAGGGCTAATAATCCAGAATATATAAAGAACTGAAGAAATTAAACACCAACAAACCAAATAACCCAAATTAAAAATGAGATATAGAGCTAAAAAGAGAATTTTCTTTTTTTAATTTTTTTTATTTAACTTTTATTAATTACACTTTATTCATTTTGTATCCCCCCATAAGCCCCTCTCTCCTCCCCTTCTGGTCCCCCCCTCCCCCCCCTTACTGCATGCATGCCCCTCCTCAAGTCCACTGATAGGGGAGGTCCTCCTTTCCTTCTTTCTGATCTTAGTCTATCAGTTCTCATTAGAAGTTCCCTGTGTTCAAATATTTTTGTTCCACCGAGGAATACTAAATGGTAGAGAAAGTCTTAAAGAAATGCTAAACTTCCTTAGTCATCAGGGAAATCAAATCAAAATGACTCTGAGATTCCATCTTACATGCATCAGAATAGCTAATATCAAAAACTAAGATGACAGTACATGCTGGAGAGGATATGAAGAAAGGGGGACCCTCCTCCATTGCTAGTGGAAATGTTACCTTGTACAACCACTTTGTAAGTCAGTCTGGCACTTTCTCAGATAATCAAGAATAGTGCTACCTCAAGCTACTGCTATACCACTCCTAGACATATATCTAAAACATGCTCAACTATACAACAAAGACATTTGCTCAACTATGTTTATAGCAGCTTTATTCGTAATAGTCAGAATCATGAAACAACCTAGATATCCTTCAACCAAGGAATGAATAATGACATTGTGGTACAAATACACAAGGAACTACGACTCAGCTATTAAAAACAAGCAAATCATAGAATTTCAGGCGAATGGATGAAACTAGAAAAGATCATCCTGAGTAAGGAAACCCAGAAGCAGAAAGACATGCATGGTAGGTTTATACTCACTTATAAGCAGATGCTCACTTATTAACCATATAATACAGGATAAACATACTAAAATCCACAGGCCTAAAGAAGTTAATAACATGAAGGACCATAGCGAGTATGCTTAATTCTCATTCAGAGAATGAAAATAGACAAATAGATTAGACATCAGAAGCAATTAAAGAGAGGGAACAGGTGAAAGCCTACTATACATGTCCTCTTAAAGGCTCTACCCAGCAGAGGGTCGAAGCAGATGTTGAGACTCAGCCAAACTTTGGCAGAGCACAGGAAGTCATATGGAAGACTGGGAGGAAAGAAGAACCCTAGTGGACAGGAGCTCCACAAAGAGACCAGCAAAGACAAAAAATCTGGGTCCACTGTGTCCACTGGGTCCACCTGCAAAGGCTGAGGCACCAACCAAGGACCATGCATAGAGAGACCTAGTGCTTGTGTTCAGATGTAGCCTTAGGTAAGTCAGTCTTCATGTGGTTTCTCTAGTAAGAGGAGCAGGAGCTGTATCTGACATGAACTCAGTAACTGGCTCTTAGATAACTTCTACCTGGCAGCCTGCCTTGTCAATCCACAGAAGAAGAGGATCCTGGGCATCACAATGAGAAAAGGTAGGCACTCTGTCCAAAGTTTGGCTATGAGTCTCAGCATCTGCTTCAATACCCAGCTGGGCAGTGTCTTTCAGAAGCCTTCTGTGGTAGGCTCCTGTCCTGTTCCCCATCTTCTCCCACTTCCGATGTCTATGCTGTTTGCCCTTCTGAATGAAGATTAAGTAACTTCTCTAGGTCCTCCATCTTGTTTAGCCTTTTTAGGAGTATAGATTTTAGTATGTTTATCCTATATTATATAGCTAGTATCCACTTATAAGTGATTATATACCATGTTTGTCTTTCTGCTTCGTGGTTATCTCACTCAAGATGATCTTTTCCAGTTCCATCCATTTGTCTGACAATTTCTTGATTTCCTAATTTTTAATTGCTGAGTAGTATTCCATTGTGTAAATGTATAACTTCTGTATCCATTCCTCCATTGAGGGGCATCTAGGTTGTTTCCAGACACTGGCTTTACGAATAAAGCTGCTATGAACATAGCTGAACAAATGTTCTTGTATGTTTGAGCATCTCTTTGATATATGCCCAGGAATGGTTATAGCTGGATCTTGAGGTTGCACTATTCTTCATTTTCTAAAAACACCAGATTGATTTCCAAAGTGGTTGTACAAGTTTACATTCCCAGCAGCAATGGAGGATGGTTCCCCTTTCTAGACTTCTTTTGGAGTATGTGTTGTCACTTGAATGATGGGTGTAAGATGGAAAGACCAAGAGGGGACAGGATTTCCACTAGGAGACCAACGGTCCCAAAAATATCTGGGCCCGGTTCACCTGCAGAGACTGATAAATCAACGAAGGACCATGCATGGAGAGGACCTAAAACCCCTGCTCAGATATAACCTATGGGCAGCTCAGTTTCCATGGGGTTTCCTTGTAAGGGGAACATGGGCAGTCTCTGGCATGAACTAGGTTGCCTGCTCTTTGATCACCTTTCTGTGGGGGGGTGGCATTACTAGGCCACAGTGAAAATGGATCTAGACAGTCTTGATGAGACCTGATTGTCCAGTATCAGATAGTAGGGCAGGAGGAAATCCCCTATCAGTGTACTAGGGGAGGGACATAGAGGGAAAAGATGGAGGTTGGAGAGGACCTGGAGGAGATGAGGGAGGGGGCTACAACTGAGATATAAAGTGAATAAATTGTACTTAATAATAATAATATTTTTTTTATAAAAGACGTGATATGGTAGGGTCAGATGATAGGGTAGGAGGGCTCCCCACTTCCATGGTCTAGGGAAGGGGAATAAAGGTAAGAAGGGGGTATGGTGGGACCAAGAGAAGAGGAAAGGAGGCTACAATCACCATATAAAGTGATTTCTTAAAAAGGAACTAATGGAGAGCAACAGAACAAGATAATTTGAACACAGGGAACTTCCCAGAGACTCATACTCCAACCAAGGACTATTCGTGGAGATAACCTAGAACCCCTGCACAGATGTAGCCCATGGCAGTTCAGTGTCCAAGTGGGTTACATAGTAATGGGAAGAGGGACTGCCTCTGACATAATCTGATTGGCCTGCTCATTGATCACTTCCCCCTGAGGGGGGAGCAGCCTTACCAGGCCACGGTAGAGGACAATGCAGCCACTTTTGATGAGAACTGATAAACTAAGATCAGAAAGGAGAGGAAGACCTCCTCTATCAGTGGACTTGGGGAGGGGCATGCATGCAGAAAGGGGAGGGAGGGTGGGATCGGCAGGGGAGGAGGGAGGGGTTTATGGGGGGATACAAAATGAATAAAGTGTAAGTAATAAAAAAATAATAAAAAATACAATCATAAAAAAATAACTAAAAATTCAAAAGTGAAAAAGAAGATATTTCTCTTAGTTGGCCTGGAATGAATGTCCCTTATGTATGTTAATGAGAAAAAGGTCTGTCCTTATTGCTCAGTTTTGTTTATCATTTTATTATTAGTGAAACTTCCTTCCCATTTAAACAAATCAATAATAAAATGAAATCCTGAAGATAGAAAAAAAATGAACACAAAAATAACAAGAGTAAAACCCATCTACAATTTACAGGATATTTTAGACATAAATATAACTTTCATTTTTGTACCATTTCTTCAATTTCTATTTTTACTATCATTAAAAATTCAACCAGATATAGTGCAGTCCATTATGTATACTTTTCTATTTATCAATGACTTACTAATACCTGGGTTGAAATATTGAAAAACTGAACAGACTCACTAAAAGTGCTGCTTAGTTTTAGTTTGTTTATTAAAAAAAAGAACTTCCTAACTTTTATGAGTGAGCACTATTGAAAAAAATCAATTTGTGTTATTTTATTCCTATCTTTATGTTTTGCTTTTAATAGGAGACTTTAGGAGATTATAAATTGTATTTCATATTCATGTATTGCAGAGCTGCCTTCTGCCCTGTATTATATCTGTTTTGCTGTAGTCATCCCAATCTATCCCACTATCATTCCTTTCCACGACCAAATCAATAAATAGTCCTTTCAAAATTCAATCCCCTGCTTGGTGGAGTTTTCCTGTCCTGTTCCCTCTCTTCAACCACTGCCTGTGTCTCTTTTCTCTGCCCTTCTGTGTGAGAATTAAAACATCCTCCCTGGGGTCCTCCTTGTTACTTTAGCTTCTTTAGGTCCGTGGACTGTAGTATGGATAGCTTGTATTTTATAGCTATTATCCACTATGAGTATATACCATGTATGTATTTCTGAGTCAGAGTTACCTCACACAGGATGATCTTTTCCATTTCCATCCATTTGCCTGCAAATTTCATGATGTCTTTGTTTTTAACAGCTGAATACTATTTCATTGTGTAGATGTACCACGATTTCTTTATCCATTCTCTGGCAAGGGATATCTGGTTTGTTTCCAGTTTCTGGCTATTACAAATAAAGCCACTATGAACATAGGTGAGCAAATGCCCTTGTTGAATGGTGGAACAGGTTTTGGGTATATCCCCAGGAGTGTTATCGATGGGTCTTGAGGTAGAGCTGTTTCTAATTTTCTAAGAAATCACATGATTGATTTTCAAAGTGGTTGTATGAATTTACAATCCCACAGCAATGATGGAACGTTCTGCTTTCTTCATATCCTCAGCAGCATATGCTGTCTCTTTAATTTTTTACCTTAGCCATACTGATGCATGTAAGATGGAATCTTAGAATGGTTTGATCTGCATTTTCCTAATGACTAAGGATGTTGAGCATTTCTTTAAGTATTTTTCCAGCATGTGATAGTCCTGTCTTGATAATTCTCTGCCTAGATTTGTGGCCCATTTTTAAATTAGATTTTTTGGATTGTTGATGTTTAATTTCCTAAGTTCTTTATATATTCTGAATATTAGCCCTTTGTCAGATGTAGAGTTGGTGAATACTTTTTCACTTTTTTCTGTAGACTGTTGTTTTGTTCTATTGACAGTGTCCATTCAACACAGAGATTTTCAGTTTTGTGAGGTCCTATTTATTAACATTTGTATGATATTCTCACATAACTTATTTCAGTTTTTCCCTTTGCAATAAATTTACAGTGAGTGCACATAGATGTATTTTGCTCATAATTGGCATTAATTTTTTTTTTTGCAAGTGCCTGTATCTCAATTGGTCTAACTGCTATAACTGTTTTATTTCAATTAACACATCAGCGTTTATTATCTACTTAATTTTTGATAGATATTTAAATTTCTTTAAGTGTTGCTGGTATCAGCATCTTTTTAAGGGTCATTAGTGAACATACATGATGTTTTGGATTGGATATGAAATGAGAGGGTTGGCTGTGATCATTTTATCTCTGTCATCAAATAGTCTATCTCATAGACGAAAGCCAAGTTTCTTTGTGCAAAGGACAGATTGTTTCTTAAGGTCTCTTCAATAACCTATCTCTAGTTAAACACATTCTCCCATTTTATGTCACTGCCTATGATCTTTGTAGTCAGTAAAGTTTTCTGTAAAATTCAGTCTTGAACTGTGCTCTTTTTTTGTATTTCAGTTTCTGAAGCTGCATATCCCATTTTGTGAAATGGATGGATTTTTAGATGTTTATTATTAATAATAAGGCAATTTTATTTATTTATTTCAATTAAATTTTCTTTTTTACATTAATTACATTTTATTCACTTTGCATCCCAGCTGTAGCCCCCTCACTCATTCCCTTCCAGTCCCACCCTCCCTCATGTCTTCCCATTCCCTCTTCCAAGTCCACCAATGGGGGAGGTTCACCTTCCCTTCCATCTGACCTTAGCCTATCAGGTCTCATCAGGACTGGCTGGAATGTCCTCCTCTGTGTCCTGGCAAGGTTGCTCCTCCTTCGGGGGTGGGCGTCAAAGAGCCAGCCACTGAGTTCATGTCTGAGACAGTCCCTCTTCCTCTTAAGAGGGAACCCAATTGGATACTGAGCTGCCATGGGCTACATCTGAGCAGGGGTTCAAGGTCATATCCATGAATGTACCTTGGTTGGAGTATCAGTCTCAGAAAAGACTCCTGAGCGCAGATATTTTGGTTCTATTGCTCTCCTTGTGGAGCTCCTGTACTCTCCAAGTCTTACTAACTACCTCTTTTTTCATATGATTCCCTGTCCTCTGCCCAATTTTGGTAATGAGTCTCAGCATCTGCTTTGATACACTTCTAGGTAGAGTCTTTCAGAGGCCCTCAGTGGTAGGCTCCTGTTCAATTTCTTGTTTTCTCCTTTTTCCAATGTCCTTCCCATTTGTCTTTCTAAGTGAGGATTGATCCTCTTACCCCGAGTCCTCCTTCTTGTTTAGCATCTTCATGTGTACAGATTTTAGTATGTTTATCTTATCTTATAGGTTTAGTGTCCACTTGTAAGTGAATATATACTGTGTGTCTTTCTGCTTCTTGTATACCTCACTCAGGATGATTTTTTATGGATCCCACCATTTGCCTGCAAATTTCATTATTTCAATGAGGCAATTTTATTTTATTTATTTTTGGGGGGTTATTTGTTTTTTGTTTTTATTTTTTAAATATTAGTTACAGTTTATTAACTTTGTATCCAAGCTGTAGTCCCCATACTCGTTCCCTTCCAATCCGACCTTCCCTCCCTCATCTCATCCCTGCCCGGTTCCAAGTTCATTGATAGGGGAGGTCCTCTTTCCCTTCCATCTGACCCTAGCTTATCAGATCTCTTCAGGACTGGCTGCAATGTCCACTTCTGTGGCCTAGCAAGGCTGCTCCTCCCTAGGGGCAGGAGGGGAGGAGGTCAAAGAGCCAGCCATTGAGTTCATGTCAGAAATAGACCTTGTTCCCTTTACTAGAGTACCCACTTGGATACTGAGCTACCATGGGCTACATCCGAGTAGAGGTTCTAGGTTATATCCATACATGGTCCTTGGTTGGAGATACAGTCTCATAAATGAACCCTGTGCCCAGATATATTAGGTCCTTGTGGAGCTCCTGTCCTCTCCAGGTCATACTAACTTCCCCCTAAACTGCGAGCGGAAGGGGACAGTAGTCCTCAGTTTGAGCACACTTTCATTAGCGATCAGTTTGGAGCTTCATGTTAGTTATGACATCCCATAATAAGGATCATCTATTTTACATGTTTAATGTGAGTGAGATAACAGGGGTCTCTAAGTTACTTCCATCTTGTTCAAAAACTAAAATAATTAATTTCCAATTTTTATAACTATAAATCCTCTTTGAACTTCTTTTATTGCTTATATGTATTTCCCTTTCCTTTTCCCTTTAAAATAAAAATTTAAAATTAAACATACTATTTTATTAATTCATTAAGACTTTCAAACATGCACAACATATATTTTGATCATATCCCCCTCCTGTGCTCCACCTTAGCTCCTCTTCGATCCAATTTGTGGCCCATATCTCAAAACCTTATTTTTAATAACTAAGCGTTCCATTTGCACAGCCGACATACTCGGGAGTATTGGACCAGCCCTTGCTGCATGATAATCCTACCAGAGACCACACTCTTAAAGAAAACAGACTGTGCCTTTCCTTGTAGCCATCAACTGTCAATATCTGCTCAGTTACTGATGGAACCCCACGAGCTCTCCCTCACTTCATTCTCTAGTGCTGACTGGCTTAACCTTGTGCAAGTTGTGTGAAGGCAACCACTGGTGGCATGGATTCATGACTGTATTAGTACCATGCTGTCTGTATGATAGTTTTTAATGCTATCCTTTGATGGTTTTAATTTTAATGAAGTTCTGTTGATCTTTTATTTCTTTTGTTAGTGTTTCATGTTCTATTATGAAGTTTTGACATGAAAAATATTTTCTTACTGTTCAGTTTGCAAGATCTACTCTTTGACCTTGCAAATTTATATTTAAACCTCCTGAAATAGATGTTCAGGTCTGATGTTCTTTAGGGGTAAAAATTCAATTTTCGTAGCACCAGTTAATAAAAAGTTCATCTACTTAACACTACATCTATATGTGGCAGGTATGTGTAGAACACTGTTCAACTTTCATAGATTATACTGACAGAATAATTTTTGTTTTACTATTTTCTATTGCTTTAACTGAATATTTTACACAAATATTAGTTTGTGCATGTAATTCTCATTTTATCTTAGAAGACATATTAGCTTCATTCTTTTGGAAATTAGTTTATGTTCACTTGTGATGTACAACCAAAACCAAACCAAAAACAAGTATGTGATTTTTTAAAAGCAGAATAGAGTGAATATAAATCAGTGATTGAGGATCTCACTATTTAGCAGTATAGAATACATCAGGCCCTGAACATACTATTTTCCAAATTATTGTGACTTTTAAAAAAAAAAATCATGGTAAAAACTCAGTGTTTATTGGGTTGAAACAAATGCATATCTACAAAACCAAGTAAATAGAATTGAATTAACTTGCATTAAATAAAAACAAATATCTTTATGCCTCATATTAACATACACCTCACTAAAATTTATTGAAATGAACTTGTAAAAACCATAAAAAAATTACAGTAGTTGTTGAAATGGAATTTCCTATAATCAGCATAATTCCTATTGTTCTTTTTTTTGTATTTCTTTTTTCTTTATTAATTACACTTTATTCACTTTGTATCCCCTCCGTGGTTCCCTCCCTCTTCCGGTCCCAATCCCTCCCTTCCTCCACCCTCTGCATGCATGCACTGATAGGGGAGGTCTTCTTTTCCTTCCTTCTGATCCTAGTCAATTAGGTCTCATCAGGAGTGGCTGCGTTGTCTTCTTCTCTGGCCTGGTAATGCTGCTTCCCCCTCAGGGAGAGGTAATTAAAAAGCAGGCCAATCAGTTCATGTCAGAGACAGTCCCTGTTCCTATTCTGAGACTGCTATTCCAACCAAGGACTATGCATGGAGATAATCTAAGACCCCTGCGCAGATGTAGCCCATGACAGTTCAGTATCCAAGTGAGTTCCATTGTAATTATTGTGACTTTTAAATTTCCTTATACACAATATATTTCAGTGTTTTGTTACTGTTATAAATTGTATGCATTTCTTAAATTTTTTTATTTGTTTTTAACCTGTATAAAAATAAAATTAAATTCTTTTCTGTAACTGGAATCTTGCTAGATCATTTATTTAAATCTGGGCTGTTTTATTTTCTATGTAGACATCATGCTAAATATAAATCATGGGGTACAATACATATAAAATAATATATAATTATAAATATATTAAGCAACAATTATAGATATTAAATTATTTATTGTTATAATGTAAAGAACACACTAATTATAAATTTTATTGATAATAGTAGAGATAGAGTTAACTTTAAAATTTTTTCTTGTGTCCTGTTTCTGACAATATTCTTTTGTACAACTTCGTTATAATTTTCTATGACAGCATGAAAATGGAAAATGTTAGCTTCCCAATTTTTATTTTATTGTTTCTTTTTATGACTAAGTGCCTTGCATAAGACATCCATGTAATGTCTTATAGGAGGGTTAAGACAGGGTACACATCATCAAAACTGTATAGGCTGTTAGTTTTATGTGTTTGTAAATTTTTATAATCAGCGTAACTCTAAGTTTCACAGTGTTTTATTATGCATAGTTAGTAAGTGATCACAATGCTATATTTTTAATATTATCAGGATATATTTTTCATAATGTTATTTGCTTATTTTAAAATCAATAATTAAATAAAATTCTTTATTTGTATCCTTTGTTTCCATAATTGTTCTATATTTTAAAATTGATCGATACTTATTCATCTATTTAAAATTAGATCTTTATAGTTAAAGCCAATATTTGAAACATTTTTATGACTTTTTCCCTTAGTGTTTGTTATTTCTCTTACACTTCATATGTGTTCTCTGTATTATCTTTTCACACGGCACTCAGTCCCTCCTTGATGTTAAATAGCTCCCCATATATTCAACAGACAAGCTGAACTTTGCCTAAAACCTCAAACTCTGGGTCAGTATAGCATCCAGGCCTTGAATGTAGACTGTGACAGTTCTGTTCATCATTTTAAATTACTCTTGTTTGTACGTTAGCCTTTCGAGGCACAATGTCCAGAGCATATCCAAAATAACAATGTGGTGCCTCACTATGATTCTTGGGAAGCCCTTCATTTTCTGTTTGTAATTTCCTCTTTATTCTAAATATTCACAGGATACCTGAAAAATAAATTATTAAATTGCTGGACACACACAGACACACACACAAAAAAAATCCCTTATAGAAAAAGCAGGCGCACATGAGATAGAGTGACCTTCCTGAGATGCCTGTGTTACAGTCAGCTTCTTCAGGTTTATTACCATCTGAAATATTTTATATTTCATTTTTTTCTAACTTTCGTTTGTCCTCAAATATGGTGTGTGTGTGTGTGTGTGTGTGTGTGTGTGTGTGTGTGTGTGTGTTTTGGGGATTTGTTGTTGTCTGCAACTATGTTCAGCAATAGCACTAGTATCTCACTAAGTAATGTACACTATTCACAAAAGTTTTACAAAACTTGATACATTAATTTTTGTGTACATATATTTATAATTAAGGAATCTAGTGCTTATATTTTGGGTTCCCTAAGTCTTTCTTTGATTCACATATCAGAGAAAAATTGTCTCATACGTTGCATAATTCCTTTGTATGTGAAAAATGAAAGAACAACCAACATACTTCCAACAAAAAGGCGAATACAATAAATTCTGTTATGTTGTTTTGCTTGAATCCATTTAATCTCAGAAACTTCATTTTATGTCAGTATTGTATCCTAACCCAATGTCATAGTTATTTGGCTTCTTGACAGTCTTGAATATTCACTACAATATGAAACAATGATTTTTATCACATTCACAATAACAACAACAACAAAAAACATAAAATGCAACAAAACAATGCAATTGTCATAAATATCATCACTAAAGATTCTCTGAGTGGTCTACATTAATCATGAGGTGTCTCCTTCCTTAGCATTTGAATAAACACTGAATTAAAATAAAATACTTTTCTAAAACAGTGACTATGTGTAGATTTTCAGAAATATTTCTGATTCTAAAAATAGGGTATATACAGGTGGGAAGAGAAAAATCCTTGTAATAATTACCATGTTCCTTTTATAAAACATATGATTACTTTATTATTTATGTTTAGAAAGCTTTATAACTTTTGCCTGCCTAGACTTCTATGGCTTGGAAAAACTGAGCCTCTGAATAATATTGCATTGTCTTTTACAAGTATCTCTCAAGGTTCACTGAAAACGGTTGAGATACAGCAAAAGCATAAAATGTTATTCTTTCATTAACAGAATACATTGTTAGTACTCTGAAAATGTCACACAATGTATTTTATATAATTCACCCTCTATTCTTCTCCTTAACTTTTCCCAGAATCCACCTTCTCCAAACTTTTTATCTTTCTGTCCTCATTTTAAAACAAAAAACAAACAAACAAACAAACAAAACATTTAATAATTGATTAAGTACAATTTATACTGTACAAATGCTCCTAAGTTGGGGTTATTCAAGGATCCACACCTTTAATGATAACTTACCTGGGCATCACACATACACACTCTCACACACACTCTTGCACATATCTGCTTATATGACTAAAAAAATGAAAATAGGCCAATAACTTGAATGAAAGCAGGGAGGAATATATGAGATAGTCACAGGGAGAAATAGAATGGCGTAAATGATAAAATTGTAATATAATCTCAAAAATAAACACAATAAAGGAAAGTAGTCTTTCTTCCAGAAGGTGTCCACTTTCATTTTTATAGCATATTTTATATTATATTATAATTAATTATATTATATTATTTTTTTTAATTTTTATTTTTCTTTTTAGTTACAATTTGTTAACTCTGTGTCCCAGCTGTATCCCGCTCCCTCATTCCCTTCTCCTCCCAAACTCCCTCCCTGGTCTCCTCCCTGCCCCTTTCCAAGTCCACTGATAGGGGAGGACCTCCTCCCCTGTCATTTGACCCTGTTTTATCAGGTATCTTCAAGGCTGGCTGCAAAGTTCTCCTCTGTGGCCTAACAGAACTGCTCCTCCCCTGGGGGCGGGGGGAGATCAAAGAGCCTGCCCTTGAGATCCTGTTAGAAATAGTCCTTGTTCCCCTTACTTTGGAAAACTACTTGGTTACTGAGCTACCACGGGCCATATCCAAGCAGAAGTTCTAGGTTATATCCATACATGGTCCTTGGTTGAGTGTCCATCTCAGAAAAGACCCTGTGCCCGGATATATTTGGTCCTTGTGGAGCTCCTATTCTTTCCATATCATACTAACTCCCCTTCTTTCATATGATTCCCTGCACTCTGCCAAGGTTTGGTTATGAGTCTTAGCGTCTGCTTTGAAACACTGCTAGGTAGAGTCTTTCAGATGCCTTTTGCGGTAGACTCCTGTCATACATTCAATGCACATCCCATTTGTCTTTCTAAATGAGGATTGATCATCTTCACCCATGTCCACTTTCTTGATTATCTTCTCTAGGTGTGTAGATTTCATTATGTTTATCATATCTTGTAGGTCTATATAAGCGAGTATATACCAAGTTTGTCTTTCTCCTTCTGGTATACTTCACTCAGAATGATCTTTTCTAGATCCCACCATTTGCTTGCAAATTTCATGATTTCCTCCTTTTTGATTGCTGAGTAGTATTCCATTGTGTAAAAAGACCACAATTTCTGTATCCATTCCTCTGTTGATGGACATCTGGGTTGTTTCCAAGTTCTGGCTATTACAAGTAAAGCTGCTACAAACATGGTTGAACAAATGTCCTTGTTGTGTACTTGCACAAATTTGGGATATATACCTAGGAGTGGTATAGCTGGGTCTTGAGGTAGCACTATTCCTAATTATCTGAGAAAGCGCCAGATTGACTTCCAAAGTGGTTGTACCAGTTTACATTCCCACCAGCAATGGAGGAGGGTTCCCCTTTCTCCACATCCTCTACATCATGTGTTGTCCCTTGAGTTTTTCATCTTGGCCATTCTGATGGGTGTAAGGTGAAATCTGAGGGTCGTTTTGATTTGCATTTTCCTGATGGCTAATGAGGATGAGCATTTCTTTAAGTGTTTCTCTGCCATTCGATATTCCTCTGTTGAGAATTCTCTCTTTAGCTCTGTTCCCCATTTTTTAATTGGATTACTTGGTTTGCTGCTTTTCAGCTTCTTTAGTTCTTTGTATATACTGGATATTAGCCCTCTGTCAGATAAAGGGTTAGTGAAGATTCTTTCCCAATCTGTAGGCAGGCGTTTTGTTTTGATGACAGTGTCCTTTGCTTTACAGAAGCTTTTCAGTTTCATGAGGTTCCATTTATTGATTGTTGCTCTTAGAGCCTGTGCTGTTGGTGTTCTGTTCAGGAAGTTGTCTCCTGTGCCAATGAGTTCTAGGCTGTTCCGCACTTTTTTTTCCAACTGATTTAGAGTATCTTGTTTTATGTTGAAGTCCTTGATCCACTTTGACTTTAGTTTTGTGCAGGGTGATAAATATGGATCTATTTTCATTTTTCTGCATGTAGACATCCAGTTGGACCAGCACCATTTGTTGAATATACTGTCTTTTTTCCATTGAATAGATTTGGCTTCTTTGTCAAATATTGAGTATTCATAGGTGTGTGGGTTTATTTCTGAGTCTTCGATGCGGTTCCATTGATCCTCCTTTCCGTTTCTATGCCAATACCATGCAGTTTTTATTACTGTTGCCCTGTAGTACAGCTTGAGATCGGGGATGGAGATACCTCCAGATGATCTATAGTTGAACAGGATCGTTTTGGAGATTCTGGGTTTTTTTTTCTCCATATGAAGCTGAGAATCTTTTTTCAAGGTCTGTAAAGAATTGAGTTGGTATTTTGATGGGAATTGCATTGAATCTGTAGATTGCTTTTAGCAGGATGGCCATTTTCACAATTTTAATCCTACCAATCCATGAGCACGGGAGATCTTTCCATCTTCTGAGATCTTCTTTGATTTCTTTCTTCTGAGACTTGAAGTTTTTCTCAAACAGGTCTTTCACTTGCTTGGTTAGAGTCACCCCAAGGTACTTTATGTTATTAGTGGCTATTGTGAAGGGTGTTGTTTCCCTAATTTCTTTCTCAGCCCTTTTGTCTTTTGTGTCCAGGAGGGCTTCTAATTGTTTTGAGTCGATTTTGTATCCTGCCACTTTGCTGAAGGTGTTTATAAGCTGAAGGAGTTCTCTGGTTGAATTTTTGTGGTCGCTCATGTATACTATCATATCATCTGCAAATAGTGACACTTTGACCTCTTCCTTTCGGTTTTGTATCCCCTTGATCTTCTTTAGTTGTCTTATTGCTCTGGCTAGGACTTCAAGTACTATGTTGAAGAGGTAGGGAGAGAGTGGGCAGCCTTGTCTTGTCCCTGATTTCAGTGGGATTGATTTAAGTTTCTCTCCATTGAGTTTGATGTTGGCTATAGGCTTGTTATATATTGCCTTTACTATCTTTAGGTATGTGCCTTGTATCCCTGATCTCTCCAAGAGTTTAAACATGAATGGGTGTTGGACTTTGTCAAATGCTTTTTCGGCGTCTAAGGAGATGATCATGTGGTTTTTCTCCTTCAGTTTGTTTATGTGGTGGATTACATTGATGGATTTCCGTATGTTGAACCACCCTTGCATGGCTGGGATGAAGCCTACTTGTTCATGGTGGATGATATCTTTGATGTGTTCCTGGATTCGGTTTGCAAGTATTTTATTGAGTATTTTTGCGTCAATGTTCATAAGAGAGATAGGTCTGAAGTTCTCTTTTTTTGTTGGATCTTTGTGTGGTTTAGGTATCAAGGTGACTGTGGCTTCATAGAATGAGTTTTGTAGAGTTCCTTCTGTTTCTATTTTGTGGAATAGTTTGAGGAGAAATGGTGTTAGCACTTCTTTGAAGGTCTTGTAGAATTCTGAGTTGAAGCCATCTGGTCCAGGGATTTTTTTGGAGGGGAGACTATTAATGATTTCTTCAATTTCCTTGGGAGATATAGGGCTATTCAGTCTTTCTACCTGATCTTGGCTTAATTTTGGTAGATGGAATCTGTCAAGAAAGTTATCCATTTCATTTAGATTTTCAAATTTTGTGCCATATAGGTTTTTGTAGTATGACCTAATAATTGTTTGGATTTCCACAGTGTCTGTAGTTATGCCCCCATTTTCATTTCTGATTTTGCTGATTTGGATAGTTTCTCTCTGCTTTTTAGTTAGTTTGGCTAAGGGTTTGTCTGTCTTGTTGATTTTCTCAAAGAACCAGCTTTTTGTTTCATTGATTCTTTGGATAGTTTTATTTGTTTCCAATTGATTGATTTCAGCCCTGAGTTTGATTATTTCTAGCCGTCTGCTCCTCTTGGGTGTATCTGCTTCTTTTTTTTCTAGGGTTTTCAGTTGGGCCATTAAGTTGTTTGTATGTGATGTTACGAATTTCTTCTTGCAGGCACTTAGTGCTATAAATTTTCCTCTGAGCACTACTTTCAATGTGTCCCATAAATTTGGGTATGTTGTACCTTCATTTTCATTGAATTCTAGGAAGTCTTTAATTTCTTTCTTTATTTCTTCCTTGACCCAGCTGTCATTGAATAGTAAGTTGTTCAGTTTCCATGTGCGTGTCGGCTTTTTGTTGTTTCTGTTGTTGTTGATGTCCAGCTTTAGTCCATGGTGGTCAGATAGAATACAAGGGATTATTTCAATCCTTTTGTATCTGTTGAGGCTTGCTTTGTGATCCACTATATGGTCTATTTTGGAGAAGGTTCCATGCAGTGCTGAAAAGAAGGTGTAATCTTTTGAGTTTGGGTGAAAAGATCTGTAGATGTCTATTAGGTCCATTTGTTTTAGCGATTCTGTGAGTGCTTTTATTTCCCTATTTGGTGTCTGTCTAGTTGATTTGTTCCTTGATGACAGTTGGGTGTTGATGTCTCCCACTATTAAGGTATTAGGATCAATGTATGATTTAAGCTTTAATAATGTTTCATTTATGAATGTTGGTGCTCTTGTATTTGGGGCATAGATATTCAAGATTGTGATGTCCTCTTGGTGGATTTTTCCTTTGATGAAAATATAGTGTCCCTCCTTATCTTTTTTTTTATTAACTTTGGAAGAAAGTCTATTTTATTATATATTAGGATGCCTACTCCAGCTTGTTTTCTGGAACCATTTGCTTGAAAAACATTTTTCTAGACCTTTACTCTGAGGTGGTGTTTATCTTTGTTGCATAGGTGTGTTTCTTGGATGCAACAGAATGTTGGATCCTGTTTCCGCAACCATTCTGTTAGCCTGTGTCTTTTTATTGGTGAGTTGAGTCCATTGATATTGATAGATAGTAGTGACCAATGCATGTTAGTTCCTTTTGTAATGGAGTCAGTGATCTTACCCTGTTTCATTGCTTGTTTTCCTCTCATTTTTCTTGGGTGAAGTTGTTTTCTTTGGATTGGAATTTTCCTTCTAGTATATTCTGTAGGGCTGGTTTGCTGTGTAGATATTGCGCAAATTTAGTTTTGTCATGGAATATTTTGTTTTCTCCATCTATGTTGATTGAAAGCTTTGCAGGGTATAGTATTCTGAGTTGACATTTGTGATCTCTTAGAGTCTCCATGATACTTGTCCAGGCCCTTCTGGCTTTCATAGTTTCTGATGAGAAGTCTGGTGTGTTTCTGATAGGTCTACCTTCATATGTTACTTGGCCTTTTTCCCTGGCTGCTTTTAATATCTTTTCTTTGTTCTATAGATTTAGTGTTTTGAATATGATGTGACATGATATGTTTCTTTTCTGGTCTAGTCTATTTGGAGTTCTGTAGGCCTCTTGTATATTTATGGACATCTCTTTCTTTAAGTTGGGAAAATTTTCTTCTATGATTTTCTTGAAAATATTTTCTGGACCTTGGAGCCTGGAGTCTTCTTTTTCATCAATTCCTATTATTCTTAGATTTTGTCTTTTCATAGCATCCTTGATTTCCTGGATATTTTGTGATTGGAACTTTTCTGATTTTACTTTTTCTTTGAGAGAAGTATCGATTTCTGCAAGTGTGTCTTCAGCTCCAGAGATTCTCTCTTCCATCTCTTGTATTCTGTTGGTAATGCTTACTTTTGTGGTTCCTGATCTTTTCTCCAAGTTCTCCAGCTCAAGGGTTTTCTCATTTTGTGTTTTCTTTATTGATTCTAATTCTGTTATCATGCCTTGCACCATTTCTTTCATATGTTTGAATTTGGATTCCTGTCTCTCTACGATGATCTCTATTTCCTTGTTCATTTCCTTTTTATATGCCTCTAATTTTATCTCTACTTGTGCCTCTATTTGTTTGGCTATGTTTGCCTGTGTTTCTTTAAGGCTTTTGTCTATTTCTTCTTTCTTTACCTCCAATTGACTGGCCAACTCTTTAAAAGATTTGTTCATTTCCTCCTTATGAGCCTCAAATAATTGGGTAAGCATGGCTTTAAGGTCATTTTCCTGTGCTTCTGATGAATTGGAGTATCCATTGATTTTGGGGTTTCCTGGTGAAGTCATGATGTCCTGATTTATGTTGGAAGTGTTCTTTTGCCTACCCCTAGCCATTGGCTTATCTGAAACCTTCCCTGTTTGTTTTTGGATTCTGCAGATGAGACTGGTACTGTCTCTCTCTGGCATCTGGGGAGTTCTTCAGCAAGCTGAGAGGGGTCCCGTGTCCTTAGCGTGTGCTTAGGACTAACTGTACCTGTGGGAGAAAAGTACGCAGGAGCAGACTGGGCAAATGCAAGTGTGTGTGTGTGTGTGTGTGTGTGTGTGTGTGTGTGTCTCTGTGTGTGTAGGTGTGCGTAGATGTGTATCTCAAGGGACAGAGTGATGGCTAATGTTGAACCCTTGAGTGTGTGGGAGAGGCTCTGCACTGTATATGTTGCATGCGGTAGTGATGATCGCAGCGAAATTTCTGGCATTAACTGCCTTAACTCCTCAATTAGACCCACAGAGCAGGAACTTCAATGTCCCAAGTGCCCCTCTGTTTCCAAGTGGGTATAGAGGTGGGAGGGGGTTCGATGCCTGGTTTCTGTTTTAGAAGGACCCAGGATCTGGGGATCTGCAGATTCTCAAGGGTGCACTCACTTACAGGCAGGTCACTTGGCAGAGATCAGGGTATCTGGGCTCTCTGCTCTCTGGTTTGGCCCTGCTTCTTTGATGTGCTCCACCAGCTCCGTGCTGCTGTCACTGTCAGGTTATGAGGTCTTGCTGCAGCTGGAGATTTCAAGGTGGTCATGTCAGTAGGGATCGGGGTTATCAGGCTTTCTGTTCTCTGGTTTGGCCCTGGTTAGTCTTAAACTGGAGGGCTGATGTGCCCCGCCAGCTCAGTGCTGCTCTGCAGCCAGGTTAGAAAGTTCCGCTGTAACTGGAGACTGGGTTGCTAGTCCAGATGCTTTCTGGGAAGTCCTGGGGTCTCTTCACTGTGCTCTCCCATTGCCTGGTTTGCCTAGCTAGTGTGGCGTTTCTGTCTGGTTTTGGTGAGTATATAGTGTATTCTCTGTCACTGTGGGATTGGGCAGGCCATACAGTCAGTGATCGCGATCCTGAGGAGCTAGTATGGCTGCATCATCTTCCTCTGTGACCTGGCAAGACTGCACTCCCCAGGGAGAGGTGATCAAAGAGCCAGCACTGAGTTCATGTCAGAGACAGACCCTGCTCCTCTACTTGGGAACCCACTTAGATACTGAGCTGCCATGACTACATATGAGGGGGGGTTTCTAGGTCCTCTCTGTTCACAGTCCTTGGCTGGAGTATTTGTCTCTGCAAAGACCCCTGGGTCCAGAATTTTTGGCTCTGTTGGTTTCCTGGTGGAGCTCCTGTTCCCTCTAGCTTTTCTATCTCTCCCTTCTTTCATAAGATTCCCTGCACTCTGCCCAAAGATTGGCTATGAGTCTCAGCATCTGCTTTGACACCCTGATCAGTAGAATCTTTCAGAGGTCCTCTGTGGTAGGCACCTGTCCTTTTCCCTGTTTTCTCCTGCTTCCAATATCTATCCCGTTTGCCCTTCTGAATGAGGATTGAGCATCTTCCCTAGTGTCCTCCTTCTTGCTGAATGTCTTAAGGAGTACAGATTTTAATATGTTTATACTAGCAGTGTTTTCAAAGCAAAGACTCATGACCAAACCTTTGGCAGAGTACAGGGACTCATAAGAAAGAAGGGGAGTTAGTCTGATGAGGAAAGGATAGGAGCTCCACAAGGACCAAATATATCTGGGCACAGGGTCTTTTCTGAGACTGACATGCAACCAAGGACCATGTATGAATGTAACCTAGAACCTCTGCTCAGATGTAGCCTGTGGTAGCTCAGTAACCAATTGGCTTCCTATAGTGAGGGGAACAAGGACTATTTCTAACAGGAACTCAATGACTGGCTCTTTAGCCTCCCCACCCCACAAGGGAGGAGCAATCCTGTTAGGCCACAGAGGAGAGCTTTGCAGCCAGTCCTGAAGATACCTGATAAAACAGGATCAGATGAATGGGGAGGAGTTCCCCCCTATCAGTGGACTTGGCAAGGGGCACGGTGGAGATGAGGGAGGGAGGGAGGGAGGGACTGGGAGGGAATGAGGAATCGGGACAGGGCTGGGATACAGAGTTAATAAAATGTAACTGATAAGAAAAAAATAAAATCCAAAAAAAAAAAAATCCACTTATAAGTAAATATAGACCATGAGTATCTTTTTACATCTTGGTTACCTCATTCAGGACTATCTTTTCTAGTTCCATCCATTTGCCTGCAAATTTTATGATTTCTTTGTTTTTAATTGCTGAGTAGTATTCTATTTTGTAAATGTACCACAATTTCTGTGTTCATTCCTCAATTGAGGGACAACTTGATTGTTTCCAGAATTTGGCTATTACAAATAAAACTGCTATGAACATGGTTGAGCAAATGTCCATGTTTTATACTTGAGTATATTTTGTATATATGCCTAGGAGTGGGTAAAACAACAGCCTACAAACTAGGAAAGTATCTTCACTAACCCTTTATCTGACAGAGGGCTAATATCCAGAACATGTAAAAGACTCAAGAAGTTAAACAGCAACAAATCAAGTAATCCAATTAAAAAATGAGGTACAGAGCTAATCAGAGAATTCTCCTTAAAGGAATATCAAAAGGTAGGGAAACACTTAAAGAATGCTCAGTTCCCTTACCCATCAGGGAAATGCGAATCTAAAGGACCCTGAGTTTTCCCCTTACACCCATCAGAATGGCTAAGATCAAAATCTCAAGTGATAACACATGCTGGAGAGGTTGTGGAGAAAGGGGAACCCTCCTTCATTGCTGGTGGGAATGTAAACTTGAACAACCACTTTGGAAATCAATCTGGCTCTTTCTCAGGAAATTAGGAAAAGTGTTACCCCAAAATCCAGCTATACCACCCCTAGGTGTCAGCTTTCAATAGTCATCAGCTAGGAGTGGAAATATTTAAGCTCCATCCCTTTCTATGGTTGATTACTGACACGTTTGATTTTTGTGAAAGTCTTGTGTAGGCAATCGCAGATACTCTGAGTTCATGTGCGCATCTCTCCTGTTATGTACCAGAGACACTCTTTCACACTGACCCTTTCTAATCTCTGGCGCTGATAATCTATCTGTCACTGTTTCCACTGACACTTATTCTCTGTACTATTGATATGTTGTGAGTTTCTGAACAAAGAAACTTTTCTGGATAATTGTATAACTGTAAATTTAGAAGGCAGTTGGATACCGTATACCTTTAGCAGAATAAGATATAGTTGCTTCTAGATCCTGTGATCTGTGAGCTCCCCAGATATTAAGATGTTAAGTACTGAATGTGTATTTTTCCTGTGGAAGCTGCCTTTAAATTCAACCAGAAGGTGGGACAAACTAGATTATTTTATGGCTTTTTTTTTCCTCTTACACAATGTTTCCTAAGAGGCTCTAGGTATTGAAATTCACTTGATTTCTGAGGTCAGCATAGCACTTCTGAATTGGTGATGTTGCCTTTTATTTGACTGACCAAAAAGTAAATAAATACTTGTAATAAATAGTAATGTGTCCGGGATCATAGAAGAATTTAGTGGATCCTGAGTCTTCTTGGAATTATCCCTAGGACTGTTGATCAATGTTAGAGATTTCTTAGTCTCAATTTGGGATTTGTTTGGAGAAAAAAAAAGTTTATATGTGTTTGTGTATCATTATTTTTATAAAATAATCATTTATACCACAATTAAAAAGAAATATTCATGTCTTGTTTCTAGTTTGTTTAAATATTTTTATTTTAATCTTATTGCCACTCTTGACATCACTGTGTATTTTGCACTAAAAGAATACATGTCTAAAGTAGTTTTTTTCCTAGATTTAATGAAATCTGAAAAATTCTATCGAGATGAACTCTTATAAATAACTGATGTTTTACATTAAATCTTGAAGAATGGTAATAATGTCTCAATCTGAAATCCTAAATGACTCTGAAATTAAAGTGTCTTAGGTCTAATTGGCTGTTGCCTGCAGAGCTCCATTCTTTAATTGTGTGAAGCCTTAAAGACACTGTTATTATTTAAGGGAGTTTCCAATAAACACATTTAATGTAGTTCTATCACTACACTAAGGTGCTAATGAATTGTTAGCTTAACTGCAGTAAAGGAAAATACATCTTTGCCCCCTCTATCAGTATCTAGGCCTAGGGTGGAGATGAAAGGTTTAGAATTCACAGAGGATTCAGAACTCAGAAACTGGATTCAAGGAGACCTATGCTGCCAAATGAGGCTTTGGCCATGAGATAATCAAACCAACAGAAAATAGAAACAGTCTTATTCTTCACTGTGCAAGGATAATATTCCTTATAACTATTAAAATGATTAATTTATATGTTACTATGAAATAATTTCTTAGGTTTTTTTGTTACTAACATGTCACAAAAATTAATAATAACATTGATTAAAACCCATGGTTCTCAACCTTCCTAATGCTATGACCATTTAACACAGTCTGAGTGTTCATGGTGATCCCTGCACTAAGCATAAAATTATTTTCATTACTGCTTCATATCTATAATTTTGTTATGGTAATAAATCATAATGTAAGTATATATGTTTTTCTAATGGTCTTAGGTGAGCCTTAAAATAATTTTGTTTGACCTGATAGGGTTTGTTACTCACAGGTTGAGAACTTCCCTAGAATCCTATGGAATTGTCTAGACTTACGGCAGGCAAACTGCCATGTTGAAATTAGACAAATGAAATCACCAATCACTTTGGTGTTTTCAAATAAACATCACAGTCTCCATCTTCCCTTTTATTCAGATGAAGGAAGAAAGAAACAAAACAGAGGGGTAGGAGTTTGCCAGAAAACATGCAGAGGGCAAATAAAGAGGGAGTTCTAAATAATCTGCAGCTTAATACTCAGTAATTTAATAATTAAGGGACACTCATTCTAAGATTTAAAGAAACGGTTGTTTTTGAACTGTAGTTGTTGCTTGTCTAATTCAGCTGCTGCATACAATATGGTCTGAAGACATTCACACTGCTTGTATGATGTCCAGTTCATTTGCTTCCCTGATGTGTAGAGGCAGGGCCTACTTGAAAGTGAAAGTTTTTCTTTTAAATCCAATCTTTTATAATTAATAATCTTCACGTAATGAAATAACAGTGTGTCAGGCGCTGTGCAGTTTTAGAGCTCATGTAAATTTTCCACTGGTTAGCACAACAAGGATGAGTGTGCTTTGGGAGGCAGAAGCCTGATAACTATATGTCCTGAAGACTTCATGCTGTCATGGAGCAACACTCTGATTGTTGCCCTCATGGTTAACAAATCCCCCATAATATATGAGTTCTATGGAAACTCTAAAGGGGCTTCCAGCCCCTCACGGGGCAGTAAATCAGCACGTACAGCAATATACTTCATCTTTTTGAAGCATTACTGCTGGAGCAGAGTCATGATTCAGCAACTATACTTGGAAACAATCTAGAGATATAAGTCCTTCTCAATGAACACTACCCTTAGAAAGACATGCATGGTATGTGCCCACTTATAAGTAGATATTAGCCATAGAGCAATGGATACTCATACTATAATCCAAAGACCCAGAGAAGCTAAGTAACAAGGAGGGCCCAAGGTAGGTTGCTTGAATATCACTCAGAAGGGAAATAGAATAGACATTGGAAGTGGATGAACAGAAGGAACTGTACTGGAAAGGGTGTGGGGAGGTGAATGAGGGTGGAGATGAGGTAAGGGGAAAGTGGAGGTGGGAGGTGAGAGTGTTGGGAGAGGGAAGGGTCACCTCTGAGACAAGCTGGATACCTGCCACAGAGTAAGCTCTGGGAGGACATGAGGGTTACTCTAGCTGAGACTCTTAGCAGCAGGGGACACCATGGAAACTAAAGTGGTCCTAGCAAGACAGGATTTCCAGTGGAGGAAGCGGAAGCGGGATAGAAACCCACCCACAAAATCTTCAACCCAAAATTTATCCTGCCTACAAAATGTACAGGTATAAAGATGGAGCAGAGATGAAGGGAAGGACCAATCCATGACTAGCCCAGCTTGAGGCCCACCCCATGGCAAAGAGGCAACTCCTGACACTATTAATGATACTTTGCTATGCTTACATACAGGAACCTAGCATAACTGTCTTCTGAGAGCTGCCACCCAGCAGTGATCAAAAACATGCTGAGAACCATAGCCAACATTAGGTGGAGCTCAGGGAATCTTGTAGAAGAGGAGGAGAAAGGATAGAGGGACCTGGAGGGGACAAGAACTTCCCAAGAAGACCAACAGAGTCAACTAACCTAGGACAGAGTCAACCATCCTAATCAATCTTACAGGGACTGATGCACGAAGGAGAATGCAGTGACTGGTGCTAGGTCCCCTGCACACGTGTAGTTGATGGGCAGCTTGGTCTTCAGGAGGATCCCCTAGCAATTAGAGTGGGGGCTGTCTCTGGCATGGAGTCTGTTGCCCGTTTTTGGATCACTTTCCCCTAGCTGAGTTGCCTTCTCTGGCCTCAGTGAAAGACAATGCTCTTATTTCTGATACAACTTGATGTGCCAGGGGTGTGCTGGTGCGTAGGGGAGCTGCGCTTTTCTGAGGAGAAGTGGATAGGGGAAAGAAGAAGAGGGTGGGATGATGGGCTGGGAGTAGAGAAGGAATTTGGGGCTGTGATCAGGATGTAAAATTAATAAATAAATAATTCCTAAAAAGCAAAAATAAAAAAATAAAGGTGTTACCGAAGTGTGGACACACACACAAAGAAATAATTTATTTTAAAAATAGATTGTTTAGCAAAGTAACATTAAGACGTTTTTGTATAGTGACTTTGATGTAGAAAATCTTGGGGAACAATCTGAAGTTCAGAAAAGTACACTCTTAATAGTTAAATTAGAAGTGTTTTGAGGCTGGAAAGCAAGAATAGCCCAAAATAATATTGCCTGACATGACTCTCTCACTGAAGCTGAGCTGGTGGTCAGGTGATTAATTTCTTATATCCATTTTGTTCTCAACTTTCTACTATTATTTAATACAAATTATTTATGAGCAGATATGCACATAAGGAATTAAAGTAAAAGTGGATGGTTGTTTTTATATAAAAGTTTAGACTTGTGATTCTTTAAAGATTTTTATGATTGATTTTTAAGATAATTGCTTCCTTCTTTGTAACTAAAAAATTGCAGCCTGCCAGTGAAGAGAAACTGTCTGAAAAAAAATTACTTTGATTGTTTATGCTTTGCTAATCTATAACAAGTTACTTAGTTACAAATACATGTGGGTTCTTGGGAATAATTTGCTTTTCATATTTGTTTCTCACTCATAATATGTAAAACATTTGATCATGTGAGAGTATTGGGGAACATGTTTTTTCTTACATATACTCACTGTAGTCCTTCACATAAAAAAAAGTAGGATGTAACTATATTGTGATTTTTGTATCATTTGAAAGATTTTGCTGGGATACAGAAGTTGTGGGGAAAAAAAAATAATGTTGTAGCTTGCTCTTCGGAGTTTGTTCCACCCACCTAATGTATATATGTATGAATGTAAAATGGTTGGAGCCTACTGGATTTTCTCCATCCAATCAATACACTGTGTGTATATGTATATGTATGAAAAGTTGGTTGAAGCCTATAGAAGCTTTGCTCTATATACCCAATGTGTGAATATGCATGCATGAATGTATGTATGTATGTATGTATGTATGTATGTATGTATGTATGTATGAAGTTGCTGAAGTTTGTTGCTCACTGAAGTTTGTCTTGCTTCATCCATCGTGTGTGTGTGTGTGTGTGTGTGTGTGTGTGTGTGTGTGTGTATGATTTTTCTCCCTTTTATTTCTTTTTCATTGCTGGCTACAAGTAGTTCCAGGTCAGAGAATCAAGCTTTGTACCCTCAGAAAAAAGTCTGCCAAGTGATCATTTGCTGACTCTATGCACAACTCCTCAGTTTACCCTGATGTATTGAAGCTAGTTTTCAACAGTAATGCAATGTTATGATCTGGTCCATTTCATATTTATGCTATTACAACGTTCATTTGGCTACTGTACACGAGCTTTCACAAATATTAGAAAAGCAATTCCATGCAATTTACATTTTCTTAACTTCACTATTCACACCTGTCCCACCAAGACTGTGCCACAAGAGGCAGGCACCTAACTGGAACACCACCTAACACCAGTGTCTAATAGCTTTTAGGTTTTGCAGGCAAGGTGATGCAGAGTAGACACACCTATTTTATTCTCCCCTCAGGGTCAGATTGTCTTGCTATGATTGTGATGATCCATTTATTTTAAACCTTTTCGAGGAAACTCAATGTCCAAAACATGCTTGTTGTTATTTACTAAGTTGACCTTCCACCATTGTTCTGTGAGCATCCTTTCTCCATGCATTCTACATTTTTTTTATTGCATACCTGGATGGGTACAAATTATATCTTCTCATGTAAAAGGAGAAATTGATTAATGTGAGCCATTGTCATATCATTTACCTAATGAATTGCCATGTAAAGCCCTTCTGGAGATGGATTTGAAAAATCAGTGAAATATGCAGTGAAAGAAGACTACAATTTGAACTTGGCTTAAAGGAATGCTTGTGCTTTTTCTAAACAATATAAGTGCTGATAGAGAGCTCTTCTCTTACCTTATTTCTTTTCCAACATTATCTGCTTTATTTGAAAAAAGAAAATGCCAATCAGAATTTCCAGGCCCTAAGTCTGTGAGCTCCTCAAGTATTTATTATTGGCTAGATTTTTAGTATTGGATGTCTTTTTTTTTTACATTATTTACATTTTATTAACTTTGTATCCCAGCTGTATCCCCCTCCCTCATGCCCTCCTAACCCCATCCTCTCTCTCCCATCTCCTCCCATGCCCCTTCCCCAGTCCACTGATAGTGGTAGACCTCCTCCCCTTCCATCTGACCCTAGCCTACCAGGTCTCATCAGGACTGGCTGCAATGTCCTCCTCTATGGCCTGGCAAGGCTGCTCCTACCTCAGGTGGGGTGGTCAAAGACCCAGCCACCGAGTTCATGTCAGAAACAGTCCCTGTTCCCCTTACTCTAGGGAATCCACAACCCACTTGGATGTATGCTTTTTTTTTTTTTTTTTTTTTTTTTTGTGGAAGCTGTCTTTAAATTCATCCAGAAGGTGGGATAGACTGGATCATTACATGGCTTTGTAATTTTGTGTGATATTTTCTACCAGCCTATAAGTTTTGAAGTTCTCTTTGTGTCTGAGGTGTTGTAAGTGGTGATTATTATTTGCTATTGATATATCTTCTGGCAAAGCTTGATGTTAATCCTAAAGAGCTATATACTCAAATCACACACAGACACTGGGATGTATTTAATTAACCTAGAACACAATGCTGGGCAATATTTACCCCTCTTAATCCTCTAAGCCCTCATAGTTTCTTAACATTTAGATTTCCCAGATTATACTTGCTTTTAGTGATATATTAGGTCCAGTCCATCTCTCCCTCTGGAGATTTCTCCTCCAGCTCTGCTCTCCTAGCTCTCCTCAACTTTCTCCTCCCAATCATTTCCTGCCCTCTAGCTCCTCCCCTCTTTCCTGTCCTCTGGCTCCTCCCAGATCAACATTGTGTCTAGTTGCTTTATTTTTGCCTGTTTACACAAGAGTTGAGACAGGATGCTTAAAATGAGTATCACAATGCAATATCTGGATTGAAACCAGAGAGTGGGGGCAGAAATCAGCATTTGAATGAACAAGGGTAAGGTGTATACATTTCAAAAGAACATTATGCCAACACTGAGGTCAACATAGCATTCCTGAATTGTTGATGCTGCTGGTTTGTTATTTGACTGACCACAGTTTAAATAAATGCTTGTCATAAATAGCAGTGTACACAATCACAGAACTGTTTAGTGGAGGCAAGATTAATATTGGAATTATCCCTACATCATTGCTCAATGTCAGAGATTTCTCGTTCTTGTATGGATCTGTTTGGAGATAGTTGTTTTACATGAAAAACTATAGATTGCAACCAGGAGGGCCAGACAACGTAAAGACCTTATACTGACATTTCTACTGTGATTTCCTAAGTGATTTCTGCTTCTAGTGTCTCAGCACCATCTCCCAACATGTGAGGATGAGAATCAGACTTTATTCATAGGCTTGATTGGGCAGTCAAAGATTTAATCTCTGTAAAATTAAACCCTGCTGATTAACCAGGGATTAGAATAGCACCTTACTTATTTTTTAACTTCATGTGCCTTGTGCCAAAATTATTAGATTCCAATATACATTTTTCTTTTTTTGGTATTTGTATTTGTAACTATTTGTACTTGTAAGTGGTATTTGGAACTATTTCCTCAAGTTCATTCTGCCAGTGTGATAATGAAGACCCTTATTGCTCAGGGGTTTGAGTTTCTATAATTTTTCTCCTAGGCTCTGTTTGTTATAACTAAGAGACAGATTGCATCACCCAAAGTGAACCCTTTGAAAATTGCAGATCTGATTTGCTCATTAGTTTTCTTAAAACTGAAGCAGCATCTGATGGCAGAGAGCATACACACTGTCTTGAGTACTTCACTCTGCTCATCACTCTAAGGCTAACTGATTAAATAAGCCTGTATCTCCTACATTAGCCAAAATTCT
The DNA here is from genome assembly GCF_907164565.1 of Psammomys obesus. Lineage (NCBI taxonomy): Eukaryota > Metazoa > Chordata > Mammalia > Rodentia > Muridae > Psammomys > Psammomys obesus. Next base: position 18,378,770 of record NW_026596134.1, on the reverse strand, counting down.
CTGGACAGACATGGCTAACTGCATATAGAAAAAGGATGGAGGATTTACTGGGAGAATTCACTAAGAGTGTCCATGGCAGCCTGTCTGTAGGCTTCAGAACTCGGTATTCTAGTCATATATCTCACTGCAGTGTCAAAGCTAATATGAGAGGCTGGTGGTGTAATGCTTAATCTGAGATCAAAATCATCTGAGAAACCAGGAACTGCTGATGAAAATTTTATAGCTCCATGTCTGGCAAGTATGGAGATCTGATATCCGAGGTACCAGAGGCACCTCTGAGGTGTTTAGAAAAGGAAGCCACATAGCATCACTGTATTCCCTTTAGCTCGTGTTCACATACCAACATTTCTTCTGGAAGCATCATCACCAGCTCACTCAACACTTCATAGCTATTTAATAACCCAGCCAAGTTAAAATCAAAATTCAGCCATTCCTTCTTCTAACTTTGTGTGTGCTAAACAAAAGTAAATGAATTAGTATATCCTATTTGATTGTCAACTCAGATGTAATTCTGTCTTGACATCATCATTTGATGTTATATATACACCCATATGTTTGTATTAGATCTAACATTGTCAAAAAATCCAATCTGTGCCCTTGGAAGGATTAAAGCATGGGGAGGTACAACATGCAAACTAAAAGAATGTGTTGCTTAAAACAATAAAATGCTTTGATCGTCCATTGAAGACCACTGGTCTTGATCATTGGCCAGAGAGGCATAGCAGTTTAAAGCTATGCCCTTTCTCTCTTGCTTTTCTTTTTTAATTTCTTGGAGTTTAATTGTCTTATGGGAATAGAGAAGTTTGCGATATTTCATTTTAGCCTACCAATATACTATTCCTTGAGTTTTTTAAATTTAATTATATATATATATATATATATATATTACAGTTTATTCACTTTGTATCTCTGCTGTTTTCATCTCCCTTGTCTCCTCCCAGCCCCACACATCCTCTCTTTTCTCCCCCTATGCTTTCCCTAGTCCCCTACGGGAGGTTCTCCTCCCCTTTTATCTGACCCTAACTTATCAGGTCTCATCAAGGCTGACTGCATCATCTTCCTCTGTGATCTGGTAAGGCAGGAGGAGGTCAAAGAGCCAGCCACTGCGTTCATTTCAGACAGACTTTGTACCCATTACCAGAGAAACCACTTGGAAACTGAACAGCCAATGGGCTTCCTTTGAACAGTGGTTCTAGTTCCTCTCTATGCATGGTCCTTGGTTGGAGTATTGGTCTCTGTAGGTCTCCTGGGCCCCAGTATATTGGCTCTGTAGTTCTCCTCTGTGGAGTTCCTGTTCCCTCCAGGTCTTTCTATCTTTCCTTTTCTTCCATAAGGATTCTGGCACTCTGCCCAAAGTTGGGCTATGAGTCTCAGTATCTCCTTTGATACCCTGATGGTTAGAGTTTTTCAGAAGCCCTCTATGGAAGGATCCTATCCTGCTCCTAGTCTTCCCCTATTTCTGATATCTATCCTGTTTGCCCTTCTGAATGAAAATCAATTGTCTTCCTTATGGTCCTCCTTTTTGTTTTGCTTCTTTAGGGCTATAGACTTGAGTATGTTTATGCTGTATTATATGGCTAATACCCACTTATAAGTGAGTATATATCATTTGAATATTTCTGCTTCTGGGTTATCTCACTCAAGATGATTTTTTATAGTTCACACCATTTGCCTGAAAATTTCATGATTTCCTTATTTTTAATTGCTGAGTAGTATTCCATTGTAAAAATGTACCACACTTTCTGTATCCATTCCTTGACTAAGGGACATGTAGGTTGTTTCTAGATTCTGGCTATTACAAATAGAGCTGCTCAGATATATTTGGTCTTTGTGGAGCTCCTGTCCTCTCCAGGTCTTACTAACTTCCCCTTATTTCATGTGATTCCCTGCACTCTGCCCAAGGTTTGCTTAGGAGATCAAAAGAGGAGCAGCGTTGCTAGGTCACAGAGGAGAATATTGCAACCTGTCCTGATGAGACCTGATAAGCTAGGATCAGATGGAAAGGGAGGAGGACCTCCTCTATCAGTGGACTTAGAGAGGAGCTGGGAGGAGATGAGGGAGTGAGGGTAGGATTGGAAGGGAATGAGGAAGGGGGATACAGCTGGGATATAAAGTAAATAGAGTATAATTAATAAAAAAATAAAAATTTAATAAAAAACAAATAGAGCTGCTATGAACATGGTTGAGCAAATGTCTATTGAATGGTGGGGCAACATTTGAGTATATGCCTAGGAGTGGTATTCCTGGATATTGAGGTAACACTATTCCTAATTTTCTGAAGAAGTGCCAGTTTGATTTCCAAAGTGGTTGCACAAGGTTACATTCCCACCAGCAGTAGTGGAGGGTTACCCTTTCTCCACATCCTCTATAGCATGCATCATCCTTTGAGTTTTTAATCTTAGTCATTCTGAAGGGTGTGAGGTGAAATCTCAGGGTCATTTTGATTTGCATTTCCCCAATGACTAAGGATGTTGAACACTTCTTTAAGTGTTTCTCTGCCATTTGATATTCCTCCGTTGAGTATTCTCTGTTTAGCTCTGTACAACAGTTTTGAATTGGATTACTTGGTTTGTTGGTGTTTAACTTCTTCAGTTCATTATATATTCTGGATATTAGCCCTCTGTCAGATGTAGGGTTGATGAAGAGCTTTTCCCAGTGTGTAGGTTGTTGTTTTGTTCTGATAACAGTGTTCTTTGCTTTACAGAAACTTTTCAGCTTCATGAGGTCCTATTTGTTAAATGTTCATCTTAGAGCCTGTGCTATTGGTGTTCTGTTCAGGAAGTTGTCTCCTTGCCAATGAGTTCCAGGCTTTTCTCCCTTTTTTTTTTTCCTAACAGGTTTATTGTGTCTGGTTTTATGTTGAGGTTTTTGATCCACTTGGACTTTAACTTTGTGCAGGTTGATAAATATTGCTCTATTTTTCATTTTTTTTCTTCATGTAGACATCCAGTTAGACCAGCACCATTTGTTAAAGATGCTGTCTTTTTTATCCCCAGTGTATGCTTTTGGCTTCTTTTAACAAAAAAAAAAAAGTTTCTAAAGTTTCTATAGGTGTGTGTGTTTATTTCTGGATCTTCTATTGGATTCCATTGGTCTACCAGTCTGCTTCTATGTTGGTACCATGCTGCTTTTATTGCTGTTGCTCTATAGTACAGCTTGAGATCAGCGATGGAGATACTTCCAGAATATCTTTTATTGTACAGGTTTGTTTTAGCTATTCTGGTTTGTTTGTTTGTTTGTTTGTTTCATATGAAATTGAGAATTGTTCTTTCAATATCTCTAAAAAGTTGTGTTGGCATTTTGATGGGAATTGCATTGAATGTGTTGACTGTTTTTGGCAGGATAGCCATTTTCACTATGTTAATAATACTGATCCATGAGCAAGGGAAATCTTTCCATCTTCTGATATCTCTTCAATTTCTTTCTTCAGAGACTTGAAGGGTTTTGTTGTTGGTGGTGGTGGTGGTTTTGGTTTTGGGTTTTTGTTTTGTTTTTATAGGTCTTTCACTTGTTTGGTTAGAGTTACAGCAAGGCACTTTGTTTTACTTGTGGCTATTTTGAAGGGTGTTGAATTTTGTCAAATGTTTTTTTGGAGTCTAAGGAGGTGATCATATGTTTGTTTGTTTGTTTGTTTTCCTTCTGTTTGTTTATGTGGTGGATTACATTGATGGATTTTTGTATGTTGAACCACCTCTGCATGCCTGGAATGAAGCCTACTTTGTCGTGGTGCATAATGTAGTTTATGTGTTCTTGGATTCGGTTTGTGAGTATTATATTGAGCATTTTTGAATCAATGTCCAGAAGTGAGATTGGTCTTAAGCATGCTTTCTTTGTAGGGTCTTTGTGCGTTTTAGGGATCAATATGAGTGTGGCCTCATAGATGAGTTTGGTCATGTTCCTTCTGTTTCTATTTTGTGAAATAGTTTGAAGAGTATTCGTGTTAGTTCTTCCTTGAAGGTCTCGTAGAATTCTGTATTGAAACTGTCTGGCCCTGGGCTTTTGTTGGAAGGTAGACTTTTGATGACAGCTTCTATTTCCTTAGGGATATAGTAATATTTAATTTATTTACCTGATCTTGATTCAGCTTAGGTATATGGAATCTATCCAGAAAATTTTCCATTTCGTTTATATTTTCAAAATTTTTTGCATATACACTTTTGGAGTAGAACCTAATGATTCCTTAGATATCCTCAGTGTCTGTTGTCATGTCTACCTTTGCATTTCTGATTTTGTTGATTTGGACAGTGTTCCTCTGCCTTTTAGTTAGTTTGGCTAAGGGTTTGTCTATCTTGTTGATTTTCTTAAAGAACCATTTCTTGGTTTTGTTGTTTCTTTTAATTGTTCTCTTTCTTTCTAATGTATTGATTTCAGAACAGAGATTGATTATTTCCAGCCATCTACTCCTCTTGGGTGTGCCTGCTATTTTTTTTTCTTGTGTTTTCAGTTGTGCTATTAATTGCTTGTATGAGATGCCTGGAATTTCTTTATGAAGGTGCTTAGTGTTATGAATTTTCCTCTTGGCACTGCTCTCATTGTGTTCCATGAGTTAGGGTAAGTTGTACCTCATTTTCATTAAGTTCTAGGAAGTCTTTAATGTCTTTCTTTCTTTCCTCCCAGACCCAGGTTTCATTGAGTAGAGAGTTGTTCAGTTTCCATATGTGCATAGGCTTTTTGTTATTTCAGTTATTGTTGAGGTCTAGTTTTAGATCGTGGTTGTCTGATAGGATACAAGGTATTGTTTCACTCTTCCTGTATCTGTTGAGGCTTGCTTTGTGCCCAACTATATAGTCAATTTTGGAGAAGGTTCCATGAGGTGCTGAAAAGAAGTTATACTCTTTTATGTTTGGGTGAATCGTTCTGTAGACATCTATTAAGTCCATTTCATTTAAGACATCTGTTAATGTCATTAATTCTCTGTTTAGCTTCTGTCTCAATGATCTATCCCTGGTGAGTGTGGGGTGTTGAAGTCTCCCACTATTAAGGTGTTGGGATCAATATGTGATTTAAGCTTTCATAATGTTTATTTGACAAATGCAGGAGCCCTTGGTACATAGATGTTCAGGATTGTGGTGTTCTACTGGTAGATTTTTCCTTTGATGAGAATGAAGTATCCTTCTCCATGTCTTTTGATTAATTTTAGCTGAAAGTCTATTTTATTAGCTAATATGATGGCTACTCCAGCATGCTTGTTGTGTCCTTTTGTTTGGAAAACCTTTTTTCAGCTTTTTTAGTTTGAGGTGGTGTCTATCCTTGTTGTAGAGCTGTGTTTCTTGAATACAGCAGAATGTTAGATTCTGTTTCCTGCAACCTATCTGTTAGTCTGTGTCTTTTTAATTGGAGTGTTGAGACCATTGATATTAATAGATATTAGTGACCAATGATTATTAGTTCCTTTTATCATGGAGCTGGTGTTGATTGTATGCTTGTGTGTTTGTTTTCTTTTACTCCATTGATGTGATGATGTGTTTATCCTCTGTTTTCTTGGGTGTAGTTGATCTTGTTGGGGCGAAGTTTTCCTTCTACTATCTTCTGCAGGGCAGGATTGTTGTGTATATAGTGTTTAAATTTGGTTATGACATGGAATATTTTTTTCTCCATCTATGTTGATTGAAAGTTTTGCTGTATATTTTAGTCTGGGTTGGCATCTGTGATCTCCAGGCTTCTGTATGACATCTACCCAGGCCCTTTTGGCTTTTATAGTTTGTGTTGCTAAGTCTGGTGTGATTCTGATAGGTTTGCCTTTACATGTTACTTAACCTTTTTCCCTTGCCACTTTTAATATCTTTTCTTTGTTCTGTAGATTTAGTGTTTTGATTATTATGTGATGTGATGAGTTTATTTTCTGGTCTTGTCTATTTGATGTTCTTTAGACTTCTCTTTCTTAAGGTTGGGGACATTTTCTTCTATGATCGTCTCAAATATTTTTTCTGGCCTTGGAGCCTGGAATCTTCTTTTTTGTCTATTCCTATTATTCTTTATTCTTTGATTTAGTCTCATCATGGTGGCCTTTATTTCTAAGATATTTTGTGTTTGTAACTGTTCTGATTTATTTTTTTTTCTTTGAGAGATGTATCAATTACCGCAATTGTATCTTCAGAGACTGAGATTCTCTCTTCCATCTCTCGTATTCTGTTGGTGATGCTTACCTTTTTAATTCCTGATCTCTTCTCTAAGTTCTCCAACTCCAGGGTTTTCTCTGCTGTGTTTTCTTTATTGATTCTAATTCCGTTTTCATATCTTACACCATCTCCTTCATCTGTTTGAATGTAGATTCCTGACTCTCCATGAATGATGGCTTCTATTTTTTTTGTTCATTTCCTCTTTATGTGCTTCAAATAACTTCATAATTATATATTTAAGATCATTGTTCTGTATTTCAGTTGCAATAGCATATCCATTGATTTTTGGAGATTCTGGTGAAGCCATGATGTCCTAGTTTTTGTTGCCCATATTCTTGCGCCAGCCTTTAACCATCTGGTTTTCTGTAGCCTTGACTGATCATTCTTGGAGCATGTACTGCAGCCTGGATCCACCTGTCTCTGAAGTCTTGAGTAGTCTCTGCTGGATTCACTTTTTCTGCTGGTTCACTGTTTGTGACTCAGGTAGTTGGGGCACAGTTGGGTCTAGAGCTGCTCCAGTGTCTCACAGGCTTTCTTAAGAAGGTGGAGGATGAGATTTGGATCCCAGCTCTGGCTCATCTCTGCTGGGTTCACTGGCTGTGCTGGCCTCTTTGTTTCTTACCCAGGTGGGGTAGAGTGCTTGGGAGCAGGCAGAAAGATCTCTAAGGCCTATTGCTGCTCCAATGCCCCGCAGGCCCCCTTGTGGAGGAGAACGATGAAATTTGGGTTAGGTGCCTAGATCAGCTCCACTGTATTCTCTGTCGGTGTTGGGTTCACTGATTCTGACCTATGTGAGCCAGGCTGCTGGGACACTAGGGGATAGATTTCTCTGCCAAGAGCTGCTCCAGTGTCCCACAGGCTTCCCTTAGTGGGAAATGGAACCTGAAATTCAAGCCTAGCTCAGCTCTGCTTTGTTCACTCTCTGTGCTGTGCTGTCTGATTCTGACCTGGGTGAACCAGGCATGAGGGGATTGGCAGAATGAGCCATGCCTCCCCCACAGAACATCCACGGATGTTGAGTTGGGTGAGTGGCCTAAGGCTGCAGGGTCAGAGCCCAGAGAGCTGCCCCTGGTCTCTGGAAGGTATTGGCAGATAGTGGGATTTGGTGGGTAGCCCAGGGCTGTGGCAGTGCCAGGCTGGAGCCTGAGAATTTTTCCAGTATTAGCTGGGTGGCTGGCCTGAAGATGGACCTTCAAGTATCCCAGTGGAGTCTCCTCTCACCTGAGAAACACAGACATCTGGGTTTTGGAGGTCTACAGTACGGCAGAGATCACCCTGCTCTCACTGCTGAGCTCCTGTTCAGATACCCTGGGTGGTCAGCTCTGCCGTCTTGGATCCGAGTTTTCAAAATTGACACATGAATGAATACAATAATGAAAAATTCACTTGGTGGCATGTTTTCATGTTGTTCTTGTTTTTTGTTTTGTTTGCATTTCTTTACATTAGTGTTATTACTTTCCCCCCAAAAAGATAAGAAAATGGGTATCTAGAAACCTTTCTTTTCATTGAATAACCATTTACACTACAGATGTAGCCTATTATTCTCTCAATAATTGATAATTCTAGCTATATATAATAGAAGTTTGTGGTGTACAATATTTGCCTCTTTCTTGTTATGACACAAAAATTATGATACTCTGTATACTGGAAGTTTATTTCTTTTTACTATAGCATAATCTCCCCAAATAAATATAACATAACTGTTTCTGTTATCCTGTTGATGCAAATTTGAGCTATTTCTTGTCCTGAGCTACAGTGAACACATTCTGAAATTAATCTCTCAGCAATTATGTTCATTAATTTCTCTTACATGTAAACATTTTAGAAGTGAAATTGTCCCACAGATATTATCAATTTTTAATTTTATACGTTCTGGAGTCTTAAATACTGATACCTTTCCTGACTTTTAACTCTATACTGCTTCATGATCATACTTTTTGTTATTTATAAAGTCTTAATTTACTTTGAGGGATATTTAATCTTATACAATTAAAAATATGATCATCTAGTAATAAGATTAAACTATGAAATACTTCTGTGGGAAGGAGATTTTCATTCCCATTTTGTTTGACTTTATCATCTTGTACTTTGAAAGCTGATTCAGAAGTATTACAAATCTTGTCATATAGCACCCCATCTTAAACATTAATTTAGAAATATTTCAGTTTCATAACATTTTCTGAATATACTCCTCATTCATTTTCAACTCTTTATTATCTGAAGTCTCTGGCTAAGCTGTAACTCATTTCATTATGGGGACTTTATTAGTCTCTTTTTGATATATGAATGCTCATTGTATATCTTCTATGTCTTGGTGTCTTTCAAAGTGTTCTTTTTTTCACTCTCACTGTTCCCACAGATTAAGGTCAATGACAATAACACTTGCAAGTGTGTTTCTCAAACACATCTCAGAGTTTTAGGCTCAAGCTTAATTCCAAATGGCTGAGTAGAATGATCAGACTTTCCAGTGACCTTCTCCTTCATAGCCCCAGAATAACAAGATTTATATCTTTATGATTCTCCGATTTGCCAGAGAAACTGCTTTAATGATATCTGCAATGAAGTCTCCTGTTTCACTTTAGTTATATAACTTTTAGAAGAAAAACATGAGAACTGAAGAACACTTCAGCAGAATTGGAGATAAAAAAAAAAAAAAGGCTTTTAGTGTTCAGATGCCAGATAGTGTTTCTTTGTTCTTTCTGGGAAATGCAAAGTGATAAATAAGACAGAAGGAGGCAGATGATAAACAAGAAGAGAATCTGAAATAGGAAAATTATATCTGATGCTGCTGATAGAGGCAATAAAATCCCACCCACAGTTTTGTGTACATGGAAAACCCCTTACTGAAATGTACAGAGGGTTAGAAATCACTCAGAATTTATACTTATTCAGATGTACTGAAACTTTTTACATTGATGCAGTGATTGTCTCATAAGAATAATTCTTTTTACCTCACTAAAACATGAGAGAATAATATCACTCTTGCCTGTTCATCAAGCCAGCAAGATTTCCCCCCAATCTCTTATTTCTAGAGGGTCAAAAGACAAATAGTTATAATTCTAAGTTTATCAAAAGAGCTTCTACATCTTTACCTTTTGCAATGTGTGCCTCCCACTGATTATAACTCTTAGCATGTGACTGAGTGGTATTGTGCCTTTCAATAGTCAGAGGACCAATGGAATTTTATGCCAGTGAAGTTTAAAGATAAACACAGATCCCACAACTTCTTACTGTAACAAGGACCTTAGTCATTTATGTTCCAGCACTGTGTTTTAGTTTGCTCAATACAATTAGAGGCATTGGTAATGGACTAGATACTGTCTTTCCTGTTTGTTTCATTGTTATTTACTGTATGAGGAGAATTACAGCAAATGAATCAGACAGATCAAAAATCTATAGTTTCTCTGACTAGTTTTCTGACCTCTGTGAGCTTAAGTAGAGAGTATCTTTGATAGTCTCCTATTCATTTTGATGTCTTTTTGTCTTGAAATTGGTTTTTCCTTTGTTGCTCCAAGATTTCCTTTTACTCTTTTTAACTTGGCATACAGGTTTGGGGAGGCATTTGCACAGGAGTGTAGGTTTACACAGGAGCTGGGGGTGTCACATTCTCCTGGAGCTAGAGTCACAGATAGTTGTGAGCTAGGGATGGGGCATCTGGAGTCCCTCTCCATCCCTGGTGGACTATTTTTTTGTGCAGGTAACTATAGCTGCGGTGAGGTTATGTGTGCATCAGCCATGTCATGGGTAGATGACACCACTTATAGTACTCCTTCTCATCCTATGACTCTTTAATTCTTTGTGTGAATTCAAAGACATGTGCAAAGAGGCAGCATTAGTTAGGCTCGGTTAATTCCATTCAATCAATCAATCCGTTTTAGAATAGGTAAAGCTTAGAGTGAGATGTGATGGGGCATCATGGAAGGATTTGGATGCAGAAAATGATGGGCAGTCATGACCAGACTACAGTATAAACTAGAATATCAAAGATGATTTTAAAAGTGAGAGGCAGAATATAAAACTTATTTTCAAAAACAAATCTCTAAAGTTCTTGCCTGGGAAGAATTTTACTGGAAGAGTCAAATTATAGAACTTGAATGATTAATGGGTATAAATAATTTGCAAAAAAAATGAAAATCAAGGTTATCTTATGGCCTTTTCAATTGATAGTGCATCTGTAGACAGAATAATTAAGATAATAAGTATCAACTCCTCTCTTGAGAGACTCGTGACATAACTGAATGTATGTTTGCAGTAAGAAGGCTATCTACAGGTGAAATGGACCTTGTGCAGAGTGAACACAGTCATCATTTCCAGCCCATTCTTCTCAAGATTTTCAAGACATTTAACATTGGGCAAAGGATACTGATTTACATTGAGTCTACTTATTTTGAAGCTTAGTGAGAGAATAGAATTAAAAACCAATGGACATACAGGTCCTTATCAGAAGAGAGAAAGAGACATTCTATTGTTACTTAACGGGTGATTTCTGCAAATTTAAGCAAAAAAGGGTTTACCTGTTCTCTCTGAAACAAATATCCAGTCTAAAATGAAATATTTTAGCACGCACTCTTTAAAAGGTAGAAATTCTATAAATAAAAATTTCAGGAAATAGTAACTGTTTCTATATCTAAGAAATATATCTATGATAAAAGTCTATCTTAAATTCCTGGTGGCTTAGGACAAATAATCTCAAGTGTGCTTCTCCAAAATATTTAATGGTATTTAATGAAATTTGCTATGTATCCATAAAATCTTATGATGTAAATAGACATGGACAATTACCAACGCATTTATTTTGTATTAAGTGACTTTTTGAATACAGAAAAGCACTGAATCAACATGGAATCCTCTATGCAATGTATGCAAGTATGTTTATGAGTAGAAAGACACATCATATTGACTGATTACTAAAATCTTTTCAATATTAAGAGTAGTGTTAAGTATTTTGGTTCACCAGGTTTTGCAATATGACTGCATGGTAACTGTCTAACCATCTCTGAAATCCTGATTTCCACTTCAGCATTCCTCTTTGGTAAGTTTATCATATGCAAATCATTCCGCCTTCTGAGACACTCTGAAAAGCATCATAAGGACTCATAATACTTTCTGGCTTTTTACAAACCGCCTATGATATACTGAAATCAAAAGTGGGTAGGAATTACATAGTATTCATATAAAACTTGAGGAATTTCAAATATTATCAGAAATATATTAGGTAAAGATAGAAGAGGAGGGAGGTCACTACAACAAACACAATAATATGGAAGTCAGAGGTGTACAAAATGGAGCCAAGGGTATAGTCTGTAGAAATGTTTGATATAAGTTTTTGTTCCCCAGACTGAGCAATTAATAGAAAATGGTAGAAACAAATCAAAACAGTCCTGGTATTACATTCAAATGTTATCATTAATTAATGATTCCCTAAGTATAGATTCTAACATACGGGGTTAGTTTAAAAATAAAAGAAAATGTGATCTTAAAATATTTAGTGTGGTGATTGCCATATTGTCTCAATAACTGCAACTAATAAAAATTAATTATGGAGTAATTCCACATGAAAATTGTGAAAAGCATTTAGATTTATACTGTGCTTTGATCAATAAAATAGTAAGACTTCAGTTATACGTGAATCATATGGCAATATCTGTCCAGGTGATTCAGCAGAGCAATACAGTTAAATGCAACTATAGTAAATTAAAACCAGATTCATCATACCGAGAAAGGTAAATGCAACAAGCAGCAATAATGACAATTATGAATCACACTGTTAGGCTCTGCCTCTGAATTGAAATTGCTTAGCCAAGTATCACCTCATTAATTCGCTTTGCCTCAAGATAAATGATCCCATTTTATAATCTTTTTTTTTTTTTTTTTTTTTTTTTTTTTTTTTTTTTTTTTTTTTTTTCTTTCTTTTTTTTTTTTTTTTTTTTTCTTTTATTTATTTTTTATTAATTACACTTTATTCATTTTGTATCCCCCCATAAGCCCCTCCCTCCTCCCCTGCCAATCCCACCCTCCCTCCCCTTTCTGCATGCATGCCACTCCCCAAGTCCACTGATAGGGGAGGTCCTCCTCTCCTTCTTTCTGATCTTAGTCTATCAGTTCTCATCAAAAGTGGCTGCATTGTCCTCTACTGTGGCCTGGTAAGGCTGCTCCCCCCCCAGGGGGAAGTGATCAAAGAGCAGGCCAATCAGATTATGTCAGAGGCAGTCCCTCTTCCCATTACTATGTAACCCACTTGGACATTGAACTGCCATGGGCTACACCTGTGCAGGGGTTCCAGGTCATCTCCACAAATAGTCCTTGGTTGGAGTAGGAGTCTCTGGGAAGTTCCCTGTGTTCAAATTATCTTGTTCTGTTGCTCTGCTTGTGGAGTTCCCGTTCCCTCTAGCTCTTACTATTTCCCACTTCTTACATAAAATTCCATTCACTCTGCCCATCAGTTGGCCATCAGGCTCAGCCATTTTATAATCTTAAGAGCACCGAATTATATTTCAGAGAATAATCAAAATTATTGATAGAATGAACATGCTTGAGATTTCCTGATTTCATAAGGCTTTGAATTTCAGACCAATTTCAAGGTGTTTTAGAGATTGAGTCTATTTATTGTTGGATTTTAAAAAGAGGATCTTGATTGAAGAGTAAGGACTGAAATGTCTCATAAAAAGGCATTTGAACATCAAATGACTCTCATGTGACTGGATTTTGATGGCTCTAGTAAGAATTAATCACAGATATAGAGATAAAATTTCCCTTGATATTCATACCAGATTTTTTAATTCATAGGATACTTATAAATTTTGCCATTGGAAAGACAGCTATACAATTCAAAGTATTTTCAAATACTGTCTAGCACCAAATCAAATAAAAACTGGACACTTTTCCAGAAGCAAACTCCAATCCTGTTGGGATCTGCCTCTTAGTAATCTAATTTTGGACTTATTCCTAGAATTTAATGATCAACATTTCCCTGCGACAGAATGACTAGTGGGACTGTATAAAACCAGGGTTATATTCAAAGCTGTGCAAATCGCAAATACAATTTTGTCAAGATTACGATAGTTTGAAGAGGCTGGTGCATAAAGGAGCTAGAAAAAGAATTAGTGTTGAAAAGGTCAATAGTGTCCTTGCAAAATTCTGCAGGCTGAGAAAACTGAAGCGAAGGGAATCTTGCAATTCAGTTGTTATTGGATGTTCTTTCACAGAGTTCCTTAGCAATAGTGTTAACAACAAGGAGAAGGAGGAAGACACTGATGTTAATAGTGATGATGATGGTAAAAACTTAGACAAGATTTTATTTGGCTCAGTGCATTTCAATGTTTTCAAATCTCCATGCTTTTTTCCCACTGGGAAATATCAGCACTATATAACTCCATATTACTTTCAAAATATCTCAGATGTGAACTCAAAATTGAAAATTTCCAGTTTGTTACCTCAAGTATATTTTATGTAGATGAAACATTAGGCAAAATAAGTAAAAAGATACCCCAATATTTTTTGATATTCAGACCAACAATTAATTTTTCATGATTGATTAGCATCAAGTCCATACTGCCAGTAACTCTGTATTTTGATTACTAGCCAACCATGCCAACAATTTGTCTGCAATAAGTATCCATTAGTTATTTCTGCATCACTGTGGTAAAGCACTTGACAGGAAAAACTTACGGGAGGAGAGATTTATGACACCTCATGGTCTTTGAAGTTTTCAGTTCAGTATAGTGGGAAAGCCATTCTAATGAGACAGGTGGCTGGTAAATAAAATGTTCATATTATGGTATACCAGAGCAATGTGGAAACCAAGAGAGATTACACCCTTTGATGGCCTGCTCTTAGTGACTTAAATCCAGCAACCAGGCCATATCTACTGAAGATTCCACAGCTTCCAAAAGTGATAGCACCCACCAGGGTTTAAGCATTCAAAACATGAGCCTGTGGGGAACATTCAAATTCACATCACCCATGAACAAGGAGCTGTCTTCCACCATGATACAAGACTTCATAAGTCTATCAGTCATATACCTCTTATACATACAAAAGCAGTATGATGTGGACAAGAATCAGTCTCCTGAAAGTTTGGGTTAGATAACCTGAATCAATTTGTCTTTCTTCTTACTTCCAGGGTATAGATATGTTCCCACGAACAGAATTTTGTCCTTGGACTTGGCAGCAAATGCCTTATCAAAGGAGTCATTTCACCAAAATTTCCAAGTTCTATTGATTATAATAAAAATTAATATAATTTTAAGATTATCTGATGATATTTTAGAAAAGTAAAAATGTCTGTCCTTGGTGGTCTTAAGCTTGCTATTATTATTTTAGTTCAATTTTAATCTGTTTTTTTTTTAAACCCTTATTAATTCAGGCTTTTTCTCTTATATCTGATTAACTTTTCATAACTGTGATAAAATACTTTAGAAAACCAGCTTAAGAAGAAGTTTAGTTTTGGCTCATTAGAGTTTTCATCTCAGGTTTTTTTCTACATAATTGCTTTGGGGCCTGTGGTGAAGCACAGCACTGTTGCGATGACTTTATTTCAGGAAAAAAAAAAAAAAAAAGACAGGAAGAGGCTGGGATCCCCATATTCCATGTAAGGTCACAGCCACACTGATCTAAGTTCAGTTTTCTCCATCTTCCAATAGTGGTGTGTTGGGAACCAAACCTTCAAGAGATGAGTCTCTGAGGGATGTTTATGACCCAAACAATAACTCTGACAAATAAGCCATTCCCTTGTTAGGATTTTTTAAAAGGTTGCTGTCATTTGTTATCTACTTCTTAGGCTGAGGCTTGTAGTTTAAAGTTCACTGAATGGCGGTACTTTAAGAGGCTGTGTAAAAGCAGTTGTTTTTTTCTCATGTGAATCATGGCATTGAGCCAATCACATCACTCAGAGGGGGCATCTCAGTCAAAGGATGCTAGCTTATGTTATTAGACCCAGGAAGATTAAACACATTTACACGGGAACAATGTTATCCTACCATTGAAGGAAACAGATGTATGCATAATAAAGACTTACCATCTTGAGGCAATACATTAAAGCCCTGTTATGAGGCCGTGATTCTGGAATACAAGTATGTCTCCTAAAATGAAGGAGACATAGTCCTATTTCTCCTTACCTGCTAGAGGATGTTCATATTTGTCTTCTATAGCAATATGTAATTCAGGTTTTCAGCAAGCATTTTATCCTTGGAACACACTTCTGTATCTCTTACACATACTTTGCTCTATATATCTTAGAACTGGCTTGAAATTTTTCATTTGTTCCCCTTTTATTCAGTGTTAGGATAAGAAGAAGTATTTTCCAGGCTTAGTAATTTATTTTAGCTCCTGCTAGAATGAGTTGCTCTTTTCAGAGGCAAATAATAAATTAGTGTGGTATTTGAAAAGAGAAATTCCAAGCTGTACCTTGTTCCTATTTGGCCTCCCACACAATGACAAGCAATACCACACTTAAGATCAAGAGCATTTGAACAGCATAGAAGTATGTCTGCTGACATTCATAAGTGGCAATGGTTTCTTGACATGCGCCATGCTATCTTGCCATCCAATGATTTTTTAATAATACTGCAACATAATCATAGTAGAGTTTATTGTTGATCTCTGGAGTCACATGGGACTTTCACAGGTTCGAAATTTGTAATAAAATATAGACCTGCATATACTCCTTGATAAGTATTTTGTAACTCCATTTATGAATAATTTATAAATCATCATAAAAATGTACAGAAATATAGATGAGTTATAAGCATCTATATATCTATCCTTCCACTCTTTTTGCAAATAATTTATATATATATAAATAAAATATATACAATAAAATAATCTAAAACTCATATATATATAGCTCAAATTTAAAATACAGTTTTTCAGCACCAAGTCTGCCTGCATGCTCATGTGTATATATACACATGAGTTTTAGATTATTTTTATTTGAAATAATTTAGGTCCAGAATATTAATTCAAGGTGTTCTCTTCCATCCTTCTTTTGAAAGTAAGGATTTCTAAATGGCAAGCATGTAAAAACTCAGAAAAGAAGAATGAGAGAATATAACATTTTCCTCAGATACTGTGTCTAGAACCCTGGAGTTCTTTTGGGAGGCCTAGAACAAAATATTACTATAAAATAAAGGAAACTCCATACTTGTCCTAAAGGAGCAAAGAACCTGGCAGAATCAATCCCATGGCCTAGAAATTTTTCCACAAATTTCTAAGCTGAATGAAATAGGGAATTTAGCAATAGAAGTCTATAATAAGTGCTCTGTACATATCGTTCCAATGCTTTCACTAATTGCTTATAGTAAAATGCAAGAAAAGAAAAATAATTTTAAGAATTAATTTATAATTAAAAGAAAATAGGGTGTAAACATTTGGAACGGTCTTTGTTTGATCAAGAGTTACATATCATGTGTTTCTGAAAGAAAATCAAATGTGTGTTATGATTGCCATTTGTGGTTGCTTCAATAGGCTTGGCCCCTGTAGACTCATGTTTGGATGCTTTGCCCATAGGGAATAGCACTATGAGCAGATGTGGCATCGTTGGAGTAGGTGTGGCCTTGCTGGAGGAAGTGTGTCACTGTGTGGAGGGCTTTAAGCTCCGTTACACACTAGCTCCCGTCAGTGTGGCACACAGTCCCTTTCTGCTGCCTGTAAATCAAGATGTAGAACTCTCAGTTTGTTTTTTCGCACCATGTCTGCCTGCATGCTGCCATGCTTCCCACCAAGATGATAATGGTCTAAACCTCTGAAACTCTAAGCCTACCCCTCTGTGGTAGTGTCTCTTCACAGGAATAAAAATCCTAAGACACCATTGGATAGGCTTAAACAATAAAAGGGAGCAAGTGACATTCATAAAGACAATGAAAAGATGTCTCTAAAGGCAGCTACAGTACCAATTCCAGCACAGCGTTCCTTATGCGCCCTAGCATAGTCTCAAGCATAAGATGAACTTCTGAGGCCATTAGAGATGGCAGTGTCTGATTGTTGGTGGTACACACAGTTCATAACACTGTAAATATTCAGTGTAAACATTAATTACCTCATTCCCTCCATTTTTATCTCAAAGGCTACCTTAAAGAATCAGAACCTAAGGAGAGAGCCACCACAAAAAGAAGGCCACCTTAATGACTCTTTTTCTATGAAGTGCCCAACAATGACACGGAGTAAGAGTACTGCATCTGGACCCAACCTCAACAATTAAATCATGGAAGCATCACCCATTCATGCCTTGAGATCTGTATAGCTATTAGAATTCAAATCCATCGTGACATAACTCGAGGTATCCAAATCCATTCCTTAAGAGTTGTTTCATGGGCTTCGGGCAGAAAATATGCTGTTAACATCTCCAAGTGTCTTGGGGACACAACTCCATCCTTATGTGCCTAGAGATGACACAATGACATAGTGTCAACAAAAAAGTATTCTCCTGCCTTGAAGTTTAATGTTGTTTGTCTTAACGAAGGTTAGTCCTACTGAACACTTTTATTCCTTTTGCACTTTTACTTTTCTTCCTTTTGAAATATAAAGTCTGTGTTGTGCTTCATTGTATAATAGAAGCCTATGCCATATAATTTCACAGTGCAAAGATGCAGAGGAAATTGCCTGGTGTCTCAGTGATACTTGACCTAAATAAGACTCTGGACATAGATGTTGAGGTCTGTACTGGGGTGGGTCGAGAATTTTGATGCTACTGAGATTGAATGAATGTAACTTGTGAGAATGGCATGAAGGGAAATATGGGAGATGCAACACTGGGGTGTGAATGCATCCCCTTCCAAAAGTCAGTTGTTAGTATTAAGTATTTAGTGGGATTTGGGATGAAAGCTTTACAACACTGAACTATTTTAGCACTAAGACATCACAGACATTCTTGTACACATTACGTATATTTATTTAATCTTCAAAATACCAATGTAAGTAGATATTAATTTCTATTTCCCATTTCATAGCAAAATTTAAGTTTGTGGGTTGTGCTAAATGAATCTTAACATTTTAAAATGTTACAACTATAGTTTTTTAAGAAATATATTCTATCTATCTATATATCTATCTATCTATCCATCCATTGGCACAGGAGATGATCAAACCCAGAGGCTTATAAATGCTAGGCAAATGCTCTATCTCTCAGGTATACTCCCATACTAGAAAAGTTCTTATTTTTAATTTGAAAAAAAAAAATCTTTCTTCTTGAGAGATATATGGACTTTCTGTATTTTTTTAGGATTTACATTTTTGTTTAGGTATGTGTAGATATGTCTGTCTGTGTGTGGAATTGTGCATTTGTGTGTGTTTCTTGAGGTGGTGGTAGGAGGCTTGCAACAGATGCTAAAACAACAGAACTCCAACAGCTGAAGTTGCAAGTGGTTTTGAGTCATCTGACAACAGTGCTGATAACTTAGTTCAGGCTTTGCTTTTAACTGCTAAGCCAATGTAGACTTTTCTCTTGTAGTTCTAGATTATCTATGAATGAAACATACTCCTGTAACTCACAGATTTACTATTCCAGCATCATTCTTTTTACACATAAGCAACATTCAGTAAGATGGGCCAACAGTTTACATTGGTTTTGATTCTGAAAATTCACTTTCAGAAAAGAAGGAAAAAAAAAAAAACAGTGGTAAGAATATCAAAGTATAAGAACGCTTAAATGTATCCTCTTGTTTCTTTTTTGTTTAATTAGGGAGGATAGCACAAATATTCAGGAGTTATGAGAGATTTATGATTCAATGCTGGGTCACAAGCTGTTGATTGTTTTATTAACATTTAAAATCCAAACATTTTTCATAACTCTTAGAATATGTGAGAAATTTGACAAAGGTGCAGTAGAACATTTATAATGCCTTGCCCTAAAACGAAATGCTTCCTTGTTACAGAGAAGAAAATTCTTACATGGATGGGGTAGCTTGAAAGTTGTCTTGGTAGGAGGTATTTCTGGTATGAGTAGTACACATGACCTTATTAAGAAAAACATTAATTCATATTACTATTCCTTCCATCATATCTAGTTTAAGCCATACATCTAAATCAACTATTTATGGCAATATATTTTTATTTACTCTTGAACTTTATAAATTAATCAACTTTGGCATTTTTGTAACACTTTCACCATAATGCAAACATTCATATATAATATTGTATAATGTGTAAATGTGTAATGTGTAAATGCCATTAATATTTGTGTTATATATTATCCTTTGGCTACTTACATTGGTCTTAAAAGAATGTTTTGCTTAGTTACTTTTTATCACTCGGTACTACTAAACCAATCCCTCATTTTCTCACACCCCTTTCTATAGACTTAGTCTACTTCTTCTTTTATTTCTGAGGCATTTTGAGTGGCATGTTAATATCCTAGTTTCTCCTTTCTAACACCATCTCCAGGAGTTCCACCTTGAGTTTACCCAGATCTTCCTTTGTATTTTCTGCCTGTGCTGGATAATCGCCTCACTTCTTTAGGTGGATCATTGTTTCAAGATGCAGAGAAAGGGCATTTGCACAAATGTTAACATATTTTTCCACCTTAATAATTAACTGATCGCTCTCTTCCATGTAGAAAAGCAACATTCCACATTATTTCCTTGGAATTTCCCTCAACCCTTCCCTTTCTCTCTCTTATTCATTTCTACCTTTTCCCTTTGTGTTGGTCTTTGCAAGATCTAAGGTTTCTGAATCATCTGGTATGTGCTCAACCTAGAATTGTAGGCTATTGGCTTCAACTTGAATCTATATACTCATGTATGAAGCATATGCTGCTCAATTTGTGTCTGCTAGACACAAATTTAGACACACAAAGGAAGAGGCGATCTCAATTGAGGGACTGTCTCAACATTCTATCATATTGGCTGATGGTCATATCTATGGACCATTTTCATGATTGCTGACTGATGACAACCTGCACAGACAGTGTTATCCCTAGGTCAGAGGGTTTGGGCTGTATATGAAGACATGACCAAGCCATGGGAAAAAAGCCAGTAAGTACCATTCTTCCATTGTATCTGTTTCAACTCTTTCCTGAAAGTTTATAGCTTGAGCTCCTGACTAGGCTTCCCTCAGTGATAGACTGTTATCTGTAAGCCAAATAAACCGTTTCTTCCCCAAATTGTTTTTGGTCTTGATGTTTGTCACAGAAACAGGAACCAAATCATAAAAACATGATTGGTACTATCATGCCTCCATCACCTTTATTCTTTTTCTTAGGGACCCTCGAGAATTGATAAATTGGTATAGTCTTCTTGCCTATTTCTACCACCCACTTGATCTCTCTGAATAAAATGGAAATCTCTGCCTTCTCAAATATTAAAGTGCAAATGTTGAGTTGGAGTGCATTTTAAGTAACAAAGGTTTGACAGTGATGGTAAAAGGACATAAGAAGGGAGTCGAGCTGTTGGTTTGTTCTTATTCCCCCAAAGGAGATCTCACAGAGAAAGCAGGCCCAAGGCAATTAAGAGTAAATTATACAGCACTTGAGTTATCTTCTAAAAGGCTGGTGATTTCCAAACTACTTGTCTTATATAACATTGTTGTTATATTTTCATGTCATTATATTATTTCATGTCATTCATTAGTTAGACAAGCTCTGAACTAGTCACAACAATTTAATCAGACTCTGAGAAAAAAACATAAGTCTGACTAGGTATTTTTCTCCTTAAAGGGTTTTTGAGCCGTAGATAAAATGACTTAGAAATTGTGAGTTGACTTAAAACCTGGGCCCAGAGAGGCCTGTAGAGACTAATACTCCAATCAAGGATCATGCATGGATAGGACCTAGACCCCCTGCTCAGATGTAGCCCATAGTCTCCTCAGTTCCCAAGTGGGTTCTCTAGTAAGGGAAGCAGGGGCTATCTGTCATGGACTCAGTGGCTGGCTCTTTGATCACCTCTTCCTTTGGGGTCAGCCTTACCAGGTCACAGAGGAAGATAATATACCTAGACCTGATAGTCTAAAATCAGCTAGAAGGGGAGGAGGACCTCCCCTAGCAATAGACTAGGGGAGGGGCATAGGTGGAGAAGAGGGAAGGTGAGTGGGACTGGGAAGAGATGAAGGAGAGGGCTACAGCAGGGATACAAAGTGAATAAATTTTAACAAATAAATAAATAAAAATAAAAAAGAAAGTATGAGTTAAGCTGAACATCACTAAGTCTCTTCACGTTCTCTAGCCTAAAAACTATATAGAGAACTATTCTGCATATTTATGATAGTTTATCAAAATTACCAGTTGTTTCTAATATCAATATATACAGGGACCAGTGAAGTGGCTAAGCAAGTAAGAGCACTTGCTGCTCTTCCATAGAACATTAATGGGGTTCAGAGAAACATTACTTTCGTCAGTATTTTCTCACAGCAACTGAAGGAAAAATAATACAGGCTGGATTGTGATATTTCAAGATCAACCTGAAGAACCTTTGTGATAAAGTACTGACTGGGTGTTTTGCCGGAAGTGTTTGGAAACCCTCTGTCCTGGTCTCCAAGGGAATGTCTGAAGCAGGAGCATAGCTTTTACTCAGAAGACTGGAACTAACTATACTGTGTTAATTCTTGGCTATTATCCACACAAAATGGAATCCCTCTATGAAGAAAAAGTAAGAAAAAATCAAGAAATTACCAAACGGGAGACAAGAGAGGCAAGGGTACCTGAGGTAACCTGTCATGTTTGAGTCTCAATAAATCTCATTTTTTTTTTCTTCCTGTACTGATATAGCAGGAAAGTAAAGAAAAGTGCTGAGCCGGAAGTCTGGAACTTTTGTGCTGAATATAAACTTGTATTTTTGTTAAAAACCCTAATTATTGAGTTGGAGAAATAGTCGGACAATGGAGGAAGTAGACTATTGTGAACACATTTCAAACTAGGTTGCTTATTGTTAAGGTCATCATTATTAACATTTGTCACCCAGCACCACGTAGCTTAAAACTCTCTTTCCATTAGGCAATTAAAAATGATTATATTCATCAAGTGTCTGACATAAAGTCAGAAAGTAGCAATGTGGAAAGGGTAACACATTTGTAAAAGCATTCTTATTAGAAGAGAAAGAATCAGCATTTTGATAGCACTTTTGAAGCTGTAGCCCAGGCTATACTCAAACTCACAGTCCTGCTGTTTCAGCCTTTCCTTTCCGGTTGCTAGGATTATAGATGTGTGCTTCCATGCCTAGCAGACGAGTGACACATGTGAAGACTGGTTTTGTGCTTTAAACCAAAATAAATAGGTAAAGTACATCTATTTCTCAAAGCATAAGTCATGCTCCTATCTAACCAGTACTCTGTTTTCAAGGAGTTCTAAATGTGATTATTAGTAGCACGAGGCTGTTTATACGGCATTCAAGATCTGGTAGAAAGCTGTGTAAGAAAGTGAACAAGTAAGACAACTTATCATGGAGATCCAGACAAGAATAAGTGGATTGTAGGATTCTTATATAAAAAGAAATTGCAATGCCCATCTTGCTGTGTGGCAGTATATTCCTTACCATGTAAAGAATGCTTAATTATACCCATCTGTCTGTTAAACAGCTTATATCTTCTGAAGACCATTTGGGCAGTATTTTGTTGTTTTACAAAATATTATCTTGAAACACTGAGAACACATTTTTGTACTAGTCACTTGATTTATGGACAAAGTACTGTCAAAAATAGCAAAAACAAATAACCAAACGTATGTATACCAACACTATTTTGGTAGGATTTTTTAAAAATTGAAAAAGAGAAAAAAGAAAAGGAAACACCTGGTTGGAAGGGAAGCAACAGAATAATAATGTAGGACTAAGAAAATGGAGCCAGCTGGGAAACACTTTCTAAACAAACTCCAGAAATGCAGCATTTCCTAAGAGTTATGTATATAAAAAATCTCTTCAGCAGTAAAAATATACTTTTTTTGTATAAGATGGAATATCAAGACAAACAGTATGTGGATATAAAATAGGCAGATGTAGAAGCATCTCCTAATTCTTAAAGCTATTTTTCTTTGTAAAAATTTTAAAAGCTATTGAAAATTTTTATCAGTTAGAATACATTTTTCTTTTTTTTTAACATTTAAACTGATTTTAATCGTATTTTCCTTATTACAATGAGAATGATATATTATCATCATCATTATTATTACCTTTTTGTTACAATTTATTCACTTTGTATCCTGGTTATTGCCACCTCCCTCATCTCCTCCCAGTCCCACCCATCCTCCTCTTTCCTCCCCTTTCCCTTTCCCCTAGTCCACTGATAGGGGAAGTCTTTCTCTCTTACTGTCTGACCCCACCCTATCAGGTCCCATCAGGACTGTCTGAATCCTCTTCCTCTGTGGGTTGGCTGGGTTGCCCCACCAGGGAGAAGTGATCAAGGAGCAGGAAATGGAGCTCCTGTGAGAGTCTGTCTCTTTTCCCCTTTCTAGGGAATCCACAAGGAGACTGTGCTGTCTATGGGCTACAGCTGAGTATGGGGTCTAGGTCTTCTCTGTGCGTGTTTGACTCATCAGTCTCTGCAGTTCCCCCTGGGCCCAGAATTTTTGGCTTTGTTGGTCTCCTTATGGGGCTCCTGTCCTCTCCGTGTCTTTCTATATCCCCCTTATTCTGTAGGACTCCCTGTGCTCTGTCCAAAGTTTGGCTGTGAGTCTCTGCATGTACTCTGATCCGCTGCTGGAGGAGTCTTTTAGAAACATCTCTGGTAGGCTCCTGTCCTTTTCCCTCTCTTCTACCACTTCCCGTGACTATCGTGTTTTCCCTTCTGAATCAGAATTAAGCTTCTTCCCAAGGATCCTCCTTATTGTTTAGCTCCTTTAGGTCTGTAGATTTTAGCATGTTTATCCTATATTTTATGGCTAACGTCACTTATAAGTGAATATACAGCACATGTGTCTTTCTGCTTCTGGGTTACCTCACTGGGGATGATCTTTTCTAGCTCCATCCATGTGCCTGCAAATTTCATTATTTCGTTGTTTTTAATAGCTGAATAGTATTCCACAGTAGCATAATTTCTGTATCTGGAAACAACCTAGATGTCCCTCAACCATAGAATGGATACCGAAGTTAGAATACATTTTACGTTGGAAGATTTGGTTGTCAAAATAACAGTTGTTTGGGGCATAAAACTTGAATGGTGTTGAAAATATATTTTATTATAGATCAGTTATTTTCAATGGAACATGCTCAGAAGCTTTAACAGGAATACCTACTAAACCTGAGCATCTAAAAGGAAGGTCCCGCCTCCCCTTTTTTTTCTTTCCAAATCTTTTATTCTTTTTTTATTTTTAATTATACTTTATTTACTTTGGATCGCCCCTCTAGTTTCCTTCCTCCCCTTTCTCCACACACTCCCCTCCCCAAGTCCACTGGTAGGGGAGGGTTTCTTTTCTTCCTTCTGATCCTAGTCTATTGGGTCTCATCAGGAGTGGATGCGTTGTCTTCCTCTGTGGCCTAAGGTCCCCCTTTTATATTCAATTTGTACTCCAATTTTTCATGTATACAATGTGATTCCTTTTATCAACAGAGGTAGATTCTGATGGTAAATTTCTGCTTTAAAGTCCATCAACCTATCAATTGAAAGATGGTTATTAAGGCTACTTTCCTTGTAATTTATTATATGTATTATAGCTAACTATTACTTAATAAATTTATATGAAGTATTACCTGAATTTTGTAGTCATCCTTAAATACTAACTGAATAAAATTATCTTACAAATGATCAGTATTAGAATTAATTTATGCAGCACAATTATGTTCCATAAGAAGATTTAAATGAACTAGTTATATTTTGGAATATTTTGACACCATTATTGTGTATAGTTACTACATATGAAGATTATATAGCTTTACAATGAAATAAATTCTACATAACACAATGAAATACTTAAAATTTTTCTCTCCTGTAGCTTCTTTTTTCAACAATATCAAATCTTATGACACCATGAATATTTGTATTCGTTTGTTTCTGAGACCATCTAATTCTCATTGAGTAGGTCTGAATCCCCATTTCACAGATGCAGGAACTAAACCAAGCAGGTGGAGCTGACCTTTAGTCTTCCAAGTTTAACTTTTATTAACAGATTGTCTATCTTTTTTTTTATCAAATATAGAACATGTTTGTCTTTTAAACTTTCTTAAGAATTGAAAATTTTCCATGGTACCACATAGCTCTCCTAAAGTTTGGAATTCTCTGTAGAAACTAAGACAATGCTATTCTTTAGTATTAGTTTTTAGACTTGTTTATTTAGATTTAATTTAACAGTATATAAAGCAAGAGATTGAAAGTAATAAAAAAGAATCAAGTAGGTTTTTACAAAGGTGGTCCACACTCAATGGGCAACAGACAAAAACAGGTTTGTAATCCTACAAGAAGTATCATTGAACCCATAGTAATAGAGTCTATTATTTTTTTCACAAAATATTTATTCACTAATTGGTACAACAGACTCCCAAGAGACGACTTTGCAAAGAAATGTGTTAGATAGAAGTTTAACAAAGTTATATTGTGGATTAAAAAGAAACAATTTCAATTTTATATAGAAGGGTTTTTGTTTGTTTGTTTTTCCTTCAAAAAACACAGTAGAAGTCTCTTGATATGGAGCTAAACAAAGAATTCTCTGTAGAGGAACATCAAATGACAGAAAACACTTAAAGAAATGTTCAACGTCCTTAGCCATCAGGGAAATTTCACCTTCACCCATCAGAATGGCTAAGATCAAAAACTCAAATGACAACACATGCTGGAGAGGTTGTGGAAAAGGGGAACCCTCCTCCACTGCTGGTGGGAATGTAAACTTGTGCAATCACTATAGAAATCAATCTGGTGCTTTCTCAGACAATTAGGGATAGTGCTTCTTCAAGATTCAGCTATAACACTCTTAGGCATATATAAAAAAGATGCTCAAGTACACAACAAGGACATTTGCTCAACCATGTTCATAGCAGCTTTATTCGTAATAGTCAGAACCTGGGAACAACCCAGATGTCTCTCAACAGAGGAATGGATATAGAAATTGTGGTACTTTTACACAATGGAATACTACTCAGTACTCAATTCTGGAAGCCTCTTTACCAATCCTGTTTGCCTGGTCTGGAATTCCTTAATTGTTTATTAATTACTCCTTACAATTACTTAGTTGTTTCATAAATCAGTATTTTCTGAACAATCATTCGGTGTCACAAACCCACTGTTCATTCTTTGGGTGACTAGATAAACTCAGATCAAAAACATATTTTTAGCTTACATCTTTCACCTTTTATTGCAGGGAGAAAGAAAGAGGAGTACAAAAGTGAGTTACTTTATAATTGGTAGCAAAAATATTATAGAGAATTTGACATCAAATGCTATGTAAGTTTCTAGCTTAGGGGTTAATTACATTTTACATGTGTTTGATCATAGCAAATGTAGAAAAATCATCTAGAACAATGAATAGACAATCACTCCTAGACGTTTCTGCTTCTGCAAAGAATTTATGTGTAAACCTGTCAGCAGTAATGGAGCAGCTGCTGGAAACCATTTCAAGCATTTGACTGGAGGAGGCTGTGTTCTTTTCAGACACCTCCACTCAGGTGAACTGGAATTCTTGACTATACTTCAGTAACGAATTTCATGCTGATCCAAACTGGAGCATGCATGGCTGGAGTTTATTAAGAGATTTTAGCATGGACTTCAGCACTAGAGTCAGCAGACAAGAGGCAAGGCTCAAGGGAAAGATAATAGACTAAAGTATGAGTGTGGGCTTCACAAAAGATAGCTGAAATATACCTCATTCATATGTATTGACTTTGGTGTCTCCTGGAATCATGTTCAAAAAGTTTCTGAGGATATTTTTCACACACACAATTCTCCTCTTCTCTCTCTCTCTCTCTCTCTCTCTCTCTCTCTCTCTCTCTCTTATAAATGACAAGAGAGTGGTTCCTGTGGTCCCTTGGATGGGATTAAAATTTGAAACGGTAAATCCATTGGACCCAAAGGGTACATAATGAGATTACAAAACATGTCTTTTACCGTAAGAGTTGCTCTTAATCTTTTTGTGAGATTCTGGGAAAATTTTAGGTTTATATCTGGGAAAGGCCATACTGGGTCAGGTATGCTTAGATCTTCAGCATGATTCATTGGTATTTCACCATCATGGTATAATATTTCTATATGAAAGGAATCTTGTTTCCACATGGGCAGCCTACAAAATAGATTTTGTTAATTGTATTAAAATTTATGACTGCCAAGCTGTTTGGGACTTTCACCTGATTTTGAGGTGAAGGGCTCTGTTTCTCTCTTATTGTCTGTCTCTGTCTTTCTCTCTCTCTATCTCTCTCTTTCTCATTCTTTCTCTTCCTTTTTCCAGCTATCCAGAATCAGTCCTTCCAGAGTGTTTGTCCTACCATCATGGAATTTGGAAAAACAAGTTGTTCTTCCAGTTCTAAAATACCTGATATCACTGGTAGGTTTCTGATGGTGGAAGACTTCAGTGTATTAATTTCAGAAATAACATAGATATGCCTTGCAGGAGGCTTGATCCAGCACAGCAAAGGTTTACGAAAGTTCAGCTTTGTTTTTCCCCACTGAGAGGTAGCTATTGACCAGATAAACCCAAGATGTGTGTAATACAGGAAAGTTATTTTTCACTTGTAATTAGGCCTTACCTACTTTTAAAAACAAACAAACCAAAACAAAACAAAGACAATGCTTGCTTGAGGTCACATATTTCTGACTTGAAAGAAAGGACACTCAAGTTTAGTTACTGTAATTTCAAAAGTCCATGCTGCAAATACCATACTTGAAATTTTTCTCTGGTCTGTAAAACAGAGTTGTTACTTACTTTTACTCAAAGCAACATTCTTAGTCATATGTTTTTAAGAATTAAGAAAACTTGAATTTAGTGATGAATGGAAGTTAGCACTTGTATTATTTACTTACAAACCTGGAGATTTGGAATATACAGTAGGACAGGCTAGTAATTGTCTGATGAATTAATTGTAAGAGTGTTGGGAGGGGCCAGGAAAGAGAGATAATAGGAACAAGGAAATTGACTTAGGGTAATGGTTATTTCATTATCCTGATTGTAATTTCTATTTCAGAAGTGCATACAAATGTCAAAACATGTAAATCTGTACACTTTAACTATGTGAAGTTTAATATGTGACAGCTTCATCTCAGTAAACCTACTTTAAAATACCAATATTATTAAGAGAGCAAAATGCTCATAAACTACAATTATTCATTGATAAATAACTTACTTCTGGAATAAACCTAGAAATCTCAGCCTATTAAGAGATGAGCTAAATATTTGAACATTTATGTTAAACAATACACACGTATAGCAAAAGTTTAATATTCATGCTCTTTGGATAAATACAAGACAATAACAGACAAATATCACAGCAACAACAAACAAAAGAAATCAAGAAACTTATATAGAAAGATGATCGATGAGAAATAAGTAGATGATAGATGGATACATAGATAGGTAGGTAGGTAGGTAGATAGATAGATAGATAGATAGATAGATAGATAGAACAAAAGATAGATGAAGAGAGGAAAAGATAAAGAAAATAAAGAAATAAAAGAGGAAATGAGGTATTCAGAAAGAAAAGAAGGGAGGAAGGAAGGCGGAGAAGAAGGGAAAGAGGGATTGAGAAAAGGGAAGGGAAGAAGGAAAGAAATGAAAGGTGAAAAATGTCTGCCATTGCTAGATGTCTGCAATTCCCCTCCCAAGGGAGGGGAAATTGTTTGTTTTGCTCATAGGGTTGCAAAATAGTATTGACAATAATCAGATTGGCTTTTCCTTAGGAATTTTTGTAAATGTTCCAGAAATTCTAGTTCTTGGTTTTTATGCAAGTGAAGTAAAAGTTAAGTTTTCATATATACCTACTCACTAGTGCTTTTCATACCCTCACTCTTCATCTCCTTATAAGAAAGAAATGTTTTCAAACTATACATGAATAAGCTAATACTTGCATATCATCAGAGAACAGTATGATCTCAAAACTTGAAGATGATTCCTTCTCACATTTCTGGAAATTATTCTTAATTGGTTCCTATTTTAAACATGTTAGAGGGAAAGCCTTGTTCATTGTTTTCTGAATGCACTGACTGAGTCCTTTGCATTTTCGCATGAGTTATTACATGTAATATATATAATATTCATATATATTATATAATATACATATATTATAATTATATATAACATATATCCATACATATATACACATATATACATATTCATATGTATATATACACATATATCACTTATATGTATATATGTATATGCATATATACATATACATATATATGTACATATATATCACCACAGATTTAGGGTGAGAGGATTTAAATAATATTGGAAGCACTATACTTCTTTTTAACCATGCTTTATATTACATATGGCATTAATCCCAATAAAATAAAACACTGTATATCTATACTGGTTAATGCTAAGAGTTCTACTGCATGAATCATATGCACATATCATCACTGCTAGCTAGAAGCAATTCTTTTTTCTTTTTTCTTTTTTAAAATTCATTATTTATTACAGTTTATTCACTTTTTTATTTTGCAGCATTCCCTTTAATTTAACAGCATTTACTTACTACTAAAACCAAATACAGTATGGTGCAAACAGCCACTTTTTTTCATTAAATTTTTATTTT
This sequence comes from Psammomys obesus, assembly GCF_907164565.1. Classification (NCBI taxonomy): domain Eukaryota; kingdom Metazoa; phylum Chordata; class Mammalia; order Rodentia; family Muridae; genus Psammomys; species Psammomys obesus. The sequence continues at coordinate 18,349,060 of NW_026596134.1, read as the reverse complement.
TTATATTAAATACAGTTTATTCACTTTGTATCCCAGCTGTAACCCCTCATTCATTTCCTCCCAATCCCACCTTCCCTCCCTCATCTCTTCCCATTCCCCTCTCCAAGTCCACTATTAGGAGAAATCCTCCTTCCTTTCCATCCTACCCTGGCTTATCAGGTCTCATCAGTACTGGCTGCATTGTTCTCCTCTGTGGCCTGGCAAGGTTGCTCCCCACCCCCGGGGGGTTGTCAAAGAGCCTGCCACTGAGTTCATATCAGACATGGTCTCTATTCCCCTTACTAGGGTACTCACTTGGATACTGAGCTGCCATGGGCTACATCTGAGCAGGGGTTCTAGGTTATATCCATGAATGGTCTTTGGTTGGAGTACAGTCACAGAAAAGACCCCTGTGTCCAGATTTTTTGGTTCTGTTGCTCTTCTTATGGAGCTCCTGTCCTTTTCAGGTCCCACTATCACCCTCTTCTTTCATAGGATTCCCTGCACTCTGCCCAAAGTTTGGTTAAGAGTCCTCCCCAATCCGTGGACATGGAAAGGGGCAGGGAGAAGCTGAGGGAGGGAGGGTGGGATTGGGAGGGAATAAGGGAGCGGGATACAGAGTTAATAAAATGTAACTAATAATAACAAACAATAAAAACAAACAAACAAAAAAAGTGTCTCAACATCTGCTTTGATACATTGCTGGGTAGAGTCTTTCAGAGGCCCTTTCTGTCAGGATCCTGTCCTGTTTTCTGTTTTCTGCTTCCAATGTCCATCCCATTTGTCTTGTATCCCTGCTGTAGCCCACTCCCTTGTCTCCTCCCAGTCCCACCCAACCTACCTCTTCTCCCCCTTTGCTCCTCCCTTAGTATGCTGATAGGGGAGGACCTCCTCTCCTTCTCCCAGACCATAGCCTACCACGTCTCTTGAAGACTGGCCAATGCTCTTCCACTGTGGCCTGGCAATGCTGCACTATAGGGGGAGGTGATCAAAGAGCCTGCCACTGGGTTTTGTCACACATAACTCCTGCTCCCCTTACTAGGGTACCCACTTAGAGACTAAGCAGCCTATGGGCTACTTCTGAGCAGAGGGTGTAGGCCCTCTCCATGCATGCTCCTTGGCTGGAGTATAGTTCTGTGCAGACCCTCCCCCCCTTGTGTCCAGGTTATTCGTACTTTCTAAGAATATTGTGAGTAGTACTACCTCAAGATCCAGTTATACCACTCCTAAGCGTATACTCAAAATATATTCAGCTATGCAACAAGGACATTTTCTCAACACTATTCATAATAGCCAGAATCTGGAAACAACCCAGATGCCCCTCAACTGAAGAATGGATACAGAAATGCATTTACAGAATAGAATACTACTCAGCAATTAAAAACAAGGAAATGAAATTTTCAGGCAAATTGTAGGAACTAGAAAAGATCATCTTGAATGAGGCAACTAAGAACCAGAAAGACACACATGGTATATACTCACTCATAAGTGGATATTAGACATATAGTATAGGATAAATATACCCTAATCTATAGTCCTAAAGTAGCTAAACAAGGGGGACCCTAGGGAAGATGCTTAATCCACGTTCAGAAAGTCAAGCAGAATAGACATTTGAAGTGGGAGAAAACAGGGAATAGGACAAGCTTCTTCCATAGAGGACCTCTGAAAGACTCTACCCAGCAGGGTATTGAAGCAGATGTGGAGACTCAGCCAAACCTTGGGGATAGTGCAGGGAATCTTATGGAAGGGGGAAGAGAGAGAAAGACTTGGAGAGGATAGGACCAATTCTTAACCAAATTTTCTTTCATCAAACAGTCAATATATATTTATTTTTTATTTTTTATATATTTTAATATATTAGTTAAAAGATTATCGGAGTTCAAATTCCGTTAAACTGGGATACTTTCTCTGTTTGGTTTCTGAGGTCAGATAAGTTCATGCTTGTTCACATACACCAAATTAAGATATTCTGAAATATTCCACACTGTTCCTCACAGAAGTATATATGTTGAACACAACTCCTGGGAGGAAACTGAAGTGTGACTTTTCTTGCTGTCTGATCCTGTTCATGTTTAATTTGAGCTATTTCTGCTCTGTCATGGAAACATTCTGTTGTTTTTCACTTCGACAGTATTAGTAGGTATGGCCTTGCTGGAGGAGGTGTGGCCTTGTTGGAGGAGGTGTGGCCTTGTTGGAGGAAGTGTGTTTCATTCACTTCTTCCTGGCTGCTAATCCTCATTTAGGACTCTGAACTCTTCTCCAGCACCATGTCTGCCATGCTTACTACCATGATGATAATGGAGTAATCCTCTGAAACTGTAAGCCAGGCCCTAATGATGTTTTTCTTTGTGAGAGTTGCCGTGGTAAGAATGTCTTTTACAACACATCCTTAACTAAGACAGACACTGCACTAAGACAGACACTACTTGGCAGAAGTTTTTTTGTTTGTTTGTTTGTTTTGTTTTTTTTTTTAACCTGTAAGTTGTTATCAGTGAGCTATAGTAGTGGAAACACCACTGTGAAAATTTATAATGGAATTAATTGGGCTTTTCGTATTAAGTTAATTTTAATTTTGTTAATATATAAAAATTGAGATATGAGCAATATAATAAAATATATGATGTCAGTAGAATGTTCCAAAAGGATACAGGTTTTTAGAATATCAGAATGCAAAACAATGGCCACCAATAATTAGTGTAGATTATATAGTTAATGGTCAAAAACAAAATCAGTTTTTCTTTTGAAAAGACATAACTGTTTATGTGATCAAATTGTGAAGGTATATATTCAAAAGCTAAGCATGTAAATATATTAAGAAATAATTAATCAATTCAAATTCCTTTTAAAAGTCCAGTATTACTTTAGGGGAAATTAATTGTATCCAGACATTACACACTTAATCCCGATGCAAGAGATCTGTAGCATGGAAGCATGACTGCAGATTCACAACTTGATTATGGAAGGGGAAACTAATAGCAAAGCAAGAATGATGTACATTCACTGTTTATGTGTGTATATATATATATATATATATATATATCCATGTGTATCCATGGCTAGATATAGCTGGTGTTTGAGTTTTCCCTACAAACTTTGGATCAGCTTAGTTTCAACTTAAGAAAATAGTCAATATTGACACATTGATTTAGGATAGGTTAAAGCCAAAGTTTTATTTGGAGGATAGGTATGTACATATTGACAGAATCTGATAATTTTTTAGCTGAAAGGAGAGCATTTCAGTATCCATAATACCAAAAGAAACCTCCAGGTGCAAGAAGGAATTAGAACTCATTTTTGGTTCTGTTGATCTCCTTGTGGAACTCCTGTCCCTTCATCTTCCCCTTCTTTCATAAGATTCTCTGCTCTCTCACCAAAGTTTGGCTATGAGTCTTAGCATCTGCTTTGATACACTGCTGGGTAGAGTCTTTCAGAGGTCATCTGTGGTGGCTCTTGTTCTGTTCCCTGTTTTTTCCCTCTTGCGTTATCCATCCCATTTGCCTTTCTGAGTGAGGATTGAGACTCTTACCCAAGGTCCTCCTCCCTGCTTAGCTTCTTTAGGTGTACGGATTTTAGTATGTTTTTCCTATATTAGATGTCTAATATCCACTTATAACTGAGTATATACCATGTATGTCTACTTCAGGAATACCTCACTCAGGATGATGTTTTCTAGTTTCTGTCCATTTGCCTGTGATTATTTTTATTGGGCAATTCCTTCAAGAAAAGCAAAGCTACAATGCCACTCTCTCTGCATTTGATAAAGATGATACATCAATGGGTTTTTACTCCTACAGGAAACAATTCCAGAGAAATTTAGTCATACTGAACATTCTAAGGATAATTAATTAGACTTGAATTTAAGCTCCAGTTGGTAGTTAGAGTGATTGATATTGGAGTTTAGTTTTTAGTAAGCATTGTTTTTCATATGCAAATTGAATATAGAACAATTCATATATAGAACAATATAGAACATTCAACAATAAATAATTCGTGTGCATCATCTATTCAGTTTGTCTTTAAGTAGTAGTTCATGTAATAGATGAAGCACCAATCCTGGCCAACTGCTTGGAGTATAAATAAAATCACTTTAGTTGTTATACATGCAAACATTACTCTTAATACTTTCTTTTCATTTCAAAACTTGCTGATCCCTCTCAGAAAAAAATGACATACTGGTACCTGACTTTCTCTGGTTGTCACTTTCAGAAACCTAGGTAACTTATTTTATTATTTTCTTTTGAACTAGAGTTGAATTAGTCAGGTTAAATGGACTACACTCTAAATGGCAACTGGCTTAAGACAGTAGCAAGTTTCCAGGAGATATCTATACTAGTATAAATTCAGTGGGAAAACTTCAGAAGGGGGAGACTGAACTGATCTTCTTAAATACCATGTGCATAGATGTGGTCTAGTATTTTTTTCTGTGTGAGATTGTATCCATTATTTGGCTAGTGTAATCCACATTATTTCTGTAAGAAACTTATCTTATTTTAAGTTCAGGAAAGTTAAAAATTTTCTAGAGACTCTGGCCAACTAATTAGAATTTTCAAATTTTGAAGCTCTGTGTTATGTTATCAGTGTTTCTTTAAGATAATATAATATACTAAGAATAAAAGGTTATTTAGCTTACTGAAATTTGTGAATAAAAATAATGGCCTAAAATTCCTTTTATTCAGTATATCACATCTTCTTAGAATAAATAGGAAATTTGCTTCAGAGTTTTTTGAAATCATGGAAAATGAAAAAGAAACAGGGTATGAAATGAAATATCATATTCTCTTATTTTAGCAATTGTTCACAAAGCACTACTTAATGTTAATTCCAAACATCTATAAATGATTTATCAGATATTCTTGCTGTCTGTGCCTAGACTGTTGGAATCCTTCATTCTCATTATACAGCAAATAATTCTTACCTTAAAGATCATGAAACCATCTAGATAGGGAGTGCACATCAAAGAAGAGGTAAAGGTGAGATTTGAACTTGTATCCAATCTGACTCTTCCTGACATGCCTGACAATGCACAAGACAATTTTTATTGTGAGGATCCATGCTTGAATAACGAAGAATCATTTCTAACATGCTCGGAAAAGGTAGAAAACTAATAATAAAATATAAATATGGCATGGCACATATACATATGTATGTGTATAGAACATGACACATAATTAAATGTATACTGAAGTAGAGATTAATGCAGAATTAGAGTAAAAGAAAATTGCTTTGCAGAATAACATTAATACTACAAGCAATTATCAGAGATTCAGAAGGGTTAGCCAATAAACAATTCAGGATAAGTGGAGATGTCAGTTGTGTTGTTCAAGATCAAAGAAAAGGTGGGTTAGATGGACAAAAAGAAAAGTTAAAGGAATACTTAATTTAAAAATAATACATAGAGACTACAGACCTGCTGTCAAGAACTCAAATAATAGTTTAGCATTAGTTTCTTTCTATCCTTTACTCCTCACTGCTTTCATTGGCCATGCCCAATTGGCAGAAGAGCCATTTATATATCTTATCCAAGGTATGACAGAGGCTCTCAGTCAAGAGTGGGAAGGAGTTAAAGGATCTACACAGGCGTACAAAGGAATCACCATAAGTAGATGAAATGATAAAAAGCACTAGAGAAACTAAGAATGTGTGACCTTTTCAAGGGTAAAAAAGATATTCAGTAAGGGTAATTATGGCATATAGTCAGACAATGACACTCTATGAGAACGTCTGAGACACCACCAGTTAGCTGAACTGCAAACTAGAGTAGATAGCAGATAGTTTTCAGATTTTGGTGTTATGAAAATTATATACATTCTTCCAATGCAGAAAATGAAAGATAGTAATCACAGAAAAGCATGGCATAGTTTACTTCTGTTTTAGAAAATTCAGTGTGGCGATTATATAGAGAATAAATATAATGGAGAGAAATTACAAATGAGGAGTCCATTTAGACAGCTTTTTAAATAAACTCTGAAATTATGTAGGGATGATGAATAAGGCAATGAAGTGAAGAGAAATCTATGTATGTACTTATTTAGCTGTATACATTCCAATACATATGTGCAGTCAAAAGAAAATGAGAAAAAAAGAGTGAGCTATAGAATAATTTATATTTTACTTAGATTGGATTATCACTTAAAACAGCAAGTGCTTGCACTGCAAATAGAATATTAGAGATACGAATATATGGTCCTCTCAGTAACTCAGTCTCAGTGTTGCTACTTCCAAATGAGTAATTTCTCCCCTTCGTCTTTTGTGCCTTTTTGTACTGTGTATCAAACTCAGTCCACTCAGAGCATAGGAAGACGTAGTCACTTGTGCTAAGAAATGGGTATAAAGGATTAGAAAGAAGAGTGTCAGTGGCCTATGGCACATGGCTGATAATTATGTTCCTCACCATGGAAGGCACAAAAAGAATGTACTTGGAATAGGTCAAAGTTTAGACTTGACATACATGCAAAATGTCTACTTTGCCATTTACTGTGGGGACAACTTGATGGGGTTATGGACAATTGCTCAACCCTGATGATATATGTTCATGTCATATGTAGTTCCAACACATGATGTATATTTTGTAATTACAGGGAAGTGGGATTTTTAGAGTGTTTTCAAAGTAATTTGTGGAGAAAATACCTAGAGAACTTATATTCACAGTATTTATTCATAGAGAGAATCTTATACAGATAAACATATTTGCTGGTCTACATTCTCAGTAATGTGTCCACTGAGAGTCCTCTGCTGAGAAACATGGCTCCTTAAACTACAGCTTTGATACTCAGTGTGATGCAAAATAGAGGAAATTTTATTAAGTTAAATTCAAACCACAGCTATATCAATGACAAGTCAGGAAGGGATCTCTGGGGATGAAGCTTTTTGAGTCAGCACTCATGATGTGAAGGGCTTGTTGATGATATGGTTGACTCTGAGTCACCTGTGCTCCTATAGGTAATTGCAGTAGATTCACTGACTCACTAAGCTAGACTTTCAAGGACTTCTTTCTTTGGTCTATCAGTGAAACTATATCTTAGGAAAATTGCCCCAGAAAATAACCGAGATAGATGAAACATTTGAGAAGCACATTATATTGATGAAAAAATTACCAGGGACATTTGTGTTTCTCTTATTTGGATCAACACAGGTGTTCCAGGAAAATCCTGTCTCTGTAGAACATGACTTATACCTAGAACAACACTGCAAAGGTCTCATTATCAACGATTGTGGCCACAAGAAGGCTCTCATTGATTGCTTGTCCATGAAACTTAATGAAAAACACTGCTAATGGGAATTATCTTGAGTGAATCTGATTCCTGAATGGAGAAGAATCATCTGCCTCTCAGCAGGAAAGGAGTCTTGAGATGATTATCAGCATCTTGATAGTGATTGTTCTCCTTTTCAGATCAGTTTACGGACATCAGCTAACATGTGTCCCTGTCCTACAGGTGTCTGTGTGTCTAAAGTGGTAGTCAATAGCTTGTATAAACTCCATAAAAGCTTAGTATTCCTAGTGATTGTAAGCCATGCTGTGGAACATTAATCTCTTTATGAAATAGCAAAATACTCAGCATTATGTGTAGCTCTGAAATGTGAACAAAGGAAGAGTTATCTAAAGCCTTCGCTATTCATTAAATCATGTTTGTAGATATATAATGAGCTCCTTTGAGAGGCTTTGAACCCATAAGAATGCTTGAAAAACAAACATCTAATCTCCTCTCATTCAAAATTTCACACCAGTAAAATCATTTCACCAGAGAAGAAACCATTTTCTTGAAGCTGTGGGAGACAATATATATTTATTTTGGAAACTGTTTATTCTAGCCATTGTAACACATTAATGGAAAATAATTACTGAGGATTAAGAATAAGATTGCATTGTTTTTTAGTCGCTTGAATACTAAATACTAGAAAAGAAGAAAATTGCCTTGTTTTGTTTCCCATTTAAAGGTGGCTTTACTCTTCCACCAAAGAGTAATAATGACATAGTAAGTACAACAGCTATAATGGAATGAAAAGGAAAAGGAGACTGCCGTCTGTATAAATAAAGCCATGAAGAAGGGAGAGAGAACAGGCAGCGATTTATACAACCATATGTTACAAAGTACTCTGGCTTGTTCGGCAGTTAGAAATGAGTAAAACAAGTTGTAAAACCAACTGTCTTTAGCCACAACAGAATGTGCATTTTATTTAAGAATTTTATCCATAATCTTTAGATTGCCAGCAGAAAAATTCATCATTCATTTATGAAATAATATGTTATAAAATTAAACCTCTTAAACTCCTCAGAAATAAAAATTCACTGAATTACCTAGGTATTCACCAAGAAGCAATTCCATAAAAGATGGCTATTTTTCATAACTTCAAATCTATTGTTTTTAAAACCAACAAATCTACAATCAACTTTGAATGCTACAAATCTTCTAAAATATACAAGTTGACAAATGTGTGTTGCATCTGTCAGCCTACCAGGCACACCTCTGAGAACTCTGTAGACAACACGTATGTCTCATTATCATATCCCATGGCACAAGTTTCCATCATGATATTTTTAATAGATTTGCCAATCAGCAGAAATTTTTACATAGGTTTAACTTTATTAGAGTTTTTCTACTTTGTTCTCAAATACTCCCTACACAATGAAATGTTGGAATAGGCCTTTTTTAGTTTTGTTTATACTCTACCTTATTCTATTGTGCCCAATATAAAACAATATATGGTCATTTCTCTATGGTAAATATTGATTTTAATAGATGGTGAAGCTGTATATTTCCAGATGAAGGTAGCAGCAAATCGCTTTAAGTAACCCAGGCCTTTTCTTGTATGGGTATGATTCTGTGTCCTCACAGTGCAGAGGGCACGAAGAGAATAAGTCCTCTATCAAGCTCTTTCGTTACCTAACATTCATAAGAGAGGAGGAGTCATGATTTAATCAAACTGTGATTTTTAATACTATCATATTTCCATAGTGTCAATACTTGGCTTTTGTAGGGAGCATATTGAGGCCATGATAAGTTCAGAATATTGTGAGAAAATCAATTTCACACATTTCTTTCATTCATGCTTTTTCCCCGTAAAAGGCACAGGTATAAAGCAAAGCACCAATTATATCTCATTAAAACAAAGAAACACTCTGTAATTGCTCTCCATTAACAGTTACTTTAAAAATCAAGCCTTAGAGATATTTTATACTATAGTTCAAAATATTAATCTTAGGTCATTAATATTAAGGTTAAGTTAAAAGGCTTAAACTTAAGATACTAAAGGCAAGTTAAATTACAACTTTCCTACTTATAAATTACCATAAATATACTCTACACATGCATTTATTTTCACTTTTGTGTCTTATCAGTGATTGAGTTCAGTCAACAAATTTTCATAGCTTTAAATAATTTTACCCAGATAATTTCGTAGACTCTATAGCAATGCAGATAGCAATAGCAAATCTTAGTTTAGCTGCTGTCTGTTCTCTAGAGAGATACAAGAATTAAGAGGACAGTTTTGCAATACAAGCATCAGTACTATACTTTTGTTTCAGCCTCTATGAAGAAAGTCTGTCATTTTATGGTTTTTCTCTTTCATTTATTTTATTCACTTTACATCCTTGTAGCCCCATCCCTCCTTACCTTCCCAGTCCCACCCTTTTTCCCTTTGTCCTCCACCTCCTCTTTTCCTCAGAAAATAGGCACTCTCTTTCCCATCCACCCCAGCTCATCAAGTTGCAGCAGGACTGAACATATCCTCTTCAACTGTGGCCTGTTGAGGCAGTACCACAAGAGGAAGTGATCTAAAAGCTGGCAAGTGAGTCTCTGTCTGATGCAGTCCCCACTTCCCTTACTAGAGGACCCACTTGAAGCTTAAGCTGCCCATCTGATATGTCTTTATAAGGGGCCTATTTTTCTTAATGGCTTTATTTTCCTTTGTTTGAAATCTTAATTGAGTGTTTGATTTACAAAAGTGTAAAAATCCCATCCCATGGTTGCTTCGTTTTCTTACAAATGTTTTACTTTCTGAGTCCCTATTGAATAATAATCTTTGTTCAGTATGCTAATATCTTAAAGCCACTGAATTAAAAACTTTATTTTTATTAACTCTGTATCCCAGCTGTATCCCGCGCCCTTATTCCCTCCCAATCCCGCCCTACCTCCCTCAGCTTCTCCCTGCCCCTTATGGACAATAAACATTACAGAAATATATATGTAAGCCTATTTTGTTTAAATGTTTTGCATTAGGGAAGACATAATTTTTTTGTCCCTAATCAAACTTTGTTTCTTACTGTCTTTAAATCTGAAGTTACCGTAAAGACAAGGGATTGGGAAAGACCCCTTCAGGGTCCAGATTGTGACTTCAAGACTCAGTTACAGGAAACACAATAGTCATTCCATAACGAGTGGTTAATTCCAATACATTTTCACTTTGAATTAACTATTTTTACTTAAGCCAGTAGTGACTGTGGTGATGGTGGTGGTGGTGTGTGTGTGCGTGTGTGCTTGATTGAGAAAGAAGTGGGAGATATAGAGAGGAAATTTAGCTTTTCAGATAGATTTGTAAGCCATAGAGTAGTTCAGGAATATAGTCATCTTGTCGTGTGTTTTAATGTCTATTACTACTAAGACCCTCTTCATCTTTAAATTAGTGTAATTTTCATTTATTTATTTTTTATTTTATTAATTACAGTGTATTCACTTTGTTTTTTTTTTAATTTTATTTTTTTTCTTATCAGTTACATTTTATTAACTCTGTATCCCAGCCATGTCCTGATCCCTCATTCCCTCCCAGTCCCTCCCTCCCTCATCTCCATACTGCCCCTTGCCAAGTCCACTAATAGGGGGGACCTCCTCCCCATTCATCTGATCCTGTTTTATCAGGAATCTTCAGGACTGGCTGCAAAGCTCTCCTCCGTGGCCTAACAGGACTGCTTCTCCCTTGGGGGGTGGGGAGGCCAAAGAGCCAGTCATTGAGTTCCTGTTAGAAACAGTCCTTGTTCCCCTCACTATGGGAAACCAATTGGTTACTGAGCTACCACAGGCTACATCTGAGCAAAGGTTCTAGGTTACATTCATATATGGTCCTTGGTTGCATGTCAGTCTCAGAAAAGACCCTGTGCCCAGATATATTTGGTCCTTGTGGAGCTCCTATCTTTTCCTCATCAGACTAACTCCCCTTCTTTCTTATGAGTCCCTGTACTCTGCCAAAGGTTTGGTCATGAGTCTTTGCTTTGAAGACACTGCTAGTTAGAGTCTTTCAAATGTGCTCAGTAGACTCCTGTCATATGTTCAATGCGCATCCCATCTGTCTTTCTAAACGAGGATTGATAATCTTACCCCATGTCCGCTCTCTTGATTATCTTTTTTAGGTGTATAGATTTCATTATGTTTATCATATCTTATAGGTCTATATAAGTGAGTATTTACCGTGTTTGTCTTTCTCCTTCTGGGATATTTCACTCAGGATGATCTTTTCTGGATCCCACCATTTGCCTGCAAATTTCATGATTTCCTCCTTTTTGATTGCTGAGTAGTATTCCATTGTGTAAAAATACCACAATTTCTGTACCCTTTCCTCCGGTGATGGACACCTGGGTTGTTTCCAGGTTCTGGCTATTACAAATAATGCTGCTATAAACATGGTTGAACAAATATCCCTTTTGTGTACTTGAGCAAACTTTGGATATATACCTAGCAGTGGTATAGCTGGGTCTTGAGGAAGCACTATTCCTAATTGTCTTAGAAAGCGCCAGATAGATTTCCAGAGTGGTTGTATCAGTTTACATTCCCACCAGCAGTGGAGGAGGGTTCCCCTTTCTCCACAACCTCTCCAGCATGTGTTGTCCCTTGAGTTTTTTATCTTGGCCATTCTGATGGGGGTAAGGTGATATCTCAGGGTCGTTTTGATTTGCATTTCCCTGATGGCTAATGAGGATGAGCATTTCTTTAAGTGTTTCTCTGCCATTCGATATTCCTCTACAGAGAATTCTCTGTTTAGCTCTGTCCCCCATTTTTTAATTGGATTACTTGGTTTGCTGCTTTTCAGCTTCTTTATTTCTTTGTATATACTCGATATTTGTCCTCTGTCAGATAAAGGGTTAGTGAAGATTCTTTCCCAATCTGTAGGCAGGCGTTTTGTTTTGATGACAGTGTCCTTTGCTTTACAGAAGCTTTTCAGTTTCATGAGGTCCCATTTATTGATTGTTGCTCTTAGAGCCTGTGCTGTTGGTGTTCTGTTCAGGAAGTTGTCTCCTGTGCCAATGAGTTCTAAGCTGTTCCCCACTTTTTCTTCTAACAGATTTAGAGTATCTGGTTTTATGTTGAGGTCTTTGATCCACTTGGACTTTAGTTTTGTGCAGGGTGATAAATATGGATCTATTTTTATTTTTCTGCATATGGACATCCAGTTGGACCAGCACCATTTGTTGAAGATGCTGTCTTTTTTCCATTGAATGGTTTTGGCTTCTTTGTCAAAAATCGAGTATTCATAGGTGTGTGGGTTTATTTCTGGGTCTTCTATGCGGTTCCATTGATCCTCCTTTCTGTTTTTATGCTAATATCATGCAGTTTTTATTACTGTTGCCCTGTAGTACAGCTTGAGATCGGGGATGGAGATACCTCCAGATGATCTGTTGTTGAACAGGATCATTTTGGAGATTCTGGGTTTTTTGTTTCTCCATATGAAGCTGAGAATCTTTTTTTCAAGGTCTGTAAAGAATTGAGTTGGTATTTTGATGGGAATTGCATTGAATCTGTAGATTCTGTATATCCCCTGTACCCCTGTTGCTCCCTCCCTCCTCCCCTGCAAATTCCAGTATTCCTCGCCCTTCTCCACCCATGCCCCTCCCCCACTCCACTGATGGGGAGGTCCTCCTCCCCTTCCTTCTAATCCTAGTCTATCAGGTCTAATCAGGAATGGCTGCATTGTCTTCCTCTGTGTCCTGGTAATGCCAGAGTAGGGCAATAAGTTGTAATTTTTACAGACCTTCTTCTACTCTGCATCTTAAATTCTTACTCACATTATTCAAACAAATTATATATATGTAAATATATACACATAGACGTATATCCCATCTCAAACTATTCATAACATAAGAGAATATTAAAAAGTAAAGGAAAGAAAGTTGCTAATTAGGTTTTCAGTTACAGTTAGTAGCAAAAAGTTCTGGTGTGTATTTGCTCAATGGAATAGCAGTAGATAAACAACATACAAATATTTGAAGTAAATAGAAAAAAGTATATGGATTATTTTCAAGATAACGAGTGCCTGAGGAGAAATTTATTCTCACCTAATATAGCATAACTTTTATCTGTATTAAAACATCAAATGGTATTTCATTAATATGTGTAAAGTAAAGACAGCATCTTCAACAAATGGTGCTGGTCTAACTGGATGTCTACATGTAGAAAAATGAAAATAGATCCATACTTATCACCCTGCACAAAACTAAAGTCCAAGTGGATCAAAGACCTCAATATAAAACCAGACACTCCAAACCAATTAGAAGAAAAAGTGGGGAAGAGCCTTTAACTCATTGGCACAGGAGACAACTTCCTGAACAGAACACCAACAGCACAGGCTGTAAGAGCAACAATCAATAAATGGAACCTCATGAAACTGAAAAGCTTCTGTAAAGCAAAGGACACTGTCATCAGAACAAAACGACTGCCTACAGGTTGGGAAAGGATCTTCCTCAACCCTATATCTTACAGAGGACTAATATCCAGTATATATAAAGAACTCAAGAAGTTAAACAGCAACAAATCAAGTAATCCAATTAAAAAATGGTGTACAGAGCTAAATAAAGAATTCTTGATACAGGAATATCGAATAGCAGAGAAACACTTAAAGAAATGTTCAACGTCCTTAGTCATAAGGGAAATGCAAATCAAAACTACCCTGAGATTTCACCTTACACCCATCAGAATGGCCACGCTCAAAAACTCAAGAGACAACACATGCTGGAGAGGTTGTGGAGAAAGAGAAACCCTTCTCCACTGCAGGTGGGAATGTAAACTTGTACAACCACTCTGGAAAGCAATCTGGTGCTTCCTCAGAAAACTAGGAATAATGCTTTCTCAAGATCCAGCTATACCACTCACTCCTAGGCATATACACAAAAGAGGCTCAAGTACACAATAAAGACATTTGCTCAACCATGTTTGTAGCAGATTTTAAAATTTTAAATAAAATTAAAAAATATTTTAAAAATAAGATAAGAAAATAATAACATAGGACCAAAATTTTGAGTTAACGGTAAAATTTCACAAAAAGAAGAAAAGTGATTGGCTTTCATGATTCCAATCAGAATGTTTATGTATGTCTAGGTGCATGAGTGTATATGTGTTTGAGTGTGTGAAAGTGTATGTGTGAAGGTATATTTGTATGTGTGAATATGTGTATGTGTGGATATGTATATTTATGTGTCTATGTGTGTTATATATTAAACTGTTTCTCCTTTCTTTCTCACTTACCTATTCACAGAGCACAATGATATATATTTAAAAAAAATTAAAATTGTCAGTAACCAGCACACTTGCCTGAAGTGTTACTGTGCCAATAAGCCACTCAAAGCCTCAGAGCAAGACAGCAGTAATTAATATCTGAAATCGTAAAACAAATTTAAAACTTATATGTCAGTTACCCTAAAGCCAACGGCAATTTTGTTGATATGCTGAGTCATTCATTACTTCAGTAAACAAAACTGGTGACTTTTAAATACTGAATTACCAAAAATCAGCGACTTACTTACTCTTTTTGTCAATGTTTTATTGCAAACATTATCATGTAATAAGCAAACCTATTCTGGATAAGAAATTAATCCAAGCCAGAAAGGATAGCAGATACCTGTAATCCCAGCACTCAGGCAGGTAGAGGCAGGCAGCTGCCTGCGAGTTCTAGAACAGTGGTCTACAGAGCAAGTCCCAGGGCAGCTAGTGTTACACAGAGAAACCCTGTCTGGGAAAAATAAAAAATAATAAAAATGAAAAAAAAAACAACCAACCAAAACAACAACAACAACAAAAAAAACAAAACAAAAAACACAACAAACAAACAAAAAAAGACAAAAGAAAGCAATACAAAAGTGAAGACAAGGAGAAAGTCTAGCCTTTATATGATTTTTGTTCCATGCTTCGTGTCCCACAAGCCTGTGAGATATGGGCAAGGCATGGGCAGCGTAGCTAAGCACTGTAGGGAACAAACAAAAACTGCTATTTTTTGCTGATCTTCCCCCAATACTCACACCCAAATGTCTACAGATCCTCCCCTCAAATATGTGGTTTGAAAGTAGCATTATTTTCAGTGTTTAGAAATTAAAAACAAAACATGGGGACCAATATTTATAGCCATACCTTTGAATTTGTGTTGAACAAATGACTATAAAAGAATGATAGGATCGGAATCGTATATTAGATTTATCACACTTTTAGGAAAACATTTTGTACCTTTGTGAATAGTGGTTAGTATTCCTTAGGTTATCTATAGTCTTACAAATTTTTGGCTTTAATATTCTAAGAATTTTTGAGAAACAGTGTGATTCTGTTAGAATTGTGGATTTAAAATTCTCTCATTTAAATTTGATAAAATTCTGCAACAATATATTGGAGCTCTGCCATTAAATGTTCATAAAAACACATTTCAATATTGTGCTTTTTTGTAGAATTGATCTTTTTATTATTCTAAGCACCCCTGCTAAACATATATTCCTTTTCTGAGTACTTCTTTTTTTGTGATTGTTGTTATTGTCCTGAAGTCCACTTTGTTGGATATTAATAGAGACATATCTATTTTTGATAATTAGTGTATATGCTATAAAGGCATCACGTAAACAAGATCTTTTGTCTTTCATTTATTTAGTTGCTGAATTTTACCAATGAGACACTTCTGGGTAGTTTCACCCTTTTTCTAATCTTTTTTATTGTATTCTTCTTATTTACTTTTCAAAAAATTATTTATTTATTATTATTATTTACTACAATGTATTCACTTGGTATCCAGGCTGTAGCCTCCTCCTTCATCTCCTCCTGGTTCACCTCCCTCCCTCTATCTCCTTATGTTCCTCCCCTAGTCCAGAAATAACGGAGGCCCTGGTTCCCTGCTATCTGACCCTAGCCTATCAGGTCTCATCAGGACTGTCTGAATCCTCTTTCTCTGTGGTCTAATTAGGCTGCCTCACCAGGAGAAGGTGATCACTGAGTCCATGTCAGAGACAGCTCCCGCTCCCCATAGGGGAACCCACGTGGAAACAGAGCTGCCCCCGAGCTACACCTGAGCAGAGGGTCGAGGACCTCTCCCTGCATGGTAGTTGGTTTATTCATCAGTCTCTGCAGGATGCCCTGAGCCCAAATATTTTGGCTCTGTTTGTCTCCTTGTAGAGTTCTTGCCCCCTCTGCTTCTTCCATAAGATTCCCTGCACTCTGTCCAAAGTTTGGCTATAGTTTCATTATTTTTATGTCTCTTTATTTCAGATATTGTAATTCTTATTTATAATATGTATATCTAGTTCTTGTGATTTTTTTCTGTTTCTCTGCCAAAAAATGTGACTGTGGCCTTGTTGTTTATTTCAGGAATGTTCATCTTACCCAACAGAATATAGTTTTATAGCTATGGTGAAGCATTTTACTAATAATTTCAATTTCTGGGTCATGTCAGATTTGGCTTTGCACATTGAGTAATACTGAATTTCTTTCTCATACACACACTCATATATATATATATGGGATTCTGCATCTTTTAGTAGCCCCTTATAGAATGTTTTTCTTATGATATTATCAACTTAGATAAGTCAAACAGTGATTTTTCTCTTCCTCTTTGTAGGTGACATTTAACTTTATTTCAGATGTTTATCATTCTAATACTTCAGCTATTTTCAAATATTTGCTAGGCTACTTCTGTTTTTTCTCTTGTTTGTTTGTTTTTGTTTTTGTTTTCCCCTATCTGTCTCCAAATCAGCCTTAAAAGCCCTGCATTTAACCGCTTAATAACCTTTCAGTATATAGTAATGGGAGCCTTTTCTACCGAGAATCATCGATTCACTGTGTAATCTTTGGTCTCAGGGGAACCTTTTCCTAGTCTTCTACTTGTAATGTCAGAAAGTCAATATGCAACACTTTCTTCCTCTCTCTGATTCTCTGATCAACATTTTATATGATGCAACTTGAGCTTCAGAAACATAAGAGAAATAAGAAAATTAATAGAAATCCACTCAACAACCTTTGCCTATTTTTTTTTTTTTTTTTACTTTTTATATCTCAGTATTGAAATACCCACCTCACCAGAATTTACAATTCAGATAACACTGTTAACTGTAAAGCTACTCTGTATCTGAAACTGCCCTTGAGAAAGGTCAGGGGAAATCTCGGAGGAGCACATGCTACTCTAGAAGACAAACGTTCATATACGTCTGCTCACATAGGTTGCCTTGGTTTATCTCCAAGTCAGAACAGATTGGCAGTTCCGCCTGAAAGGTCGAGTTCCTGTGAGTTCCCCAACAATGGAAGCAGGGGCTGTCTCTGCCTTTGTCGACCGCCTTTGGATCCCTTTCCCATAGCTGCGCTGCCTTGCCTGGCCTCAGTAGGAGAGGATGTCCTTGTCTTGCTGCAGCTTGATTCATCAGGGTAGATTGGTACCCTAGGGGGTGGGGCATCCCCTTCTCTGAGGAGAAGGATAGGGAGTGGGGAGAAAGGAGTGTGAGGGTGAAACTGGGAGGAGTGAGGGAGCTGTGATCAGCTGTAAAGTGATTAAATAAGTAAATAGATAGAAAGAAAGAAAGAGAGAGAGAGAGAGAGAAGAATGAAAAGAAAGTATCTACTTGAATGATATTTCAGATGATTAAATTATGACCAAAAGTAGTTTTCTTGGAAAGTATTAGAAAATAAGCAAGAAACCTCTTCCAGTCTTAGGGAGGTAAGGGAGACCATAGTTTTAAGATGCATTTGTATGGAGTCTTGCTTTGTGGACCAATTTAGGTCACCAATTCTAGTCATGATGAATAGCCTTAGTTGCGAGACTGAGCTTTGACAGTTCTAGGTAGGAAGAGAAAAGTGAGGAGCAAGAAGTGAGTAGAACCACACACACTCGCTGTGAGTTTTGGCTGGCAGAAAAAAGTAGGGGTGGTCGGCTGCTGAAAATAGAAACATCCCATTAAAAGTTACACTTTGGATGACCTCATCCTAAAGGAAGAATATTAGATAGATGGTTTTCCTGTTATTACTGTACTATTCTCACATATTGTCGGGGCTTTGTATCGTATTCCTATCACAGTAGTTTTAGGAGAAAATCAAGAAATAACTATGAGAATAACTGATCAAATCTTGGGTTATATTCATATATAGATTTACCTGAAATTGCTCTGAGCTATGTGCCAAGGAATGACTTGCATTAAGGAAAGAGAACAACTGAGCAAGTGTAACAGTGTAGCTTGAAGCTTAAATTAAGCCAGGACAGTCAAGATTGAGGCGACCTGGAGCTGCAGGGAGTTTTTGTTGGCAAAGGGCAAGAAGATCTGAGAATTAGAGAATCCTAAAAAATGGTCTGTGAAAGAAAAGCCCAGAAAGAGCAAAACTAAAAACAAAAATTCTGCCTCAGACTATCATAGAGATTTCAGAAATTGCTGATATTATTCTGATTTTTTCATGCATAGAGAGATATGTTCACAATGCCCTCTGTGAAATAAATCTCCATAACTTGTGACGAATCATTATTCAATACATGGAATTGCTAATGAGTTTTTTATTTAATTATTTTATTAATTACAGTTTATTCACTTTGTTTCTCCCCTGTACCTCCCTCTCTCCTCCCCTCCCAATCCTACCCTCCCTCTTCCCCACCTGTGTCCCTCTCCCAGTCCCCTGAAAAGGGAGGTCCTCCTCCCCTTCCCTCTGATCCTAATCTATCAGGTCTCATCAGGAGTGGCTGCATTGTCTTCTTCTGTGGCCTGGTAAGGCTATTCCCCCATCAGGGGAAGGTGATCAAAGAGCAAGCCAATCAGTTCATGTCAGAGACAGTCCCTGTACCCATTACTATTGAGCCCATAGGCAACCTCTGTGCAGGGGTTCCAGGCCATCTCCATGAGTGGTCGTGGATTGGAGTATTAGTTTCAGAAAAGACACCCGTGCCCAGACTTTTAGGCTCTGTCGCCATCCTTGTGGAGCTCTTATCCTCTCCAGGTCTTAGTAACTCCCACTTCTTTCATAAGATTCCCTGTACTCTGCCCAAAGTTTGGCTATGAGTCTCAACATCTGCCTTTATACCTGCAGAGTAGAGCCTTTCAGAGCCCCTCTGAGGTAGGCTCCTGTCCTGTTCCCTGTTTTCTCCCTCCTCCTCTGTCCATCCTCTTTGATTTTATGAATGGGGATTGAGCATCTTACCCAGAGTCCTCCTTCTTGATTAGCTTCCTTCGGGGTACAGATTTTAGTATGTTTTATCCTATATTATATGTCTAGTATCCACTTATGAGTGAGAGTGAGTATATATCCTGTGTGTCTTCCTGTTTCTGGGATAGCTCACTCAGGACAACACATGCTGGAGAGGATGTGGAGAAAGGGGAACCCTCCTCCACTGCTGGTGGGAATGTAAACTTATACAAACATTTTGGAAATCAGTCTGGCACTATCTCAGACAATTAAGAATAGAGCTTCCTCAAGACCCAGCTATCACTGCTAGGCATATATCCAATAGATGCTCATGTATACAACAAGGACATGTGCTCAACTATGTTTGTAGCAGCTTTATTTGTAATAGCCAGAAGCTGGAAAGAGCCTAGATGCCCCTCAGTTGAGGAATGGATACAGAAACTGTGGTACATCTACACAATGGAACAGTGCTCAGCGATAAAAAAAAAACAAGGAAATCATGAAACTTTCAGGTAAATGGTGGGCTAATGAGTTTTTACAAGTACATAGATGTAATAAGAGTCTTCGGAGTAAGCATACCTGCTTTGGTATGTTAAGTAAGGATCTCTTGAAAAATAATCATGGGCAAACAGTAATGTATCATGCCTTGATAATAAGCTAAAACAAGTGTCAAGGTCTTGATAATAAAGTAGTCTCTCCCACACGCCACCAGGTGTGCACACCTCCCGTGCAACAAAGTCAGAAAAGTATCACTCATGGAGTGTACACTGGACCCTCCGGTCCCTAGTCACAGGTCTGCAGTGGATGGAGAGTAAAATGATGCTTTTCTAGGATAAGACACAAAGCTGCATCTGCCACCCTCTCCGAGCTTCCTGAGTGAAGGCCATGAATTCTCCCTGGTGGCTCAATCTCTCTTTTTTTGATGATGATATCACTCATCAGCACTGGCTATAATCAGCTGCCGTATTGACTTCTCTGCCCTGTCACTCCTGCAGCTAGATTCCTGTCACGGGCACCTTCGCTTTGCATCAGCCTGCCTTTGCTTTATTGGTTTATTGATAGTTCCATCCATCTTCTTCAAAGAGGTGACAGGCTGGCATTTGACACTCTCATCTTCTTGAGATTTTACAGCCTGCAGGCAAGCCTCTAGAAATCCTAGAGTTTTGCACAAATCTGAAAAATGCAAAGCATTCTTCCTTATTACAGAGAGGGTGATACAGAGTCATAATTGTAAAATACGGACTTGCTGACATGCCTTAGCCTGCAAGTTTAAAGGAAGTAATACTTGACCTAGTGACTGTGACAGATAGCTTAAGACTATTTCCCCAGGTGTTCCTTGTGAGAACACTCTGATTATTGTGCTAACACAGCTACATTTTCCCCCAGGTCTCAAGACACAGACAGCCACAGGGATGTGAAGTGAGTCCTTTTCTCCTACTACGCCATCTCATCATGAAGAAGAGCCTGGCAAGATTCTCTGGTACTGACAGCAAGCAAGTAAGCGAGAAGAAAGAAAGAAAGAAAGAAAGAAAGAAAGAAAGAAAGAAAGAAAGAAAGAAAGAAAGAAAGAAAGAAAGAAAGAAAGAAAGAAAGAAAG
>NW_026596134.1:18269339-18328146 GCF_907164565.1 Psammomys obesus | reverse complement strand
AAGAAAGAAAGAAAGAAAGAAAGAAAGAAAGAAAGAAAGAAAGAAAGGCAGCAATTCCTGAATCAAAACTCATAGATAAAAACAATTCACTCATGAACTTTTTATCAAGTTCATGCCAATATTTTATGGCAATAGCATGTGGAAACATGAGTTTTGTAAACTAAGGATCTTTGAATTTGGAACTGCTCAAAAAGTGACTCAGCATGAGGTAATGGGAGCTTTGATGGGGAAAGAAAATGTGGAATATATAATGGGAAGATTTTTCAGGTGTTCATGCTGTTAGATATGATTAGCCATGTATTTTTCTCTATTTTACCAGATACTGTATGTAATAACAGCTGTACAGGAGAAATTGGAGTTAAATAAGAAGTGGCCAAAAGTACAATATATTTTTTTAATTTTTTATAATTTATTTATTTAGCGTTCCTTCAACTCACATCATTAATTTCGGATATCTGCAGTGTTCTACTGATGAGCATAACAACCTATTTTTAAAACATATATTTTGCTTTTGGAAGAATCAAAATGGTTCCTCAGGAATGTGACAGAGAAAACACTTGAAAGTGAAGATGTGTTTTCACTGGCAACAAAGTGATTAATATATGGCTTTCAATCCTTTTCAATTTTCATTAATGTCTTTACTCAAATGCCTATACTTCACGTTTTAGCTTTCTGATACATGTGAAGGTACTGAGGCACCATAAATGTAATGCAATTTCCGAAGCTGAAACAACTTAGGAAATACGCTAAGCTAGATTATAATTCTAGTCTCTAAATTGAAGAGCATTTTATTTTATTTTGTTTTGTTTTCTATTCTTTTTGTTTAGAGAAATAAAATATAAAATGTGCTAGGAAGGCTTTGTTATAACTAAGCAGAATGATAAATACAAGTTAAATATAGACTTTAATCTTATATTTCAGAATTGTAAGGAATGAGTATGGGTACGACATACTTAAAGAAAATGGTAAAGTATCAATGGAGACTTCTTTATATTTTAATATAAAACATGAAAAGATGGATTTTCAACCCATCACTACACTGTTTTACCAATATGGCTAAGAGGTCCCAAACCCACCCCACCAGTCTTTCCTCTGCTATAGATTTATTTCTAGCTGCTAGTGTTCTTTTAATAAAACACAATTTAATAACCCATACTCACTTTTTCCCATTAATAAAACAAACATTTATGATTTATTTGACATTTCGTTTTGTATTCTTCTAAAGGGAATAATAAGATGTTTTTAACAGTTTAACAACACTATATGAATACCATAATATCTACAGAAATACACACTGAGTGGTATATATTTATTCAGCCCCAAAGTAATCTAAGATCAGTAAAGAAATATAATTTCATGATAGTTTTTTTTCACAGTACATTGACAAACCATGACAAAGGAAGCAGTATCCTTGTGCCACAATGTAGGTTGTGGATATAGAGAAAACAACAGCTCACAATGTACTGGTGTACTGGACTATGATGAATATATTTACTTACCAAAAGGAAGCCTCAGCCCCAGCAATATTGTAGACCTTCAAGTCACCCACAGTTCTTCCTTACTTTTTCATGTATTTATTTATTTCATTTATTTATCTTTGATCCAGGGTTCTACTGTGAATTCCTGGTTGGCATTGAGCTCACTATCTGGAACAAACGCTCTCAAACTGGTGGCAGCTTTCTTATCTATGCCTCCCTAGTGCTCAGTGTGCTTGCTGCTTTATTTGCCCTAACAGAAAATGCTCATCGCAAGCAGCATATTGAAAGGAAAGGTCTAGTTTTGCTTACAGCTTCAGGGTACACTCCATCATGGAGGGGCAACATAGTTACAGGAATGTGGGACAGCCGTTCAGATTGATCGTATCTGTCGTGAGGAAGCAGAAGGAGATGGGTACTGATGCTCAGCTTCTTGTACCTAAGCCTATGCAACGATGACACCCACATGTATAATGGATTTTTTCCCACCCAAATTCACCAATTTCGTAACTTCCTCGTAGCTATGCCAGAGGTTTGTCCCCTAGAGGGTTTTCAGTCTTCCCAGTTAAGTATTAACATGAATCTTCCAAAGGAACTCTGACTGGGCCATCATCTAGCTTACTCTCATTTTTCTAATTCATTCATAACAAAAAAAAAATACTAAACAAAAACTGAGCATTCTATGTTTGCTGTTGAATGAATGTATTCCTGTTACAAACTCCTGTGTTGTAATTCCATATCCCTTAGGTGATGGTATTAGGCATCTGAAGCAATCTATTCTTGAGGGTGGAGCCTTCATGGATTGGATCAGTTTTACTTTGAAACAGGCTCATTCAATTCCTCAACCACAGAAGAAGTTGGGTAAAGGATTTGAAGAGAAAGCAGATCTTCTCCAGGTATGGAATATACTAGCACCTTCATCTTGGACTCTCAAGGTTCTAGAACTGTGAGAAGTCTTCATTGTTTATTAGCCAAATGTGCTAAAATATTTTGTTATAACAGCCCAAATGGACGAGGACAGAATTACCTTTTACAGTTGTGATAATAAATTCTCATAAGCTGCATGACTTAACACAATAGGAATTCATCATTTTAATAGGCTGGAGCCAGAAATACAAACTCAGGCTGGCCATAGAATCATTGTATTGTCCTTCATTGTCCCTTTCTTGTACTACTCAGCAATCATTAGTCATTTCCTGGCTTATACCTGTGTCTGCCCAGGTTTGTTGTCTATCACCTCATGGATCCAGTCAAATTGTCTTCTTTATGTTAGCCTTCACCTTATCATAATTCTTTCATACAAAAAAAATGCCAGCCATGTTTAAATAAGGCATATCTTAATAAACAAATTTAACTTGGCTACTTCAAAGATTACTTTAATTTTAATAAGTCAATACTGTGATGCTTCCACATTATTCAAAAAAATACAATTTGAATCATAATATTTAACATAAATAATATAAAAAATATACTTCCAGGGCTGGAGAGATGGCTCAGTGGTTAAGAGCACTGTCTGCTCGTCCCGAGGTCCTGAGTTCAATTCCCAGCACCCACATGTCAGCTCATAGCTGTCTGTAACCCCAGTTCCAAGGGATCTTTATACTAATACGCCTTTATATAATGCACATAAAATAAATTATTTAAAACAATATACTTCCTGTCCAGAGTGGGAGTGTGAAGTTGTACACCAGTTGGAGGAGAAAATGGAAGAACATAATTTTATCTTCAAAGTTGTAACTGGCATATTGTGTATCCGGCTCAGTCCCCCTTTCCTATTTCTGCTCATCTAAGGAATCCCACATTGAAACTAATCAGGAAGACATCTTTCCACATGGTCTCTATTAGAGAATTACTGGTGTCTAACATACAGTTGCTTTTTAGCTCAGTTATGGTAACATGACTCACATTTATGTTACTAAGAAATAATTAGTTCTTAAAGTGAGATGATGTCAGGACCATTTATTACTATAATTTATAAACCAAACATAAATTTCATTATAAAAATATAATGGAAAAAAAGTAGTCTGTTTAATCTGAACCCCACTAAAAGGGACTATGTTTAATCTTCAAAAAAGTTGAAGACTTGTTCTTTCCAGTTGGATTATAAACTGTAGATATGGTAAGTATTTGTGCAAAGGAGAAAAGCACTCTGATGATTGTGCACCCTCTTTCAGTCTTACCTATCAGGATACAACAAATAAGAATCAAAACAAAATAAAAACAAACAAAAGACACTCAGTTGTCATTAGTAAACCCCATTTTCTAAAATTAAATAAGGTGAAAACTTTTCTCAATGATGCTATTGAACTATAATTTTACTGCAAAATAATGTCAGTATTTGAAAAAAAAAAAGTTGAGTGACCTTTACACTCATAAAAGCAATTTTTATTTTTTTAAATAAAATAATATGTAGACTTAGTGTTAAAATATACTGTAAATAAAATTAACAGGTTACGTTTCAAATCCCTATTGTGTTCAAGTTGATGCGCTTGCATTCAAGAAAGTAACACTGAGAGCTCAGAGCTCAAGAGAGTTTCATTAATGGTTGTCCTCTTTCATACTTTGTAATGTCAATGTTAAATAACTCATTGTAGTTACGCAGACACTAGAATTTAAGGAAGATTAAAGAACAGAAATTTTTTTTTTAGATATTGCAAAAGCAACACTTTTTTTTTTTTTTAGATGCCATTCTTGCCATTCTTCCTATTCAAACTATTATCTTCTAAGTACACTCAAATCCTGAGAGGTGACTGTTCAAATAAATTTGAAAATCCTTTTTGACACTTGTAGAAAATTATTAATAAAATGACACCATTATTTTTTTTTAATTTTTCATTACCTCTTTGATGGGTGACAAAACATGCAATTCAAGTCATTCCCCTTAGTGTTAATCACTGGCCAAAGAGAAACATGTGGTTATAATAACATGTTACTTCTGCATTTACAAGTGAAACTGTACTCCACAAAGTCAGAAAGTGAAAGATGTTATAACCTTATACATGACTATCTAGACATTGTTAATAACAGCTTTTCAGCTTTGAGGAGAAGCTCGGTATTAATGGCATTGACCCTCCATGTAATGTTTAATTTCAACTCATACTAAGAAAGTTGAGTCTCCTCAAGAGAAGGTTTCAATACAATAAGAGAAAGCCTAGATTCAGTTGCTTTACAGGCATGTCTCTGGGGGACTTTCTTTATGCTAATTGGCATAAAAAGACACACCCCAGGGATGGGATGCACTATTTCATGAGCTAGCTGGGTCCTGGATCACTATTATTGTTACTCTGCTATGTTTGCAAACAGGACACTAACATAATTGTTTTTTGAGAGGCTTCATCCAGGAGCTGATGGAGACAGATGCAGAGACCCAAGACCAAGAAATGGGCCAATCTCTGGGAGTGCTTTGAAAAATTGAGAGAAAGGATAGAGGGAGTCTGTAGGGCTCAGGACACCACAAGAAGATCTACAGAATAATCTAACCTGGGCCCATGGGGGCTTACAGAGACTGAATCAACAACCAAGGAGCTTGCATAGACTAAACCTAGACTCCATACACATGTGGAGCAAATGTGTAGCTTGGTCATTATGTGGGTCCCCTAACAATAGGAGTAGGGGCTGTCTCTGAGCTTACATAGTGCTGGTTTACTTTCCTCTAGCTGGGCTGCCTTGTCACTCTGTGGTGGGAGAGGATGCTCTTAGTCCTGATGTGACTTGAGATACTAAGGGGGGCTGGTACCATCTGGGGCCCTGCATTCTCTAGGAGATAGGAGAGGAGGGGGTGGGAGGAAGGGTCTGGGGATGAGATTGGGAGGAAAAAGGGGGGAGGGACTGAGATCAGGATGTAAAGTAATTGAGTAATTAAATTGAGGAAGAAAAAAGAAACGGAAAAAAAATGAGAAGAGAGACACTAAATACGCATGCTTTCATTGTTATTGTTATTGAATGAATTACTTGACCAGCTGCTTCAAGGTCATGTTGCTTTGACACCTTGCCGTAGTGGAATGTACATTTATCTGTGAGTTAAAATAAGTCCTTTGGCCTTGAATTGCTTCTGCCACAGAGTTTACCATAGTAACAAAAAAGAAGCTAGTCTTTGTGGATCCAGTCTCTGTATGTCATGCTTCCTTCCCCAGTGGCTCCCAACTACTTTGAAAGATCAGTATTAGTTATTCTGAAAATGACTTTACACTAATAAGTTTATTAAATATTATTTACATGTTTATTGCAAAATACAGTTGAAAAGATTACACTGTCTTTGCAATTGAGCTTCTGACCGAAACTTCACCATGGATGCTCCTTGTCTTGTCGGGGTTTTTCCTTTTAATTTTGTCTCATTTTTGTTTTATTTTAATATATATTTACCTTTCTTCTCTCTTTTTACCCTACAGATCCGTTGTGTATATATTATGTATTCCAGTTTAGTGTTTTTTTTATGAGGTTCCTAAGTGTGCAAACAAGTCTTCTCGTGGGCTCTTCTTCTTTTGGTTGGTCTTATGATGATTTTTTCTTATTATATTGTATATTGTTATATTTCTAAAGCAAGGAAAGAAGGAAATCCTAGCTACCAGGGTAAAGGTTAAAAAGTGAACTGTCATACTTTTTGGGAGTGGGAAAATCAGTTTTCTGTGCTGGAGTGTCATTCCAGGGCAGGCTTCACGTTCAGAAATAGTTGACCAACATATAACGGACTCCATTTTTTTAAATTTTTTCTCTCATATATTACAACCAGACCATTTTCCTTTCCCTCCTCTCCTCATAGCTTTCCACAAGCTACCACCTCCCCTCTCCCTGAGATGAATTCCTCCTCTGTTTTCCAGGGCAAGCTTTCCATGAATATCAGTCAAACATGGTATATCAGCTAGCAATAAAACTAGAAATATTCCCTCATATTAGGGCCAGAGTAGGCAACCCAGTAGAATGAAAAGGGTCCCCAAAGCAGGCAAAAAGCTCAGAGATATCACACACTCCTACTGTTCAGAATCTCAAGAAAACCCCAAGTGACACAACTATGGACCACAGAGGCTCTCTGATTGTCTCTTCAGTCTCAGTGAGACCCCTTGTGTCCTACTTAGTTGATTCTATGGATCATTTTCTTGTGGTGTCTGATTTCTCTGACTCCTACAGTCCTTCCTCCCTCTCTTCGACAGTATTCTCTGAGCTCCACCTAATAATTGACTCTGTGTCTCTGCATGTGCTCACAGCAGTTGCTGGATGAAGCTTCTCAGATGAAGATAATACTAGGCGCTTATCTACAAATACAACAGAGTATTATTAAGAATCACTTCACTGATTTTTTTTTTTCCCAGTCCTGTTTTGTTCTATCCTAGGTTTCTGAGTTATTCAGCCTGGCTCTCCAGGCAGTGTCAGGCAGGGGCTTCCCTCTTTTGGCTTGGGTCTCAAATTGGACCAGTTATTGGTTGGATATTCCTACAAGTTCTAAATCACCCTTACCCCAGCACAACTTTTAGGCAGGACAAATAGTAGGTCAAAGGTTTTATGGATGTGATGATTCCCAGTCTCTCCATGGGAAGCTTTGCCTACTCATAGAAGATGCCCTGCTCAAGCTCCATAACTCCATTTGTAGGAGCCTGTTTTCACTCTGCCCGTCAGTTGGCCATCAGGTTCAGCATCTGCTTTCACAGTCTGCATGGCAGAGGTTTTCAGAGGCCCTCTCTGACAGGTTCCGAGGTTGTTTCGTCTTTTCTTCTTCTGGCTTTCAGAGGCCCTCTGTAGCAGGTTCCTAGGTTGTTTCCTGTTTTCTTTTTCTTCTGATGTCCATCCTCTTTGCCTTTCAGGATGAGGATTGAACATTGTAGTTAGGGTCCTCTCTTTTGCTTAGTATGTTTAGATGTACAGATTTTAGTGGGTTTATTCTATGTTGTATGTTTATATGAGTGAGTATATTATGTAAGAAGTGGGAAATAGTAAGAGCTGGAGAGGACAGGAACTCCACAAGGAGAGCAACAGAACAAGAAAATTTGAACACAGGGAACTTCCCAGAGACTCATACTCCAACCAAGGACTATTCATGGAGATAACCTAGAACCCTGACAATGCAGCCAGTTCTGATGAGAACTGATAGACTAAGATCAGAAAGAAGAAAAGGAGGACCTCCCCAACCAGTGGGCATGGGGAGGGGCATGCATGCAAAAAGGAGGGTGGGACCTGGAAGGGAGGAGGGAAGGGCTTATGGGGGGATACAAAATGAATAAAGTGTAATTAATAAAAGTTAAAAAAATAAATTTAAAAAAAAGTTAAAAAAAAGAAAGACTAAAAAAAAAAAAGAAATTACTTTCAGGTGTCTGTTTTCATTAAGGTCACCTTTGTAAATTCCTGGAGAGCTCCAGTTTTCTACCTTAGCCCTGAAATGCCCCACCCCCCAATTCCAGTTATCTCTTCCAGTCCTGGTGGTTAGTACATTTGCCTCACAATTGTGTGTTCCTGTGTGTGTCTTTATTTGATTACATTTGGTGGGTTTTGTTTGTTTGTTTGGTTAGTTTTTGTTTTGTTTTGTCTTTTTTAGGCTGGTATTTTTGTTTTCCTGCTTTGGAAGGTTTTCTTGTTGTATCAAGTTTTTGTTTTTTTGAAAAAGAACTTTAAGTTGGGTGGGTAGGGAGGTGGACGTGGGGGTAGATAATATAATCAAAATGTATTTAAACTTAAAATTGTTTTAAATAATAAAAATATAATTATTAAAAAATAGAATTTTACTTTTAATCTCTGCTTATTATGGCTCAAAAATTTATACTATGTGCCCACTCATTTGATCTAATTCAATTCTGTCATACAGGATGATGGTATCAAGAAGTCCTTTAGGAGGCAATTGATTTAGGAGTGTAAAACCTGAAGAAAGTGCCATGTATGTAACAGAAAGAGAGCCTTTAATACACACAGTATATCTGCCTTGACCTTGGACTTTCAAGCTTCTTACCTGTGATAAAGGAGTTTTCTTGTTATATTACCTGATTTTCTGGTATCCATTATATTAGTCTGTAAGGACTAAGATTATTCATCTCTTCCAGTAAATCTTTTTCTTTCTCCCCTTGATAATCTATCCACAAGTTACATAAATCTTACTCTCATGTGTTTTGAAAAATAAGTACACCACTCCCTGTTAATTTTCTGAAATGTCTTTGTAGACATCAGGCTGAGGAATAGACATTTAGTGGATTTGATGAGGGAGGGAGGGAGGGACTGGGAGGGAATGAGGGATCGGGACATGGCTGGGATACAGAGTTAATAAAATGTAACTGATAAGAAAAAAATAAAATTAAAAAAAAAGAAAATGATGAAGGTTAGAGAGAAAAATGTGCAAAACATCAATACAGTGTGGTGTCTTGGGGGAGTAAATGATTCTGGTGACGTCCAGTGAATTCTACTATAGCTAACACAGGAAACAGGATAGGTTCCCATCATGTATAAAGTGGCTTACAGCAATTTATCATTCCAGTTCCAAGGGATCTATTGCTCTTTTGAAATATCTATAGCCACTAGGAAAACACACATAGGGCACATACATACATTCAGGCAAAAAATAAAAATAAAAAAGCACACATATAACATAAACAAATCTATTTTTTAAATTAAAAATTTAAAAAGCAGGGCTTTCTTATTGTTAGGCAATGTTGTCCTGTGTTATGTATTTTGTCTCCAGATTTACTTTAGAGTTGTTAAGGGTTTTGGTGTTAAACCAAAAACTTTCATGTTTTGAAGAAACCCATTAATTGACTGTTTCAGCCTAAGTAGTCTGATTTTACCTTTTCTCTCCAACCTTTAATGACTTAACCCATTTTTCTTCTTGAGCTTCATTAGCAGGACTGTTTCAAATTAGGATGTAACGCACTCCTACATTATTTGAATGCCCATTTAAAATGGGCATTAAAACTTTACTTTGACTCAGGGTTATTCTAGAACACATATGCACGAACGATCCTTTCATTCTTTCTTGGTGTCGTTTTTGTATTAGTGGTTAAGTAAAGCAGTGACTATATCGAATGTTTGATAGCGATGTGATGCTTTATTGTCAGTAGCCAAACACATGCTGAACATGCTAGATACATTCCATGGACACTAGTGCTTAGGTTTCAATAAACATCCTTGTTTAGACTGATTAGAAAATTAAAAAAGAAAATAACTTCAAGAAAGCTGTCAATAGTACATTAAAAAGTGATTTTAAAAACCCAGTTTTAGTTTTCTTTGGTAAGCCTATTTCTAGTGGAGATTTATATATAAGTGGAGTTTTGGAAAACTGAGAGCTTCAAAAGTAATGGTTCATTTTAAAAAATGGTATAAAAAGTTGATTTTTCATGCTACTGTAAGTATTGCATGATCTTTTTACGTAATTACAAAAATATTATGAAATAATTTAAATTGGAAGAACTGAAAAGACAAGAATGAGAACATTAGAAAGGTGGATGTTAATTAATAGCTGATATTAATTATATTAGGGAGAGAGCATGTTGTTTCTGTTTTTTTGTTTTTATTTGATTTTGTTTTTTGTTTTGTTTTGTTTTTTAGACAAGGTTTCTCCGTGTATCCTTGGTTTTCCTGTGCTCCCTTTATAGACCTGGCTGGCCTTGAACTTATAGCTTTCAACTGCTTCTGCCTTACTGAGTGCTGGGATTAAAGGTTTGTACCATCAGGGCTGGCTGGTGTTTCTAGGTTTCAATGTTTTTGATGTTACCAGTTTTAAACACTGAATTTCAATGAGTATAATTTTGTCTCATTTAAGGTAAATGCTTCTCATTGATGTACTTTTTAAATTTTGTATTAACTTTAATATACTGTGGCACAAATGTTTGTTCTTATTCTTTCCCTCAAACCCCAGAATTATGCCTGAATGTTAAAATACATCTTTTCTGTTCATTGTAGAACTATGACTAACATATTATCAAAAGTATTTTTTTATCAAACTTGCAAAAGAACTACCAATAAATTACACATAACAAGTTATGAAGATTTACTTGTTGGGTAAAATCACAGTATATTTGACTCTCGGGCTGTAATAAGTATTGTTTTGATTTAAACATCTTGGTTAATAACAGTATGAGGTAATACTATAATTTGGTGGAACATAAATTTTGAATATGTAATAATTCACTAAAAATTATAGGTATGAACTTTTGAACTCCAGTTTGATTTTTCTTTTTGCAACTTCTTTTTGACATCCGTAAATGACCACCTCACACAGCTAGGCAGAGTAATTACTCTTCACATTTTACTTGGTGGGAGATCTGGTTGACCTTTTCTACCTATTGAAGATAATTTAAATTATGTTTATTTATATGCAGGTACTTTTAAATTTTAATTTACATATGTGCTCCTTGTAACTTGTAAGAGCTCACACATCCTTAATCATTAGTACAACTTGGCTGAGGATTGTTACAGATGAGTAATTATTTCCCCAAATAATTGAATATAATTTTGAAAGATGTCATTGTTTTTCAAATTGATAAACAGCAAAAAGTCCTCATAGGTTTTAAGATTTTATTATAAACTTTACGTTCAAATTAAAAACATAAAATTTATATAGTTATACATAGACATGGTCATATAAAACATGTAATAGTTTTAAAACATATTCAAATTAATCTAATTCTATCACATTAATGTTTACCATTTTCATGATGAAAACATTTACTATTCTTTTTTTTTATCATTTCTTTTTCTAAATAATTTACCACACATGTCAGCACACCCTATTGTGCAATAAAACACCAGAACTATGCTGTTTTCAAACAAGCAGACTACCTGAAATAACTTTAAATAAGTAGATATATGATTACTATCTAGATGCTAACATTACCATGCTACTTTAGTTCCTGTATCACTTTTCATTGGTCTATCTTTCTCATTAACATATCATCTGTTTTTATCTTAGTTTTCTCTTATTGGGAACAAAATTGCAGGTAGCATTAAGCAACTTTTGATTTATTCTCTCATTTTTATTTTATTTTTATTTTATTTTTATTTTTAATTAGTTCATTTCTCACCATTTTTTGAACACTTTATAAACCAAATTAGTGAGACATTCCTGTGTTCTGACTTTTGAAAGTACTTTTTGTTATTAATTCAATTTATTTCCTTACTTACCAAACATGCCGTATAGATGTCATTTTATCATTTTATGTTGTGATATATTTATCTATTACTCTATATTTATTTGTTTCTGAGTTTTAAAAACTACTTAGAAAAAAGTTTTAGTGCTGAGGCAATAACTTAATGTTTATGTTACTTGTAAATAATGATTTCATTTTTTATTTGGTGTTGGCATATGCTGCATGATTTTCCATGGAAGACACAAAGAAATGCTCATTTGTGTAGATGGAGATGGCACAAAAAGACCAAACAAAGAACTCCATCCAAGATGAGCTTAGTGAGCCAATGAGTTTAATGATGTTTCTTATATTATCATGGCTGAATCACCTATCCCATTAAGAAATCCCCAGGATGACTTTCAGGCAGATGTACATGGAGATTTTCGCCAGTCAGTTGTTTATTTTTTATATAAATTCAGAGGGAAGAGGGACTGTGAGGACCTTATGTGCTCTTTCTCATCCTATTAATCTCCTCTCTCTTTCCAGGGCAGTTTTAATAAATGGAATTTTACAAGTCAACTCAATAACTGTTTTACCACTGCAAGGTTTGTGTTAAACCGTATTTTTAAAAAAAGCCACAGTAGAGGAAATTTATCAATCTTAGTTCTAGCATTATTTACCTTGTAGAAGATGAGAACTGAGTGTTCATATTTTTATTTCTTCACTTGCCATCCATGCCCTCTAGGGTGAAAATAAGCAATCTCGTATTATGAATATTTCACTACATATTAAAATATATTATATATACACACATATACACACACATATAGAGGAGGAGAGATGATAGATAATTTTATCCATTAAAAATACTATACATTTATGTAATATATTTTGATCATACCCAACCACCATTACTTAAAACTTTTCATTAGTGCTCCCCATACCACCTCCTTCTCAACTGAATATTCTTCTTTTTGTTTGTTGGACTATTGCTAACTACATTTGAATGGAGGTAGAGCTATCTACTGGAGCATGGGCAACCCACCAGGAGCCATATCCCCAAAGAGAATTTACTATCTCTCTCAAAGTAGCATCAAGTCCTAAATAATTTCCTCACCAAGAGTGGAGCCTCCGGGGCCACATTTTGGGTAGGTCTTGTTCCTGTAAACACAGGCGCTTTGACTTGACGTATGTAACATCAGTTTCATATATGAATTCAGCATTTCACTGGTTCTTCTCTCCATGCACCTACTCTTACATTGTTTCTGCTCCACATTCCTGCAGTGTTCCTTGAGCCTTGGAGTGGTTGATGTAGAAGATTTATATATAGCTGGGCTCTCATATATATATATATATATATATATATATATATATATATATATATATATGGGTTTGTAGATATATATAAATATTTATAATAGGAGAATGATAATTTTTTTATCTAGAGAACATGGATGGAGGATGAGAAAATAAAATGTAAACACTCTCAATTCTCATCTTCTACAAGTTTAATATTTCCAGAATTAAGATTAATAAATTTCCTGTAATGTTTCTTCTGCATATGGTTTAACACAAACTTTTCAGTAGTAAAAACAGTAGCTGAGTTGACTTGTAAAACTTTATGTATTAAATTTTCCTTCTGTGTGTGTGTGTATGTAACTTTGACCACTCATGAGTTTCTTTATTAGCTACTACTGACTTCAAAAATCAGCTACGTTAAGCAACATTGACAACACAAATGAATATAAATAAACATATTTAAAGATAGTTAGAAAAAAAAGATCATTCAGCAAAAAACACCAACAGCAGGAACTCATTCGGAGCCTATGTATTTCAAAGTCATAGGCTTTAGATCAGCTTTACTGGCTTAAAATTTCTGCAGTGGAGCATGTCTCATATCCTATGAGAAAGTAACTGTTTACTTCCATAAATGCTATGACCCCAGTAGGCACATCAGTCTGGCAGGTCTGTATTTTATCATGAGAGGTCCATCTCCAGGGAAACAAAACAAACAAACAAACAAAAACAATAAAACAATGATGTTTTCTTTTTTTTTCTCCTGCCCTTCTTGTACTCTGTAAGTTTTCCAGCAAGGAAGAGTTTTCTGTTTAGTTAGAGGTTGATTGTTCTGTTTTGAATTAAAAATGAGTGATTTATTTAGCAATAGGGTATTGTCATATAATTATAGTAGAGTGAACAATAGCAATGGTGATTTTCTCCATTGCTTGTTGTCCTTCTGGGGCCACCATAACTAATAGCCTTTAGAAAAAATATTCATTGCCTTGTGCTGAGATTTTCACTTAATAACTCAAAGTTTCTGGGAGTTTGTAGTGTCCACACACATGAAGGTACTTCTTTCTAAACTCTTTTTGAATACATTACATATTTTAATTTGCTTAGAAAGTAGAGAATTGCTCAAGGTTTGGGGCAGAGCCAAGATGGCGACTAGCACACATAGTTTCTGAGCTGTGGAAGAGATAAAGTTCTGAGTTGGTGAGTGGAAGGACTTCTGAAGCCAGGGAAAAGACTGAGAGACTTTCTAAACAACAGGGAACATCACAGGAGGTGAAAACTTTGGTCTCAGATCACCCAGGGACTTGTTTGGGGAAGGTGAGAAACGATCCTTTGATCTCGTGGCACTCCCCTTCCCCAGACCTCTGTCCTCCTTGGCTCAGCGGACTCCTCTTTCTCAGCTCAGACCTAACTGCAGCCACTGAGGCTGAGCCCCAAGCCCTTTATCAGCAAAGGCCAGCAGTACCTGTCTCGTGTCTCGGAGTCCCAGATTCGCGCAGCAGCTATACCATCCTCCCAGGGCCTGAGTTTGCTAGATGACATACTAGCTCCACAGGAGCATGATCACTGACTGTACAGGCCGCCCAATCCCACAGTGACAGAGAATATGCGATATACTCAACAAAACCAGGCAGAAACACCATACAAGCTAGACACACCAGGCGCTGGGCCTCCCAAGCTTGGAGACCACAGTGAAGAGACCCCAGCACTTCCCAGAAAGCATCTGGACTAGCAACCCAGTTTCCAGTTACAGCAGGTCTTTCTAACCTGGCGGTGGAGCAGCACTGAGCTGGCAGGGCACATCGCCCCTCTAGTTTAATACTAAACAGTGCCAAACCAGAGAACAGAGAGTCTGGTTACCATGATCCCTAATGACATGACCACCCTGAAATCTCCAGCTGCAGCAAGACCTCATAACCTGGCAGTGACAGCAGCACAGAACTGGCGGAGCACATCAAAGAAGCAGGGCCAAACCAGAGAGCAGAGAGCCCAGATCTCTGCCAAGTGACAGCTAGTCCTCAGCACACACTAAGGACACGGGACCTCTCTCAGGTTCCTGAAGAACTCTCCAGACTCCAGAGAGAGACAGTACCAGTCTGATCGGCAGAATCCAAAAACAAACAGGGAAGGTCTCAGATAAGCCAATGGCCAGGGGTAGGCGAAAGAACACTTCCAACATAAATCAGGACATCATGACTTCACCAGCAAACCCCAAAATCGATGGATACTCCAATTCATCAGAAGCACAGGAAAATGACCTTAAAGCCATGCTTGCTCAATTATTTGAGGCTCATAAGGAGGAAATGAACAAATCTTTCAAAGAGTTGGCCAGTCAATTGGAGGTAAAGAAAGAAGAAATAGACAAAAGCCTTAAAGAAACACAGGCAAACATAGCCAAACAAATAGAGGCACAAGTAGAGAAAAAATTAGTGGCATACAAAAAGGAAATGAACAAAGAAATAGAGTCCATCGTAGAGAGACAGGAATCCAAATTCAAACACATGAAAGAAATGGTGCAAGGCATGAAAACAGAATTAGAATCAATAAAGAAAACACAAAATGAGAAAATTCTTGAGCTGGAGAACTTGGAGAAAAGATCAGGAACCACAAAAGTAAGCATCACCAACAGAATACAAGAGATGGAAGAGAGAATCTCTGGAACTGAAGACACACTTGCAGAAATTGATACTTCTCTCAAAGAAAAAGTAAAATCAGAAAAATTCCAATCACAAAATATCCAAGAAATCAAGGATGCTATGAAAAGACAAAATCTAAGAATAATAGGAATTGATGAAAAAGAAGACTCCAGGCTCCAAGGTCCAGAAAATATTTTCAAGAAAATCATAGAAGAAAATTTTCCCAACTTAAAGAAAGAGATGTCCATAAATATACAAGAGGCCTACAGAACACCAAATAGGCATAGAAACAGAAAGGAGGATCAATGGAATCGCATAGAACCCCAGAAATAAACCCACACACCTATGAATACTCAATATTTGACAAAGAAGCCAAATCCATTCAATGGAAAAAAGACAGCATCTTCAACAAATGGTGCTGGACCAACTGGATGTCTACATGCAGAAAAATGAAAATAAATCCATATTTATCACCCTGCACAAAACTAAAGTCAAAGTGGATCAAGGACCTCAACATAAAACCAGATACTCTAAATCAATTGGAAAAAAAAGTGGGAAACAGCCTAGAACTCATTGGCACAGGAGACAACTTCCTGAACAGAACACCAACAGCACAGGCTCTAAGAGCAACAATCAATAAATGGGACCTCATGAAACTGAAAAGCTTCTGTAAAGCAAAAGACACTGTCATCAAAACGAAAAGACAGCCTACAGATTGGGAAAGAATCTTCACCAACCCTTTATCTGACAGAGGGCTAATATCCAGTATATATAAAGAACTAAAGAAGGAGAAAAGCAACAAACCAAGTAATTCAATGAAAAAATGGGGAAGAGAGCTAAACAGAGAATTCTTGAAGAGGAACATCGAATGGCAGAGAAACACTTAAAGAAATGTTCAACCTCATTAGCCATTAGGGACATGCAAATCAAAAAGACCCTGAGATTTCACCTTACACCCATCAAAATGGCCAAGATGAAAAACTCAAGTGATAGCACATGCTGGAGAGGTTGTGGAGAAAATGGAACCCTCCTTCATTGCTGGTGGGAATGTAAACTGGTACAACCACTTTGGAAGTCAATCTGGCGCTTTCTCAGACAACTAGGAGTAGTGCTACCTCAAGACCCAGCTATACCACTCCTAGGTATATACCCAAAACTTGCTCAAGTACACAATAAGGACATTTGTTCAACCATGTTCATAGCAGCTTTATATGTAATAGCCAGAACTTGGAAACAACCCAGATGTCCATCAATGGAGGAATGGATACAGAAATTGTGGTATTTTTACACAATGGAATACTACTCAGCAATCAAAAAGGAGGAAATCATGAAATTTGCAGGCAAGTGGTGGGATCTAGAAAAGATCATTCTGAGTGAAGTATCCCAGAAGGAGAAAGACAAACTTGGTATATATTCGCTTATATAGACCTACAAGATATGATAAACATAATGAAATCTACACACCTAAAGAAGGTAATCAAGAAAGCAGACACGGGCAAAGATGATCAATCCTCATTTAGAAAGACAAATGGGATGTGCAGTGAACATATGACAGGTACCACAAAAAGCATCTGAAAGACTCTACCTAGCAGTGTTTCAAAGCAGACACTAAGACTCATAACCAAACCCTCGGCAGAGTGCAGGGAATCATATGAAAGAAGGGGAGTTAGTATGATATGGAAAGAATAGGAGCTCTACAAGGACCAAATATATCAGGGCACAGGGTCTTTTCTGAAACTGACACTCAACCAAGGACCATCTATGGATATAACCTAGAACTTCTGCTCGGATGTGGCCCGTGGTAGCTCAGTAACCAAGTAGTTTTCCAAAGTAAGGGGAACAAGGACTATTTCTAACGGGATCTCAAGGGCAGGCTCTTTGACCCCCCCTCCCAGGGGAGGAGCAGTCCTGTTAGGCCACAGAGGAGGACTTTGCAGCTAGCCCTGAAGATACCTGATAAAACAGGGTCAAATGAAAGGGGAGGAGGTCCTCCCCTATCAGTGGAC
The DNA here is from genome assembly GCF_907164565.1 of Psammomys obesus. Classification (NCBI taxonomy): domain Eukaryota; kingdom Metazoa; phylum Chordata; class Mammalia; order Rodentia; family Muridae; genus Psammomys; species Psammomys obesus. Next base: position 18,310,699 of record NW_026596134.1, on the reverse strand, counting down.
TTGGAAAGGGGCAGGGAGGAGACCAGGGAGGGAGTGTGGGGTTGCAGAGGGAATGAGGGAGTGGGATACAACTGGGACACAGAGTTAAAAAATGTAACTAAAAAGAAAAATAAAATTAAAAAAAAAAGAAAGTAGAAAAATTCTACACATCTTCATTCATCTTGGTTTTGGTTAACATACTTCTTATTTTCTCCTGTTCCCAATCCTCTATTCTACTTTAAACCTTCAAACACAAGAATCCCAATCCTTTTCTTTTAGTTCTTTTAATTTCATCTGGGTTCTACTATCCCCTCTAATAGTTCATGTTTCCTTGTGTTGTAAAATGTTTGCTACCATGTGGTTTTGCCATGTATCTTTTACTTTGGTTAAACTTTTGCCACTTTTTCTATTTATCAATTACTTTATCCTCTTCATGATTAAATTTTTTGCCAAGTAGTTTTCCAAAGTAAGGGGAACAAGTACTATTTCTAACAAGATCTCAAGGGCAGGCTCTTTGACTTCCCCCCACCAAGGGGAGGAGCAGTCCTGTTAGGCCACAGAGGAGGACTTTGCAGCCAGCCCTGAAGATACCTGATAAAACAGGTTCAAATGAAAGGGGAGGAGGTCCTCCCCTATCAGTGAACATGGAAAGGGGCAGGGAAGAGACCAGGGAGGGAATGTGGGGTTGGGGAGGAAATGAGGGAGCGGGATACAGCTGGGACACAGAGTTAACAAAATGTAACTAAAAAAGAAAAATAAAATTAAAAAAAAATCAAGCACTGAAAAAAAAACAACAACAGTTTTTTGCCTTAGTACCTCTCAACCCTTTCAGTTTTATTGAAGGGTTTTTTTTTCCTGGTTTAAGATCCTGGAATAAACACTTTTGAGGCTCAAATTAGTATTTACAAATACCTAGGTCATATACCTAGGCTCTTCTTTGACAAACTCACAACTTAATATTCCTTTTATTCTCATTTACATTCTATTTTGTGGCTGGTTACCTGTGCCAAGGTACCACGTATGTATCCTTCTCACATTTTCCCAGATGAATAACCATTCCCAACCAAATTCCAGAATCCTTTCTGTCTGTTGGATGTCCCAGCCTCTATTTCCTGCCTCAGCTATAAGTCATTACCTTTTTATTGACAAATTATGCTTCTGTACAGGCACAGAGATTCTTTTCATACAGTGTACCTATATTAAATATTTCCCTTCCCTTGATTTTATCCTCTCTCTGACTGATTTTTTCATTAAACAAATAAAATTTGTGGTGGTTTGAATGAAAATTGCCACGATAGGCCAAGAGGGAGAGGCTCTATTAGGACTGGTGGCCTTGTTGTAGTAGGTGTGGCTTTGTTAAAGTAGAGTGTGGGCTTTGAGCTCTTAGAAGCTCAAGCCAACTCTCTTCTTGCTCTCTGATGATCAAGATCTAGAACTTTCATTTACATCTCCAACACCAAATCTACTGGCACTCTGTCATACTTCCTGCCATAATGATAATGGACTAAACCTCTGAACTATAAATTAGTCCTAATTAAATTTTCCTTTATAAAAGTTGCTGTGGCCATGGTGTCTCTTCACAGAAATAGAAATCCTAACTAAAACAGAATTTGTCTCTAAAATTTTACTGATTTTTTTTTGTTTGTTTGTTAATGTTTATTTAAAAAAAAAACACTGAAGCTTTTAACAACAGCCACTCTGGATGTGATCTGATAGACTAAGATCAGAAGGAAGGAGAGGAGGATCTCCCTTATCAGTGGACTTGGGGAGGGGCATGCATGAAGAAAGGGGAGGAAGGGTGGGACCGGGAGGGGAGGAGGGAGGGGCTTATGAGGGAATAGTGATTTTTTTTAACATCTACCTTGAAGAACAGAATAACTTTCTGCTTGTGTTTATTCTTCCCATATTCTGTAACTTACAGCTTCTTCATCACTGTCATTCTATCAACTTTAGGATATTATGTTTATATATTTTTTAAATTCAATGGTTAAGATTATAAGACTTTTAATGAAAGCATTAAAATACAAAAAAATTAAATTTTTTTTTCAGTTTAGTTTGTTTTCCCTTCTGTTTATGTATTCAATGTTTCTTACATTGTGACTACAGAATGCTAGCCCTGAAATTATTCCATTTTAGGAGTATATTTACTATCTGTTACTCTTTTTAGTTGCTATTCCCTCCATGACATTCTGCTCAAAAGGGAAGAGTTTAAAAATCAATCAAGTCTATCAAGTTTAGATAAAGATCTAAAAAATATATTTAATTAAAATACAGCTAAAACAAATTTTTTAAGGAAATCTCTACCAGCTATTTCTGTTAAAATAATTGTAGTCAGTTGTGCAGAGAGAAAGAACATAACATGTCTCAGCTATCACTGAGCAGTTACAAGCTGTCACTTAAAGAACATCAGATTCACAGCTGTACAAAGACCTTCCTAGGAGTGAAGGTCATCATCTATCTAGAGACGTGACTTGCCTTTGATTCCCAGATTTGTGAGATTTTTCCACTTAAGAAGGAACACTTCACTTCTCAGGCATGACACTGTAGGGCAGAGCTTGATTTCCCAAGATCAGAAAATGTTTATTGTCCCCTTGTCATCCTGTCAACTTTGTTTCATTACTTGTCTCAGTTTGAGGAGGAAAAAAAGCAAGAACCATGTGATGATACCTAAGGCTGTGATGCTGAATTCTCTCCTCTGCCTAACTGTGATTTTCTCAAATATAATATTTCTTCATAGATTTATTATTCACTGAAACCTGACTTTAAGCTTTTTTGCTTCTTGGAACTTTGATACAAAGTAGTTCCAAAGTCAACAATGATGCATAATATTCAAAAAGATCCAGGCATATTATGAAATATTCTTCTATTTGGGTGGTTTAAATTTACCTACAACACAGAATGAGAGAGAGATAGACAGACAGACACCTAGGTAATATTCACTTAACATCATGTCAGCATAGACTGGAATTAAAATGGTTATAAAATCCTTCAATGGGCTCCAAATAAATCTGAGTATGGCTTTTTTAACAGACCCCAGTATTAATGTTGTTAATGTTCCTAATAAGCATTAATATAAACTTCAAATTATTCATTAGCACTTTTTATTTTCATGGCAAAATAGATCTGTACCTGCTAGAGAGAGAAAGAAGAGAAGGAAGGAGGGAGGGAGAGACTTAGTCTGTATAAATGGAAAAACATTAGAGACTGAATATATTAAAAAATGTATTTAAGACTTAATTTACAAGGAAATTCTTAAATTTCAATTCAGCATTGGATTTAAAATTGGCTTAATTTTGATTGTTAATGCCACATCCTTTTCAAATAAATCCCATTTTGAGACTCTATAAATCCCCTGATATACTTCTACCCACTCCCTACGCCTCCCCCACATGCAGGTACACAATCACACACTCATATACTCACACACAACACCATTTTTACTTTATTTATAACCTCCAGAAACACACATTATCTAAAACTATCTTTTTCCAAAGAAAGATCACCGTGACTTACACAAATGAGCACTTATTTATGAAAGCTTCATCATATAATTTTAAAATTTCACATGTAAAATTTCTGTAGTACCATTGTTCGCTGGTTATAATGCCACAAGATGATTTCTGTCATAAATTGTTCCCAGTGTAAGCACAATCATTAAATGCCGTCATCAGCGATAATTATTTAAACTTTTATTATCTCAGTTTCGACACTGTCAGATCCCTGTCCCCAGAGTAGTGACTGTATGAGAGGCGTGAATAAACAGTGCGGTATGTAGCAACCCAGAGTTAAAGCTATAGAAGTGTCTGGAAAGAATGTTGCAAAGTCCAAAGTTTCTGCTAAAGCTCTCCTTGGGTGGTGTGAAATGCAATATGCTTTGTCTGACAATAATTTACATGTAAATATCTGGGTGTAAAAAATACACAAGACAACTTCTACCTGTTCAGATTTCTTTTAGGTATCCAAAGTGTAATTCTGTGTATGTGCCATTTCTGAGTTTCTACCTTTTAATACTGATACTAGCTATCCGACCCTGACTCCATAGACAAGTACTCAGTCTCACAAAAACTTTTCATCGTTTAAAAGTTCACCAGTTAGTTCTTCTGTTGTGTCGTTGCCGTTTCTGATACAGATACAGTCTCATATAGGTTATTAGGCTAACCTCACTTGAAAATAGTTACCAAGCTAAGGAGATTTTGTTCATTCTATACCTCCTGCTTTTGATGTCTAAGATTACACCCATGTGGGACCACACCTGGTTTTAAATAGTACTGGTAAAATCCAGGGCTTCCTGCATACGGAGCATGTTTTCTACCAACTGAGTTATAACCCAGTCCATAATCTTAAGCTGTTTATAGTAGTGTGGGTTCCTCCTGACCCCAGCCGTCCTGAGTCTGAAAGGGTCCCACATCATGTCTAGCATTTTTTTTTTTTTTAGAAAAGCTACAAGAATGTTGGGAATCATTTTCCTAATAATTATGCTGTGTCCTTTTGACCCATGAAAAGCCAAGCAGAAGGAATGTGTGGGGCATCGAGTTGTGGATATAAACATATTTTTTTGGTCCCAGGTGTGGGATGTGGGACTCATTAAGATGGTCCATAGCAGCATACTATTTGCTTCCTGCATGCTCTGAGAGGAGCTCTTTGCCAGCTATAGATAGTTTAAATCTGAGGACTACAGACAGAGAAAAAATGTGAGATCCTAGAGAGTGTGGAGCCCAGAGAAAGAACAAGGCTGCTCCTGATTCCCCTTTGCTGTTCCTGGTTGCTGTTGTGAGACAAGAAGTTGGAGATCTCCTGAAATGAGGATTAGACTGGCCAACAAAAACAACAACAAAACCAACAACCAAAACAAAACAAAACAAAAAACTCACAGAAAAAAAAAAAACAAAACAGGACAACCCTAACCAGCAGGAAGCAGCCAAAAGAACTGCACCCCCTCTCCCACTAACCCTTTCTCTCTCCTATCTTGTGCTGTGGAGTTGGAAGGGATTGGGGTGGAGTAGGAAGAAAAAGATTAAAGATATGCAAATAAACCAAGGACCATGCATGGAGATAACCTAGAACCCCTGCACAGATGTAGCCCAAGGCAGCTTAGTCTCCAACAGGGCTCCCTAGTAATGGGAACAGGGGCTGTCTCTGACTTGAACTCAGTGGATGGCTTTTTGATCACCTCTCCCTGAGGGGGAACAGCCTTGCCAGGCCACAGAGAAAGACAATGCAGCCAGTCCTGATGAGACATTATAGGCTAGGGTCAGAGGGAAGGGGAGGAAGATTGACCCTATCAGTGGACTTGGAGAGGGGCATGGGAGGAGATGAGAGAGAGAGGATGGGATTGAGAGGGGCTGAGGGAGGGGGATACAAAATGAATAAACTGTAATTTATAAAAAAATTAATTAATTAATTAAAAAAGACTCAGTCCCCAAAGACCATTTCTATCTCAGACATTAATTGACGTCTCAGCTATGTGGCCTTTGCTTCTGACTGGCTATGTATTTGGTATCCCATGAACTTCCTCCTTGGGCTCAAAATTTGCTAGTATGACCCCAGGTTCCTAAGGAAGAAAAGGAGCCATGGCCACATATGTATTGAAGACTCTACATGGCCAAGTGACTAAATGTCAAGACGATGGAAATTAAAATGTGGTAGCAAAGTTATATTTAGCTTGGGCTATTATCAGTTCGTCTGAAAAGCATCCCTTGCCCACTCCAATGACCAACGTTATATGCTTGTGCTTATCATAAAAACCCTTAAAATGTATTTTTAGCAAGCCACTTGCTTCCACCAATCTAAAAGCTGAAAATTTAACCAGAAAGCATGAGATCTGTAACAGATTTTAGTGCTTTTGCTTAGCCCATCTACCTGATGTTTCTAATAGCATATTTTTAAGTTGTCTTGATTTAAAACTTTATTTCTCTTACTATAAAAGATTCATGAAGCTGAGCACGGTACACCTTTAATCTCAACACTTGGGAGGCAGAGGCAAGTGGATCTCTGCAGGTTCCAGGCCATCCTGATCTACATAGCAAGTTTCAGGACAGCCAAGGTTATATAATAGAAAGACTTGTTTCAAATAAAGTAAAACAAAAACAAATTAAAACTGTATGAAATGAGATTGTTACCAACTTGGAATTTGAGTTAACCTGAATCTGTGTTCTTGGATCATGGTCACCCACATTTGGTTCCACAATAAACTATCCTTTATTCCAAAAAAAAAAAAAAAAAAAAAAAAAAAAAGAAAAGAAAAAGGAAAAAAGAAAAAGGTTTTGAAAATGGTATGACAATTGCAACGCCTGATGGAGGGCTTGTAGTGCTTTCAGATTCTTCCTAGGCATATCATCCCCCAAATCTTCCCAAAGACAAGAGGGAGTTAAGGGTGAATATATGATTCTGATTTCCCCTGTGACTTTGTGAGGGGTTGTGAGATCTGAGGTAGGGTGGCCTTTAGGGCCCTGATTCTCAGATATGGCTTTCTCCAGAGAGGTGGTGGCACTGTCTTTGGAGGGACTTGCTTTAATAGATCCCAAACATTGGCAGAGTGCTGCTAAAATAGGCAGAAAATTCCTGAATTGTTTTTTTTTTTTTTTTTTAGCTGTGTGAGAGAAGCAACTTGGGTTAATGAGTTTGGGTTGTAAATATGACCTGTCACCATGTAAGCTGCCATCTGAAGCACCTCCTACCAAAACAACGAGGTAATTTTAAGACAGTATGTATCTTCGTAACTTGAGAGTTTTTTTTCTGTGTGATGAATCGTTATCCATGACAGATAAAGACAGGGAATGTTTTATTGACAGTCAGCATTCTCAAAGCAATTTTGCCAGGAGGATTGGCACATACCACCAAACACAAGTCTGCTTGCAGATTTTAAAAGGCTGGCAGCCATCTTAATGATGATTACATGGTCACTGCTTTACCCATTTTTTGTGGGGGAGGGGGTTGTTGTTGTTTTCTGAATAGTATGGAAAGAGGGTAGGGGAACCTCATGCCAATGTTGGAGAGTGGCCCCAACTAAAAACCGTCAGTTGTTCCGCAAACCATATTCACTCCCATGCAAAGGCACCAACCAGAAACAAAGTAGGAAAAGAAGATGGGACTGCCTTCCTCAGAGTGTGGAGGCCTGGACATTTTTTGGGCCGGGGGGCACTTACCCTTTTTGCTCTAACTGGAGATTCTGTTGTTTCATGTTGCCACACCATCTGTCACTGTGTGTCCTGCAGCAGCCTGGGCTATCCCGTGGCACAGTGATTTGTTGAAGTTTTTCCTGACCTCTGGTTCTTATGATTTCCTTCCCTGCTCTTCTCTGATCATTTTTGTGCTATGGTTGCTCCATTGTGCCCAGACATGCCACGGTCACCTGTTCTCTGCACTTTGGCCAATTGGGAATCTCTATGTTAAGCACTATTCACTGAACAACAACAACAAAAATTCTCTGATCAAGTGTGAGAGCCACACTAGGCAATGGGTAAAAATATACAAAGTTAGAGAACATTTTGATACTATATCCATTTAGCATAATAACAGTAGAAATGTTTATCCCTGAGGCCTGTGACCTCCAGCATATAGGTCAAGGATTCTGCAATGGTGGGCTTTTGTTGTTGCTGTTTGTTTTTGTTTTTTCAGAACTTTGTGAGCCAAAATAATCATGGACTACTTTTAATGCTTAGACTAGTCATTTTTTGCCTACTTCTGTGTCTGACCTAACATCCTTTTGGCTTTCAGGTCAAGTCTTTGGGATTTATTAAGTTAATTCGACAACTCCAAAAATAAAATGGCATTGACAACACTGGAAACTTACAGCAGAGAATTCTATACTCAATCCTAACCATCCTAGCTGATATCCACAGCATGGTATTCAATGGATGTTTTGATTATGACTTTATTTTGTTATTGGACCATAAAAGTCCATCTTACTATTTCCACATTTCAACTTGAATCTGCATTTTAGGGCCATAGTCACTTATATTTGCCTCAAAAATAATTTCCTGTTCTCTTTGAGATGAGAGCTGTGTTTTGTGATAAAATTTAAGATAAATAATGTAGGTAGGTCAGGTATTATTCAGGTGGCTATGAATAGCTTCCTCTCAAAGAGAATTCAGTTTGGTGCAGAACTGTACTGAGTTTTAAGCAGCACTGATATGGAAAAATTACTTATTACCCAGGCTAGCCTGGAACTCACTCTAGGTTGGTGGGCCACAAACTTAAAACCCTATTTAGCTATTGCCATATCTGGGGACACAGACTTGCACCAAGAAGCCTAGCATGTTACTATTTTATAAGTGAATACTTTAAAAAATATAAACTTGATGTCCTTCTTGAAATAATACACTATTGGTTTGGTTATTATGACAAAACTCCTGAATGTTTATCACTATGGCTTAATTTTCCAAAGACAATTACAGCTAGTGTGGATTATCATTGCTTCTTTTTTTCCTTTTTTAAAATTATTTTCATTATTATATTTTATTCAATTTTTGTCCCAGTGGTGGCCCCTTTCCTCATTTTCTTCCAATCCTACCCACCCTCCCTCTTCTCCACTTATGCCCCTCCACTACTCCATTGATAGGAAGGACCTCCTCCTCTTCTGTTTAATCTTAGCCTATCAGGTCTCATGAGAACTGGTTGCATTGTCTTCCTCTGTGGACTGGCAAGGCTGCACTCCTCAAGGGTAAGGTGATGAGAGAACCTGCCACTGAGTCCATGCCCAAGAAAGGCTCTGATCCCCTTACTAGGGACACACGTGGAGGATCTATGGGCTACATCTGAGCAGGGTTTTAGGTCCTCTCTATGCACTGCCCTTGGTTGGGGTATCTTCAGGGTCGCCAGGGTTCATTTTTATGGCTCTTTGATCTCCTTTTGGAACTCCTGTCCCTTCCAAGTCTTTCTATCTCCCTCTTCTTTCATAAGATTCCCTGCACTCTGCCCAAAGTTTGACTATGAGTCTCAGCCTCTTTCGACACCTCAATCAGTAGAGTCTTTCAGAGGCCCTCTGTGGTAGGCTCCTGTCCTGTTCCCTGTTTTCTCCTGCTTCTGATGTCTATGGCATTTGTCCTTCTGAATTAGGATTGAGTATCTTCCCTAGGGTCTTTCTTTTTGTTCAGATTTTTTAGGAGTATAGATTTTAGTATAACATCTTCTTGCTTCTTTATCTTCCCCTCAACCAGTCATTTTGTAGGTAAGGCCTCTGATATGCTTTGGCTGAGATGTAGCCAAATGTACCTATGATCAAATATTGGTTGCCAAAATAGTGCAATAAGGAAATTATGGAACCTTTAAATGGTGAGAAGTATACGTTATTGAAGAATGTCAGCACACCAATCATTGCCTTTTTCTTTTTGCTTTCAAGGCTGTGAGTGCTGCTTTTTCAGAATTAAGGTCATACTCTCAATTATACTTGAACTCTGACTGAAAAACTCCAGATCACTATCTAAAGTAAACTCTCTGTATTCATTAATTGTGAAAGCCATTTTGTTATAACATTACCATGCTAACTCATACACAGGTGAGGTAGAAGTTAAAATCTTATTTGTATTTCTCTTTTCTATTGCATTAGTTAAGTACAAACAAAGCTTGTTATGTGTCTGGCTCACTACACAGATCCTTATGCTAATGATCACTTCATTTAAAATAAATTATACTTTCCCTCTGAACGAAATCATGTAAATCTCACTAGCTGAGAGTATTTCTGTTTGGTTTCCCAAGTGACATAGGCAACATTGCCACAGTAATTAGAGCTTGATTAGTAGCATAACAAAAGAAAACTCTTGTGAATTTGACAACTTATTAAAAAAAAGGTGGCAGAGGATGGGGGTGGTTGTACAAGAAAAAGGTTAAAGTTAGCTCTGTGCTTTTAATTCCTTGGTTGTTTTCCTACTCATTGTAAGAGCAAAAAAATGAAAAAGATGTTACTGGAAATAATGAGTTCAATTATTTTGTTATTAAGGTCTTATTGGTGGAGTAGGAAGAGCAAAAGCTACTAAGAAAATATGGCTCAATTTAATTCCAATACATAGCTTTCATAACATATGATATATCTTGCTTGTAAATAAACAGCAGCAAAAGACAGTGAGCTGGGGAATAATTCCATTTGTTTTGTAATTGGAGTAAGTATATTGGACTCTAATTAAAAGCTTTAACAATATAATTAATGAAACTCTGAGAGTTTCTCTTCTTGCAGAATAGACTCTCATCCTGTAGTCATTTGAATAAATAATGATGGCAGTGTTCTTTGTGATGGTATAAATTACATTTTCCACATACGACAACGAGCTAAAGTCGTAAAAAGCACACCCTATAAAAGTAAAACCTTCACAAGGCAATTCTGAAAAGGATGTTTGTGTGTCTGTGTGAATGAATATATGTATGGATGTGTAAACAAAAAAAACACAAAACAGAGATAATCTAGCAAATTTATGGAGATGAAAATAAGCAGGATGTGGAGTTTTCATGATTCAGCTCCTGGTCAAGACAGTGTGAGTGTAAACTTGACCTTTCACATTCCTAATGTATATCAAGAATCATGGGAAATAAGACATTGTACAACTTACAAATGAATTTGTAAATGAAGGAGGAAGGCATGACTGGCACACCTCTCTGTGTGTCTGAAGCATAGACCATCTTTTTCCTACTTTTTAAAAATTTATTTATATTTTTATAAATTACAGCTTATTCACTTTTTATACCTGCTCATCCACTCCCAATACCACCCTTCCTTCCCCAAGTCCACTGATAGGGGAGGTGCTACTTCTCTTTCCTCTAACCTTAGTCTTTCAGGTCTCATCAGGACTGGCTGCATTGTTTCCCTCTGTGGCCTGGTAAAGCTGCTCCCCCATCAGGGGGAGACAATCAAAGAGCCAGCCACTGAGTTCATGTCATAGACAGTCCTGTTCCCATTAGGGTACCCACTAAGACACTGAGCTTCTATGGGCTACATCTGTGCAGGGGTTCTAGGGATTACAGGTTATCTCCATGCATGGTCCTTGTTTGGAGTATTAGTCTCAGAAAAGACCCCTGCGCCCAGAATTTTTTGACCTGTTGCTCTCCTTGTAGAGCTCCTGTCTCTTCCAGGTCTTACTATCTCCCCCTTCTTTCATAAGATTCCCTGCACTCAGCCCAAAGTTTGGCTATAAATCTCAGCACCTCCCCTCGATACCTTGCTCGGTTAAGTCTTTCAATGGCTCTCTATGGTAGGCTCCTGTCCTATTGCCTGTTTTCTCCCTCTTCCGATGTCCATTTCCTTTGCCTTTCTGCATGAGGATTGATCATCTTACCCAGGGTCCTCCTTCTTGCTTAGCTTCTTTAGGTGTACAGATTTTAGTATGTTTATCCTATATAATATGTGTAATATCCACCTATAAGTAAATATATATCATGTATGTCTTTCTGCTTCTGGACTACCTCACTCAGGATGATCTTTTCTTGTTCCCACCATTTGCCTGAAAATTTCATGATTTCCTTGTTTTTAATTGCTGAGTAGTATTCCATTGTGTAAATGCACCACAATTTCTGTATCCATTGCTCCGTTGAGGGACATCTGGGTTGTTTCCAGACTCTGGCTATAACGAATAAAGCTACTATGAACATGGTTGAGCAAATGTCCTTGTTGTATACTTGAACATGTTTTGTATATATGCCTAGGAGTGGTATAGGTGGCTCCTGAGGAAGCACTATTCCTAATTATCTAAGAAAGCACCAGATTGATTTCTAAAGTGGTTGTACAAATTTACATTCTTACCAGCAGTGGAGGAGGGTTCCCCTTTTTCCACATCCTCTCCAGCATGTGAGCATAGACTATCTTCAGCCACAAGAAATATTGCTGTATTCAACAAACAGAGAAGAGGAATCCTAAGGTAGCTTAATAACTCAGCAAACTTATCAAGACATATAAATGTAAACATTGATTTCTTGAATATTTGCATACTCCATCTCAAAATTATTTAATACAAGCCATGCTTATATTAAAACCGAATAGCTCTGTTTCACAAACCATTCATCTTCCTCCTGAGCCCAATAGATATGTTCAGACACCTGATCATTGTCACGGTAGATGTACAAGGGCCATGGTAGATGTAAAAAGGTCAATATGCGTAAGTATGGATGAAGTTACGTCATCCATACTAAAATCATTGGCTAGAACAAGTCATATAATTTTTTTTTTTTTTGCATAGACTAAAAGAGAGAAAAAGAAAACAAAACTTCCAGTATAGTCTGAGGTAGTCTTTGAGGTTTATGGGAAAAGTTGTCTTTATAGAACAAATAATGGAGGCTATTACTACATAGCAAGAAATTAATTCTGTGTGTAGAAATATTGAATGAGGATTTACAAAATAAATTCTATAATTTAGTTCGAAACATTAGTGCATTCTATAATTATTACTAGTTATTTACTCACGGGGTTTATGTGAAGTGTATGTATGTTTCAGCTGCCAATTTCTCATATAGGTAAGTCGATATTCAGAGAAAAATAAGGGTACTGTGTATTCATTTCATTTCTGATTTTGTTTCATTCTTCTTGAGTTAATGCTTTATAAACCTCACTTGAAAATATGATTCATATGTATATTTTTATGAAAAATCCTTTGACTATGAGATGGGAAATAAATTATCAATATGAAGTATTAGAATCAAAGTCAAAGCAAAAAGTTTCATAAAATTTTGCCCTTATTTTTACAAATGATATAAATGAGATATGATTGGAATACAGGGCTAGTGAATATTTTAAGGGGATATTTTGGCAGAAAAAGGTCCTGACATTACCATTCAAATATCACTTTAAAAGCAAGCTGATATAAAGTATTCCAGTTTTCTCAATCATTTTTTAATTTTATGATACATAATTCTTCATATTAGGTAGATATTTACAAAAATTAGGAATGCAAATTGTGAATTGTGTTTTACCTTTTTCATCGATGTGTGCTTTATTTTCCTGTAAAGATTAATTTTTAATTTAGCTTTAAATAACTAAATTTATCTTGTGACTTTTCCAGCTTATATTTCCTCATATAAGTATGCTTAAAGAATTATGAATAAGTGTCTAATCAAAATTATTTGTATATATGACAGAAATGCCTGTGTCTATAAAGTCTATGAAATGGAAAACAGTTGTGCTGTTTAGCTTGACATGAGCTAGAATCATATTTGGAATAAGGAAGCTCAAGTGAGGAAATGTTCCCACTATATTGTCTTATAAGCAAGTTTGGCGTCATTTTCTTGATTGATGATTCATGGGGAAGGGTTAAGATCACTGTGGGAGACACTCGTGGGCTCATGGACTCATCTTAGCTTATGTTCATGCTATAAGAAAACAGCCTGAGCAAGCCATGACAAACAAGCCAGTAAGTAGCATTCTTCCATCGCCTCTAAATCAGTTTCTTCCTTTGGGCTCTGGCTTTAAGTTCCCGCTCTGACTTCCCAGAGATAGACTGTGATGTGGAAGTGTCAGGTAAAATAAACACATTCCTCCCAAAGTTGCTTTTGGCCATGGTGTTTTGTTATCCCAATAGAAACTCTAACTAAGTTGAGACACAGCAGGCACATGAGGCATTTCTGTTGATATCTGCAATCTATGGGCTCCATTCCACTAGTTTCTGTTTTGGAGTGTTTTGTTTTGTTTGTTTGATTTTAAGATATGGATATGATATGAATGAGCTAATAATTTTCAAGTACACTAATTCTCTGTGTGAAATTATCTTTACCCCATGGGTCAATATAATTCTGTAAGGCACAGACCATAAGTAATGGCCAGGATTCATGCTGTGACTGCATAGACAATAAGATGAACACGAAGGTATGGAAACGAATAGCTAATAACTTGCCAGAATACTAATTCTCTGTGTAGGATATCCTTATTGCACAAGCCAATGCAATTATACAAGGGACAACCCATAAGTAATGGCTTGGGTTCATAATGAAACAGCCAAGACAACAACATAAAGCCTCTGTAATAATTATGAAATACAGAAGTGCTTTTGCTTGCCTCTGAGGGGAAAAAGAAAAAAAAGGCTAATAGCCACTGAACTAATGATAAGAAGGGAGGCTTAGGAATTTTCCCCTTGACTCCAGACAGCTTTTCCATTATTTAGACACTCAATGTTTCTTCTGACTTAAGAATGCCTTGCATTCTACAGAATACACTTAGTGCCCCTGTGGAAGTAATTATCTATAGAACATCAATGTGTATTTATATAGTAGATTGTACTTTCACAGGTCCCTACAGTGTATTCTAAGAATGGTAGAAAATAAAGTTTTGATGTGATGGGTTTTTGCTAGCATCCAGATCAAAGAATAGGTAGCAGGTTTTAAATTTTAAGAAGCAATTAAACAGCTGACATTGAAAATATTAAAGAGGTAGAAATTAGTACACATCTTAAATAAGTGTTTAGTTTTGATATTTGGTTTCTAAAATGTTTTCTTAAATTTTAATTTAATCTTTATAATGAAAACTTGAAACTTAAAGATTCTCATCTTACTCTTGTTTAAAATATTATTTATCCAAAGATATTGATTATTAAGTAAAAAAGTATAAAGTACTAGTCATTTGATAATGATTTCTTTAGGTTTTCTGAGAATTCTGTAAATCTAGAATAAAATAATATGGCAAAAGGATGAAATTAACAGAAATTATTAAGATCTGTAAATTAAAGATATCTACCATTTATCTTATAATATGATAAGGTTTGGTTATTAACCAGCAGGTAAATCCTTACAAACTGATCACAAAAGTGCTTTTGAATAAGCTGGCTTCCAGAATTTCTGAAAATGTAGATATTTGATTTATATATAAAGTGGGGTATATTATTTGTTTGTCTCTCATGGAAAGTGGCTAATTTTGGCCAAAAATCTTTCTCAGATACATTATGTATCATGAAGGGATAAAGTCTTGTTCTCATAAGAAAGCTAGACTTCTGCCTGGACCAACACCAAATAGAAAACTGCTGCCTACAATCGCAAAGATGACCCGGTGCTTCTAAACTTGACCAAATTACCTCTGATAGCCTGCAATGAACACATAAACACATATTCCTGAGGTCGCTTACGACCAATTTACCTGACTTTAGCCATCTGACAACCTTTGTCACTAAACATATCACTCTCTTCTCATGCTTTAGTTGAATATGTCCGTCAACAGACTGCAATGGTTGTGCACTCTAGTATGAGATGAAGATGCGGTAAGATTGCTGCATTAGTGTTAACATTAAAATCACGAATGAAAAAGATAGGGAGCATCCATGTAGTCAGGGGTGAGAGGAAGCAAAAGGAGCAGAAACTCCATTCCACAAATCTACCTTTCATTACTGAATAACTGAATTCCTCTGACTTATTATGCCTTTCTCCCACAAGATTAATATCACTCTTTAAGGGCTGAGTAGGCAACACTCTGGGAGAAATGGACTTTGCCTGAAAATGTTCGCAAGGCCAGTTCTCAAAATCCAAGAATTCTTACAGAAGTAATGCCTGACAAGCAGGAGGGTTGTTAGAAAGGACTTACTCACTTGGAATGAAGACACCATAGCAAAGAGTAACTACCATCGATCAGAGGAGACAGCTTAGGATCAGGGCCGAGGAACAGTGCAACCCATCTGTATCCTTCTTCCAGCTCCTGAGAGGATTGCAATTTACTCAAGAGCTATAGCTAATTGTTTCTACCAAGTATAAGGTTGACCAATTAGCTTTTGTCATTCTTATTTGAAGTTTAAGGGCATAATGTTTTAGAAGATCAAAATATTTAATCTAAATATTTGTTCTAAACATTCTGTGACATCTAATTTTAATTTTTTTTTTTTTTGCAAATGGAACATATTATAAATGGAAAAATGGTGAATGGCCTCTTTAGACACTAGCTTCTTTTATATACAAGGTCAGGTTGTGGCCATTTTTCTCTAGCTTTTAATTATTATCACAATTTTCATCCATCATTCATTCCATTTTCCATGAAATTAATGCCAGTAAGACATCAATAAAATCCATTTGTGATAAAAAAAAATCTTTCTCCTACACTGAAGTCAGTGCATTAAAGAAAATCCACTGCTTCTATTTTATTAATGAAATTCAAGGAGGCTCTTACTATACATTTTACCTGTGTACCAAGAATTTAAACTCTCATTTCAGCTGTTGTTTATTGTTCTGCGTATATGATGAAGGACGCTTTGATATTTCTCTTACATCATAAAGGTACTGGACAGGGTGAAAGATTCTTGTAATCCCAGAAGTCAATAGGTAGCGGTGGGAGGATCAGGAATTCAAGGCTCTCATGAGTTATGTGACATCCTAGTTAATAAAACAAGCAAAGCAAAAACAGAACAACACACAACAAGTCATTAAACAAACTGAATTTTGCTTGCACATCATTTATGATGTGATTGGAAAAAGCGCATTTGGGTATAAATTAAACCCCCCAAAATTAAGAAATGCTTGAGTACTTTGAAAATACTTATATAAAAAATCCTCTGGGCACAGGGGTCTTATGTGAGACTGTATCTCCAACCAAGAACCATGTATGGATATAACCTAGAATCCCTGCTTGGATGTAACCCATGGTAGTTCAGTATCCAAGTGGGTTTCCCTATTAAGGGGAACAGGGACTATTTCTGACATGAACTCAATGGCTGTCTCTTTGACACCACCCCCCACACCACCCAAGGGCGGAGCAGCCCTGCTAGGCCACAGAGGAGGACTTTGCAGCTAGGCCTGAAGATACCTGATAAGCTAGGGTCAGATGAAAAGGGAGGAGGACATCCCCTATCAGTGGACTTGAAAAGGAGTAGGGAGAGATGAGGGTGATAGGGAGGGATTGGGAGGGAATGAGGGAGTGGGATACAAAATTAATAAACTGTAACTAATTAAAAAAATAAAAATTTAATTAAAAAAATCCTTCAGTTGTGTTTTACAAACACAATGCTCTCATACTTTAATTTTTAATGTGTTAATAAAATTAACTCTACCTCATTGTTATCAGTACCATATAAATATAGATTAAAAATGGACGAGACATTCTAATGAAAACATATTTAGCCCTGGTTGAGTCATATTTGAAAATAGAAATATGACCTTACTTTTAATAATTTGATAACTGAAAGTAAAAAGGTAATGTCTACTTGAGCATGCTTTTACGGTGTGCAAGTTTCTTTGAAAGCTTCATACCTGGCAGGGCTTATGGTGATGCCTGTCATCAGTACTCACAAAACTGAGGTATAGTGAGACAGTGACTCGTGCCAGCCTCAGCTACAAATTGAGACTGTTTTTTTAAAAAAAGTAGTTTAAAATGCAAAGAATATTGACCATGGGCTGTCCAACCTTAAGGGAAGAGATACACTTACCACACAACTTCTTGATCTCAGCGAACATTGTGGAAGCGAGGTCAAAAAAGTGGGGTGATCTAGAGGAACAGAATATCTGCTATGAGACAGTATCTTATATATATATATATATATATATATATATATATATATATATATATATATATATATGTATTGCATCTGACAGAGAGAGAAACATCACTCAGAAAAACTCAACAATATAAACAGGTTATCTAAACTCAAGTGGTCAGCCCTAAATAAGTATATTTATGAGCAATGTTACATGAAATCAGAAATTGAATCTTCACATGTGGTGTATGTGTGTGTCTCTGTAAGTGTGTACATCCATTTTGTTAGCTAGGACTACATATGTGTTAAGACTATTTATCAACCATAAGTACCATTTACTGTTTTGCTGAGAATGTGCCTCTCGTTAGCCATCCTGACACTTATTGCTTGATTATGCTGATCTGTCTGAGAGCATCAGGAAACCAAGCATTTCTACCTCCCAAATCTGGGGTTAAAAGGGATACAAAGTGAATAAATAGTAATTTATAAAAATATAAATAATTTTTTAAAAAGTAAAAAAAAAAATTAAAAAAGGGAAAAAGTACTCTCTTCCTGGCCTTTTTAAATTTTTTATTTTATTTTCATTTTTTTTTTAAGCATGGGTTCTGGGACTGAGGGTCTTTCTGCTTAAATGGCAAGTGCTTTATCTTCCAAGCTTACCCCAGCTTCCTAGAGTGTACACCTTTACAAAAAAAGAATCCCATTAATATATTTGAAAACAGGCCATATTGGATATAATCGCATTGCCTTCCATAAGAGATGATGTTGCATTTCTCCACTGAATTTCATTAAAAACATAAAGCCCAAATATTTGATAAATACAAGCACCCAAGACATATGTAAGATGAACAGTCTATACTACCAGATATCACGTCCAACTTTGTGATTTATTTTAGATTCGTGCATTCACAATTCCACTACAGTAACAAGGAATAATTATGGTGCTCTTCAAAATTCCTTTCTTTTCTTTTGGTATATAAATATAGATATAAAAATTACAAATATATATATATATATATATATATATATATATATATATATATATATACCAAAAACTAAAAAATATGTATAGTATTATTTTATTTTTGAGATTTTAATATAATCACATTATTTCCAATCTCCAAACAGTCCCTTGTACAGATCTCTTGCTTTCTTTCAAATCCACGGCCTACTGATTGGTATGCCTTCCCTGCGAGGAGTGTTCTTCCACTCCAGGCATTCCTTAGTTCTTTGTTTAGGTTTGAGGCCTACAGAGCTCTCTCTTATCTATGTTATCAAGTCTATCGGTGTCTCTCTTACTCAATACATATTTAAGCAGACTTTAAGTGAGACTTTATGGGTATATCCTCTGATATTTCTAGGAGCTATGCAAACTCTATTCCTCTGGCTCTTCTAGTCTTTCCATCTCTTCCCTTGCAATCATCCCTGAGTCTGGGGTGCTGGTTTTGCTTTGTAGATCCATCAGATGGGACTGGGCTTCCGAACTCTGTGTTTTGATTGGTCGTGGTTTTCTCTAATGGTCTCCATCTGTTGCAAATAGAAGATTCCTTGATGAGGGATGAGAACCACATTCAGATTTCTTTCTTCTCAGTGCTAAAGTTGGGGCATTTATCCTTAAAATGCATTTCACTCTTGTCTTGTAATTTAGAAAAAAAATTTCTTTTTAATTTTTATTATCATTTATTATTTTTTATTCAATTTGTATCCCAGCTGTGGCCCTTTCCCTTGTCTCCTCCCAATCTCACCCTCCCTTCCTCTTTTTCCCCTATGCCCCTCCCCTAGTCCACTGATAGAGGAGGTTCTCCTCCCCTTCTATTTGACCCTAGCCTATCAGGTCTCATCAGGAGTGCTTATTTTGTCTTCTTCTGTGGCCCTGTAAGACTGCATACCCCATCAGAAGATGATCAGAGAGCCTGCCATTGAGTTCATGCCAGAGACAGCCCCTGCTCCCCTTACTAGGGACCACACTTGGAGACTGAGTCTAAGGGCTACAACTGAGCCGGGGTTTTAGGTTCTCTCCATGCATTGTCCTTGGTTGGGGTAACATTCTCTTCAGGGCCCTCAGGGCTTAGTACTTTTTGCTCTGTTGTTCTCCTTCTGCACCTGCCACAACATGTTGCAAGTAAGGAGAGCATCTCAGAGCCTCTGACAGGCTTTACCAGAACGATGTCACCCCAAACTGTAAGCTAAATAAACGTCTTAAAGGTAGGTTGTCGTAGGTGATCTTTTGTTTTTTTGTTGCGACAAGGTCTCACTCTGTTGCCCTGCTTGGCCAGAAACTCACTTTGTAGGCTAGGCTGGTTGATCTCACAGAGATCTGTTTGCTTCTGCCTCTTAAGTACTGGTATTAAGTTGCCATCATGCCTGGAGGTATTTCTTTTTTTTTTTTTAATCTTTTATTTGTTTTTTATTAATTATACTTTATTCATTTTGTATCCCCCCATAAGCCCCTCTCTCCTCCCCTGCCGATCCCACCCTCCCTCCCCTTTCTGCATGCATGCCACTCCCCAAGTCCACTGATAGGGGAGGTCCTCCTCTCCTTCTTTCTGATCTTAGTCTATCAGTTCTCATCAAAAGTGGCTGCATTGTCCTCTACTGTGGCCTGGTAAAGCTGCTCCCCCCTCAGGGGGAAGTGATCAACGAGCAGGCCAATCAGATTATGTCAGAGGCAGTCCCTCTTCCCATTACTATGTAACCCACTTGGACACTGAACTGCCATGGGCTACACCTGTGCAGGGGTTCCAGGTCATCTCCACAAATAGTCCTTGGTTGGAGTATGAGTCTCTGGGAAGTTCCCTGTGTTCAAATTATCTTGTTCTGTTGCTCTGCTTGTGGAGTTCCCGTTCCCTCCAGCTCTTACTATTTCCCACTTCTTACATAAAATTCCATTCACTCTGCCCATCAGTTGGCCATCAGGCTCAGCATCTGCTTTGACAGTCTATACTGCAGAAGCTTTCAGAGGCCCTCTGTGGCAGGTTTCAAGGTTGTTTCCTGTTTTCTTCTGGCTTTCAGAGGCCCTCTGTAGCGGGTTCCGAGGTTGTTTCCTATTTTCGTTTTCTTCTGATGTACAACCTCTTTGCCTTTCAGGATGGGGATTGAACATTTTAGTTAGGGTCCTCTCTTTTGCTTAGTTTGTTTAGATGTACAGCTTTTAGTGGGTTTATTCTATATTGTATGTTTATATGAGTGAGTATATACCGTGAGTGTCTTTTTGCTTCTGGGTCAACTCACTCAGGATGATCCTTTCCAGGTCCCACCATTTACCTGCAAATTTCATGATTTCCTTATTTTTCATTGCTGAGTAATACTCCATTGTATAGATGTACCACAGTTTCTGCATCCATTCTTCAGTTGAGGGGCATCTGGGTTGTTTCCAGCTTCTGGCTATTACAAATAAAGCTGCTACAAACATGGTTGAACAAATGTCATTGTTGTGTACTTGAGCCTCTTTTGGGTATATGCCTAGGAGTGGTATGGCTGGATCTTGAGGAAGCGCTATTCCTAGTTGTCTGAGAAAGCGCCAGATTGATTTCCAGAGTGGTTGTACAAGTTTACATTCCCACCAGCAGTGGAGAAGGGTTCCCCTTTCTCCACAACCTCTCCAGCATGTGTTGTCCCTTGAGATTTTCATCTTGGCCATTCTGATGGGTGTAAGGTGAAATCTCAGGGTCGTTTTGATTTGCATTTCCCTAATGGCTAATGAGGTTGAGCATTTCTTTAAGTGCTTCTCTGCCATTCGATATTCCTCTGCAGAGAATTCTCTCTTTAGCTCTGTTCCCCATTTTTTAAGTGGATTACTTGGTTTGTTGCTTTTCAGCTTGTTTAGTTCTTTATATATATTGGATATGAGTCCTCTGTCAGATAGAGGGTTGGTGATGATTCTTTCCCAATCTGTAGGCAGTCGCTTTGTTTTGATGACGGTGCCCTTTGCTTTACAAAAGCTTTTCAATTTCATGAGGTCCCATTTATTGATTGTTGCTCTTAGAGCCTGTGCTGTTGGTGTTCTGTTCAGGAAGTTTTCTCCTGTACCAATGAGTTCTAGGGTACAAAAGACAAAAGGGCTGAGAAAGAAATTAGAGAAACAACACCATTCACAATAGCCACAAATGACATAAAGTACCTTGGCGTAACCCTAACCAAGCAAGTCAAAGACTTGTATGAAAAAAATTTCAAGTCTCTGAAGAAAGAATTAGAGGAAGATATGAGAAGATGGAAAGATCTCCCATGCTCATGGCTTGGCAGGATTAACATAGTAAAAAAGGCCATCTTACCAAAAGCAATCTACAGATTTAATGCAATTCCCATCAAATTGCCAACACAATTCTTTACAGACCTGGAAAGAAAAATTCTCAATTTCGTATGGAATAACAAGAAACCGAGAATTGCTAAAACAATCCTCTACAATAAAAGATCTTCTGGAGGTATCGCCATCCCTGATCTCAAGCTGTACTATAGAGCAACAGTTATAAAAACTGCATGGTACTGGCATAGAAACAGAATGGTGGATCAATGGAATCGAACAGAAGACCCAGAAATAAACCCACACACTTACGGACACCTGATTTTTGACAAAGATGCCAAAACCATACAATGGAAAAAAGATAGCATCTTTAACAAATGGTGCTGGTCCAACTGGATGTCTACATGTAGAAAAATGAAAATAGATCCATACTTATCACCCTGCACAAAACTGAAGTCCAAGTGGATCAAAGACCTCAACATAAAACCAGACACATTAAATGGGCTAGAAAAAAAAGTGGGGAATACCCTAGAGGTATTTCTTTTGTTGTTGTTAGTAATGAAAAAACGGGTGAATAAATAGGATGTAGTATGCCAGCTCTTTGTCATGAGATGTTGGGAGGAGGATTTAGCACAGTAATGATAATACAGTGATGCTGTCAGGTACAAAGCTTACCCTATTATATATTTTGACTTAAAAAATGACACCAATCCACCCACAAATCCTTTGACCCAAAATTTGTCCTACATGGAAGATGTGCAGGGGCAAAGATGGAGCGAAGAGTGAGGGAATGGCCGACCAACGACTGGCCCTACTGGAGATTTATCCCATGGGAGAGAACCAATTCCTGATACTGTTAATGTTACTCTGCTATGCTTGCAGACAGGAACCTAGAATAACTGTCTTCTGAGAGGCTTCATCCAGCAGCTGGTGGAAACAGATGCAGAGACCCACAGTCAAACTTTAGACAGAGATCCAGTATTCCTATGGAAGAGCTGGTGGGATGTAATTTAGAAAATCGAGGCAAGGGTTTTTATATACATAAGCCACTTTTGTTCGCCATACTGTGTAATAAACTCCCATCCCCGAAGAAGGCCTATTTTAGAGACATACATCCATGTGCCCTCAAGAGGGTTATTTTATGGAATTAGCAGGTGTTTATTGGATGCCTAACATGCAATATCCATACCCACATAGAGATGGGGAGTTCAGGGCCAGCTTCTAGAGAGAAGCTCTCACATTTTCAGCGGAGGAGAGGTAAATGAGTTAGGAAACAGTGCTACCACTCTGATGTCCCAGGAGTTTTCGCAGTACCGCAGAAGGCATCTGAAAGACATTGTTTCAAAGCAGATACTAAGACTCATAACCAAACCTTCGGCAGAATGCAGGGAATCATATGAAAGAAGGGGGAGTTAATATGATGTGGAAAGGATAGGAGCTCCACAAGGACCAAATATATCTGGACGCAGGGGTCTTTTCTGAGACTGACACTCCACCAAGGACCATGTATGGATATTACCTAGAAGCTCTGCTTGGATGTAGCCTGTGGTAGCTCAGTAACCAATTGGTTTGCCATGGTAAGGGGAACATGGACTATTTCTGACAGGAACTCAATGTCAGGCTCTTTGACCTCCCCACCCCACAAGGGAGGAGCAGCCTTGCTAGGCCACAGAAGAAGACATTGCAGCCAATCCTGAAGATACCTGATAAAACAGGGTCAGATGAAAGGGGAGGAGATCCTTCCCAATCAGTGGACTTGGAAAGGGGCAGGGAGGAGATGAGGGAGGGAGGGTGGGATTGGGAGGAAATAAGGGAGTGGAATACAGCTTGGATACAGAGTTAATAAAATGTAACTAATAATAAAAAAATTAAATTAAAAGAACTTCATAGTTAAAATGGAACATACTATAAGATTTTTTTCTCTTATCTTCTATCTCCTTATTAACTATAGCTCATAAGCCTTTATTTATCAAATAATTCTTTTAAAAGTTGCAAATATGATAATTTAATATGACTATGTAAATTTAGATATTATTTAGAATATTTGTGTGTGTCATAGTTAAGCCAATCCAAACAGCAGTACAGAAACATTAAAACTTTGTTCTTCCAAAGTCACTGTGACTTTGTGAGTAGCCGCTGTTTTAAAAACCAAAATTATTAACTGACCATAAATACATCAGAGTCTTATTAAAATTTTGTTCTACCCAAAAAAAGAAACAAGTAAATCAGGGGGATTTAAGGTAACAACAAAGAAATATGCAATAGCTAAAGATACGAGCAGAGACACCTCATCATAAGCTATGCATAATTCTAATATACAGCATAATTTCATGAAAAAGACTTACTTAATAAAAAATTAGGATTCCATATCATTATTGTCCATATTTTTAGATTTCATTATGATAATATCAAATAACTGAAAATATGGGGGTCGAAAGGATATATATACTTAAATTATAGAACAGTGATAGTTGTTTAGGAGGTAGCGGGAGTAAACCAGAATGTCTGTTCTGAGATTCTGTGCTTTCTTTCTATCTCCAAATCTAATTAAATCATCTGATATTAAAATAAGCAAGTAATTTAGGTTGCCTCAATCATTAGATGACATTACCTATCTGTCTGTTTGTCCTGTCTGTCTGTCTATCTATTTTTACTGATGACAGCATAATCTGGACTCTATGGGATTTTTCCCATGGAATATACAATGAGGTTCTCAAAGTCAACTGTAAAATGAACTTCTCTACCTCTCCTTATGATAGTAATTAGCTGAAAGAAACAAAATTTACCATTGAATTTCAGCTTTTCTATTTGTGTGGACTCATTCCCACATGGAAACTCTTTCAAATAAACGCAGGAGAGAATTTTGATGAGATTTCATGGGTATAGCCTCTCTGATAGTTCCTTGAGATAATCTCACAGCAAATTTGCTCTGCCTCTGGCTCTTACAATCTTTTGTCCTCTCTAGTGCAAGACCACAGAGTCTTAAGTCATCTGTACTTTGATTTCTTGTTGTTTTCTGTATTAGTCTGTTTGTTTTAAAGAGAAATTCTTTTAGTGAGGTGGGAACTACACTTATCAATCGATTATCCAACACCAAGTGACCAGCCCTGAGATCATACACATACAGTGAACATTATATGAATGGAATAGATTGTATTTATGCATTTAAGAAAAGATAAAGAGGTCCTAAACTTGATAGAGAGCATAGATGACAGGAGTTGGAGAGAGAAAAAGGAAGGGGAAATAGAGTATAATTATATTATAATTTTAATTTAAAATATTATTATTAAACAGCACAACCAAGCTCTTATTTATATTTAAAGAATGAAACTAAAAGTAAGAGTGATGGTAAAAATTACTTCCAACTTCAAATAACAAAAAGATAGTAAGATATCAGAAGTGGCGATCCAGATTAAACTCCAGATTGTATATTGCTTGACTTATCCTTGGTTGGAATTTTTCTTTATGCGCTTATCTTAATGTGTACACATATACATGAAAACATGTCTATGGATCTGTGCGTATGAGTGTGCAGGTACATAACCATGAGTGGAGTTCAAAAGACAAATTTTGATGTTTGCCCTCAGATATATTTCATCTTTTGTTTCAGACAGTGTTTCTCATTGGTCTGTAATTTCACTAAATAAATCAGAGAGATTATCTCACCTCTTCTTCACTTCTCGCCCCCTCCCATCACTAAGATTACTGGTGTGCACCATACCAAGACCTTTATGTGGACTGTAGGGATCAAACTCTTATCCACAGCTCTGTAAGCTTTACTGATTGAGCCATTTCCACAGACTATACCCATTCAGGTTTTGTTTGTAGCAAATTGCTCTTCATGCTTCCAAGAAGGTTCTCATTATTAGATACACTGCAATGGCAAGCTACTGACAACAACAAATGAGCAGGACATGGAACATGAGGACAGCTCTATTTTTATCCATGTCTTGATTTTGATTGTTTGGTTTTTGTTGCTGTTGTTGGATTGTTGTATGATTGTAAATGTAAGTTTGAGATTTGTCTTCGCTGAAGGAAATAAAGTAATTGTTCCTCATAAAGCTGAAAATCTGTCTTCCCGCCAAGCAAGCTATACCTACCTCTTTTAGGCATGTGCTGCTAAAGACTACTCTAGAGATTCACCCTTATCCTATTACAGAGATATTTGCTTATCCTTGCTTATTGATTTTTTATTCATAATATTCAGAAAATAGGAAAACTTAAATATCTATCAACTTATGAATGGATAAGGAAAATGTGGTATACTTTGACATTTTAATAAATAGTGTTTAAAGGAATTTTAATTCAAAACAGGGCTGCTGGGCAAGAGATCACATCCAAAGATTTCTTGGTCTGTATGATATGACTGGAATACAAACATTCCTTTAATCCAAAGAGGCAGAGGTAGGCAGATCTTTGGGTTCAAAGCCAGTGGTACAGAACAAGTTTCAGGTAGAGAAAATCTTAGCTCCTGGCATGGCGGTACATGACATTAATCCAGCACTCATGACACGAGAATGAAGATATTCGAGGTCTAGTCAGTACTTTCTGACAGTTTGGCTGAGTCAATGAGTTGAGAGGCAGTGCAGCGGAGTTGAGTTTGTAGCAGTTCAGTTCTTGCAATTCAGCGGCAGCGGTTTTAGAAGGGTAGTTTTACAGAGACAGGTTGAAGAAAGAACAAGATAGACACAGATGAAGACAGAATGAGCCACAGGATGAGAAGGGGTCAGAAGTTTAAAACATATTGCTAGAGTTAGTTTGCGGCCAACCAGAGCTGAGAGAAGACTGATTGAATCACTTAGCTTGGAGAGGAGTATGAGCCAGAGCACCTGAATTTAACTAGTGAGCCAGAGTACAGGAAGAACAAGAAAGGATGAGCTTATTCAGCAGTATATCTCAGAGGCTGAAAACAATCTACCCCTAGATTAGAATGAATTTATTTAATGAATAATACTGATAATTTGAGTTAACTGATAAGTTAATGGAACAGACAATATTTTCTTGTTGATGGCGATTTCCTGGGTTAAGTAGGGGTATTCTTTGCTGCTCCTTGCAAGGTTTTGAAGTTCTATATCAGGCATCAATTTTTCTTTGCTTCAGCATACGTTCAGAATGTCTCTATTGTTATTTCAAATGACAGGTGGTAACCATATAAACCAACTAACCAAACAATACAATACGATTATGATTAGCTGTCCTTTAATTTCAGGATTGTATCACCTCAAATAGTGCTCTTTTTCCCAGTTAACTCACTCAAATATAATGACTTAATTAGGTAAAGACAAAAACGACAACAACAAAAACACACAAGGACAACCTACTTATCAGAGATTAAGAAGGGAAGATTACAAAGTTCAATGCAGTACTATGTGGATATAAGGCAAGAAGAAAGTTAGTAGGGTTCAGAGGATATCAGCAAATATCATTGAAATTTAAAATTAAATTGAATCAGCCGCAGCTCATATGTACTTGTATAGTATTACCATTAACTCAGAAAACAAAGATCCTAAGCCAGGATTATTACAAGTACACACATGGGTACACAATCCACTTGAGACAATGTCTGAAGTGTATCAAACAATGACAACAATTGAGAACAATACACTACCCCAGACCTTTACTGATTTAAATTTATAAAATTTATGAAAAATCCCATGAAATAAGGGTCACACCAAGGTACTTTATGTCCTTTGTGGCTATTGTGAAGGGTGTTGTTTCCCTAATTTCTTTCTCAGCCCTTTTGTCTTTTGTATACAAGAGGGCTACTGATTTTTTTGAGTTAATTTTGTATCCAGCCACTTTAATGAAAGTGTTTATCGGTTGTAGGAGTTCCCTGATAGAATTTTTGAGGTCATTGAGGTATACTATTATATCATCTGCAATTAGTGATACTTTGACTTCTTCCTTTCCAATTTGTATCTTCTTGATCTCCTTCAACTGTCTTATTGCTCTAGCAAGGACTTCAAGAACTATGCTGAAGAGATATGGAGAGAGTGGGCAGCCTTTCCTTGTACCTGATTTCAGTGAGATTGATTTAAGTTTCTCTCCATTTACTTTGATGTTGGCTATAGGCTTGCTGTATATTGCCTTTACTATGTTTAGATATGTGCCTTGTATCCCTGATCTCTCCAAGACTTTAAACATGAATGGATGTTGGAATTTGTCAAATGCTTTTTCAGCATCTAAGGATATTATCATGTGGTTTTTCTCATTCAGTTTGTTAATATGGTGGATCACATTGATGCATTTCCATATATTGAATCACCCCTACATACCTGGAATGAAGCCTATTTGGTCATAGTGGGTGATATCTTTGATTTGTTCTTGTATTCAGTTTGCAAGTATTTTGTTGAGTATTTTTGCATCAGTGTTCATAAGGGAGAATGGCCTGATATTATTTTTTTTTGTTGGGTCTTTGTGAGGTTTAGGTACCAAGGTGACTGTGGCTTCATAGAATAAGTTTGCTAGTGTTCCTTCTGTTCCTATTTTAATACTTTGAAGAGACTGAAGTTAGCTCTTCTTTGAAGGTCTGGTAGAATTCTGCACTGAAACAATCTAGCCCTGGGTGTTTTTTTGTTTGTTTGTTTTGTTTTGTTTTGGATGGGAGACTTTTGATGACAGCTTCTATTTCCTTGATTTACCTGGTTTTGATTCAACTTTGGTAAGGGGAATTGATCAGAAAAATTGTCCAATTAATTTAGATTTTCAAAAATTGTGTCATACAGACTTTTGAAGTAAGTCCTAATGATTGTTTGAATTTCCTCAGGGTCTGTTGTTATGTCCCCCTGTTCATTTCTGATTTTGTTAATTTGGATAGTGTCTCTCTGCCTTTTAGTTAGTTTGGCTAAGGGTTTGTCTATCTTGTTGATTTTCTCAAAGAACCAGCTCTTGGTTTCATTGATTCTTTGAATTGTTTTATTTGTTTCTAATTTATTGAGTTCAGCCCTGAGTTTCATTATATACAGCCATCTATTCTTTTTTGGTGTGTCTGCTTCTTCTTTTTTTTTCCCTAGAGCTTTTAGGTGAGCCATTAATTTGCTTCAATGATATGTTTCAAATTTCTTCTTGAAGGCCCTTAGTGCTATGAACTTTCCTCTTAGCACTGCTTTCATTGTTTCCCATAATTTAGGGTATGGTGTGTCTTCATTTTCATTGAAGTCTAGGAAGACTTTAATTTCTTTCTTTGTTTCTTCTCTGACCCAGCTGTCATTTAGTAGTGAGATGTTCAGTTTCCATGTGTGTGTAGACTTTTTGATATTCCTCTTGTTGTTGAGGTCCAGCTTTAGTCCATGGTGATCAGATAGGATACAAGGGATTAAATCAAGCAAGTCAAAGACTTGTATACAAAAAAATTCAAGTCTCTGAAGAAAGAATTAGAAGAAGATATCAGAAGATGGAAAGATCTCCCATGCTCATGGTTTGGCAGGATTAACATAGTAAAAATGGCCATCTTACCAACAGCAATCTACAGATTTAATGCAATTCCCATCAAATTAACAACACAATTCTTTACAGACCCTGAAAGAAAAATTCTCAACTTCATATGGAATAAAAATAAACCAGGAATTGCTAAAACATTCCTCTACAATAAAAGATATTCTGGAGGTATCTCCCTCCCTGATCTCAAGCTGTACTATAGAGCAACAGCAATAAAAACTGCATGGTACTGGCATAGAAACAGAATGGGGATCAATGGAATGGAACAGAAGACCCTGAAATAAATCCACACACTTATGGACACCTGATTTTTTACAAAGATGCTAAAACCATACAATGGAAAAAAGATAGCATCTTCAACAAATGGTGCTGCTCTAACTGGACGTCTACATGTAGAAAAATGAAAATAGATCCATACTTATCATGCTGTTCAACTAAAGTCCAAGTGGATCAAAGGCCTCAATATAAAACCAGACACACTAAACCGCTTAGAAGAAAAAGTGGGGAAGAGCCTTGAACTCATTGGCACAGGAGACAACTTCCTGAACAAAACATCAACAGCACAGGCTCTAAGGGCAACAATCAATAAATGGGACCTCATGAAACTGAAAAGATTCTGTAAAGCAAAGGACACTGTCCTCAGAACAAAATGGCTGCCTACAGATTGGGAAAGGATCTTCACCAAACCTGTATTCTGACATAGGGTGAATATCCAGTATACATAAAGAACTCAATAAGTTAGGCAAGAACAAATCAAGTAATCCAATTAAAAAATGGGGTACAAAGCCAAACAGAGAATTTTCAATACAGGAATGTCGAATGGCAGAGAAACCCTTAAAGAAATGTTGCAACGTCCTTGTCCTTGGAATGTTCAATGTCCTAGTCATCAGGGAAATGCAAATCAAAACTACCCTCTGATTTCACCTGACACCCATCAGAATGGCTAAGATGAATAACTCAAGTGACAACACATGCTGGAGAGGTGGTGGAGAAAGGGGAAACCTCCTCCACTGCTGGTGGGAATGTAAACTTATACAACCACTTTGGAAATCAATCTGGCACTTTCTCAGACAATTAGAAATAGAGCTTCCTGAAGATCCAGCTATACCACTCCAAGGCATACATCCAAAAGACGCTCAAGTATACAACAAGGACATTTGCTAAACCATGTTTGTAGCAGCTTTATTTGTAATAGCCAGAAGCTGGAAACAACCCAGATGTCCCTCAACAGAAAAATAGATACAAAAAGTGTGGTACATCTAAACAATGGAATATTACTTAGCGATATAAAACAAGGAAATCATGATATTTGCAGGTAAATGGTGGGAACTGGAAAAGATCATCCTGAGTGAGGTATCCCAAAAGCAGAAAGACACACAGGGTATGTACTCATTCATAAGTGGATACTAGACATATAATATAGGATAAACTTACTAAAATATGTATGCTTATAAAGAGGAGGGGCATGTGTGAATAATGGGGAGGGAAGGGTGAGATTGGGAGGGGAGGAGAGAGGGGCTTATGGGAGATACAAAGTGAATAAAGTGTAATTAATAAAAAATATAATAATAATAAATGAACAAAGTAGAAAAAAAGAAGCTGAACAGTAAGGAGCACTCTGGTTAAAATGCTCAGTCCCCATTCAGAAAGGCAAAGAGGATGGACATCGAAGGAGGGAAAAACAGGGAACAGGACAGGAGCCTACCACAGATGCCTCTGAAAGGGCTACCATGCAGGATATTTTGGCAGATGCTGAAACTCATAGCCAAACTTTGGGCAGAGTGCAGGTAATCTTATGAAAGAAATGGGAAATAGTAAGACCTGGAGAGGACAGTTGCTCCACAAGGACAGCAACAGATCTAAAAAGTCTGGGCACAGGAGTCTTTTCTGAAACTGATAATCCAGGCATGGACCACTCATAGAGATGGCCTGGAACCCCTCCACTGAGGTAGCCTATGGCAGCTCAGTGTCCAAGTGGCCTCCATAGTAATAGGAACAGGGACTGACTTGACATAATCTGATTGGATTGCTCTTTGATCACCTCCCCCTGAGGGGGGAGCAACCTTACCAGGCCACAGAAGAAGACAGTGCAGCCACTCCTGATGAGACCTGATAGACTAGGATCAGAGGGAAGGGGAGGAGGACCTCCCTTATCAGTGGACTGGGAGAGGGACATGGGTAGGGAAGAGGGATGGTGGGATTGGAGGGGAAGAGTTACAGGGGGGATACAAAGTGAATAAACTGTAATTAATAAAAATAAAAACAAATT
Source organism: Psammomys obesus (assembly GCF_907164565.1). Lineage (NCBI taxonomy): Eukaryota > Metazoa > Chordata > Mammalia > Rodentia > Muridae > Psammomys > Psammomys obesus. Next base: position 18,279,417 of record NW_026596134.1, on the reverse strand, counting down.
TAAATATTCCTATGAAATTGAAAATTACCAAGGAATGGCAGTGTATATTTTAAAATGGCTATGTTCTAAATGAAACAAAAAAAAGAGCAAAATTAGATATAGAACTATAACTATGAATTATATTTCTTAATGCTTTATGAGTTTCATTAAGTTGTTTCTCTAAGGAAAGATGGTATAATCATTTATATCTTGGGATTCATTTAATGTTTTGGGACTCTATTTTAGTGACCAGAAATCTGGGAAAGTTATTGAGGTTCCAAGTGTCTTTCCTTTCACATATGACAAGCTTAATAATACGTGACCTCAGATTTGTTTAAGGTACATTTTTCTTTTAGATAAAGTAACATTTTTTTTTCACTGAAGATTATTATCTAATGCTTGGCAACTACCCTGCCTTTCAAAATAAGAGTTTTCCTGGGTGTACGTGGGAGCTGAGAGGCTGCACGTAATGGCTGAGCTAGAATTCAAGTCATCACCCAACATGTGGTAGACATCAGAAAAGCAATTCCAGTGATCTCACCCTGGCAAATATGGCTTTCTTACCTCTTCCAGAATCAACAGATCATTCTGTCCTAGGGTGCACACCCTTCTGTGTGCAAATGTATGCACGGGGATTTGAAGAAACGTAATGAAATGCAGCAATGGCCCAAGGAAAGTGAGAGATTTTTCTGTGTGATAATAGAAGCTGCTCCACAGTTCAAGCATTTGAATAATAACCGCTGGCCAATCACTTAAAAAAAAAATAATAATGTGGGGGAGCAGAGTGAAGAAATGGTGGCAGATTTCAGTTTATACTTTATTTAAGAGCATTTCATAAAATGTGGGATAATGTATTATTATTTTTTTAATTAGTTTCAATCATAGATGTTAATGGTCCTCTCTTCCAACTGATCCTGGTTAAAATAACCTGGATTAAAAATTCAGGCTACAAGCTTGTTCAGAGCAGTGAAAGAAAACATTGACTATTGATGTAGCAACTGCAATGGTCTTTTATTTCCTGAAGGTTTTTGGCTGTCTCCTTCTACTGACAACTTGCCTTCTGAATAATACTAATGTGAGAAGAAAGGTACTTGCTTATTGAAGGTCTCAACTAAGGAAAGCAGGAAATACCATGGGTGCAGTCAGGTTTTGGACACTCTTCAAGAACCCTGAATAGTCAGGACAAGATTGGCTTCACGAAAGTTCTTTATGATTTCAAATGTTGCTTTTGGTTTAGAAAGTCAGTTCCTAGTGTTACCAAAACTAAGAAAAAGACACACATCAGCCTTTCTCCCCTTTACCTTTTCCAAACATCCACATTATGTGTCATTGATTTTGGGGGAAGGAATCAAAGAGTATAACTGCAGAGGATTTACCTAAATTGTGGAAAATATAACTGTACTAAAAAAGAGGAAATTGGAAGCATTCCACTACACACTACGTATGATCCTCATATAAAATAGTCCCCATAGTGATTCTGTTTAATTTATGCAATGCTGTCTTGTTAACCACATGAGTTTCATCTACAATGAAACTGATTTGAGTATCCCAATTTTCTTTATACTATGTGTGGATAACGTGCTTGTTTTATCTTAGACTATTTTCTTTTAAACAGAAGACAGTCTGTAAATGAGTTCCATATTTATAAAAAAAATGCAGATTACAGTAAAAAGGAAATTAGATGTACCTAAAAGAGAAGAAAATATTTACTTTGTTTCTTCCACAGGTGTTTTCCCATTGTGCTATTTTTTTTATTAATGTTGAATAAAAACACAAAGCAAGAAATGATAATCATAAATTAACTTTGCTTCTAAAAATGATGTATTATTTAAGACTCTACTAGATTAGATGTTTTGTGAGTATTAGCTCGTGCCTTTAATCTGAGACATGGTGAGCCAGTGGAAGGGTGGCCCCTAGGAGCTTAAGGCCAGACTGATCTATATAGAGTTTCAGGTTAGTCAACACTACATGGCATAGTGAAATCCTATTGTATCCTAGTGAAATTTTATTGACTTAAGAGAAATAAGAAAACCTGGTCTAAACAAGAAAATAAGACGATATTCTTGCCCACATCAGTGTAAGTAAGCTATATATTGCCACACACAAAAACCCTGTGTAAAGGCTGCAGAAAAGTGGTTTATTTCTGGTTGACTCTTCACAGACCATGAGATGAGGATGTGTATCCCTACAGATCATCATGGTGTAATTGTGGTTTAGCTAAACAAAGATTCAGAAAAACAAGTGAAGGAAGTAGCAGTAAGCAAGCAAGCACGAAGACTATCTGAAAAATAAACCATAATGACATAAAATTCCTATGGTTACTTCCTATGGACAAGTAATCAGTCATGACACTCTCTACCCATAACTTTAGCTGTAGAGCCTGCTTATTCTATCATATGGAAGGATACGTGAAAGACAGTTGATATCAGTCTGTCCAATAGTAGTTATTTGGCATTCTGTGACAAGCAATCCCATTTCAATTTACAGTAATGTTACATGGTCAGCGAGCATGACCAGCACAAGCAAGCACCTGGCATATGTATTAACATTACATTAGAGAATTAATCTATAATCATAACACTCCCTTATGGTATTATGATGCTTATTAATTCTAAAGAAGCAATTGAATGCATCATAACATTCACTTATGTTTAATTTCTGAACATAGTAAAAAGAACAAACCAGGTGAAGAAAGTCAAATAGTCTTGCAAAACAGGCAGAGGTATTACAAGCAAAGCTGGTTATTTCTATTTACTCTTGTCAGAAACTAGACCTGATTCCTTGGGAACAAAATTTCAAGATATCTATGACTAAAGCACCTGTCAACCTGTTTCCAAGGAATTTTCTAAGGCCTTGATATGTCTTAGAATTAGGGTTCTCAAAGGAAATTAAAATCATCTCATCTAAAAACTATTAATTCCAAACTCCCTTCTGATTAGAAGAAAGAAAATTAAATACCCTCAGATCATTAGTGTTTGGTAATGAATCAGCTGAGATCCAACATAGAAACCAAGCCTTGTTCAGTACAATCATCTTGAGATAACTTAGAACTTAGTTTTAAAAAAAATTAAGAGTATTTTCTGATGACACAAGGATCTTGCTATGATCTCTGCTCAGCTCCATAGTTCTTGTGCTCTGTCAAGGGAATTGAGACAGGACACAGAATGTTGTATAGGAGACTGAGTTTATTGCAGAGTGTACAAAAATAGCATACCTGAGGAATGAAAATATATAAGGCAGAAGGGGACCCTTCATGCAATTTACATTTTAGATAGGCTTTATACTAATACCAAAAGCTTTGCTGGGGGACATTTCACTGAGCAGTGATTGCTGGGCACATTTGGACTGATTCTTACAGAGGGAACAACTTTATGTCCTTGTTTTTTATCAAAAAGTCTCCTGCTGCAGCATAATCTTTTAAGGTCTGGGACTCCTGGAGCCAGGTTTAGACAGCTGTCTAGAAATGACCACATTGCCTAATTTCCCCTTTGCTCTGATTGAATATGTAAGAAAAATGGACTTAAGGAAAGAGGGGTTTATTTTGCTTACAGCTTGAGAAGGTACAATGGCAGAGAAAGAAAGGTTGCAGAAGCGGAAGGGTCTACCTCCTAATCCACAACTTTCCAAACACCAGCGATAGCTAAGCATCAAGTGTTCAAACATACATGACTCCATATTCAAATTGCAGCAATGACCTTTCTCTACTTGTACTATGGCTGCATCATCCCTAGGCCTACAGTACCACAGAAACAGAAAAATGAGGTGTTTTTCCAGATTTTTTGTTGCAAATAAAGGACACCAGTCTGATCTTGAGTCACAGGCTTATCTCCTCAGCTACTTCCAAGCCTGAGGCAGGAGGTTCACAAGTTCAGTAACCTCCTGGTCTACAGAGTGAATTCATGCACACTTAATGAAACCCTGGATCAGAATAAAAAGGAAAAAGGGGACGGGAGAGATAGTGCTTAGATGTAGAGCACTTGCCTTACATGTAACAGGCCCTGTGGAGCTTCCCCCAGTAACACGGCAGAAACAACCTGATTAATTTACATGTGTAAAGCACATAGGTGATTAATATTTTATTAAACTATGAGAAATTATTCCATATTTGTGTACTTGGAGATTAAATCTAGAGCACATATCTAAACTTGATTATCCTAAATAACTAAATATTTTATTATAAAGTTCACTGAGCTTCATTGCTTGAAATTCTTATATCATGTATTTATTTTTTTTATTTTTATTTTATTTTTTTTTTAATTTTATTTTTCTTTTTAGTTACATTTTGTTAACTCTGTGTCCCAGCTGTATCCCGCTCCCTCATTCCCTCTGCAACCCCACACTCCCTCCCTGGTCTCCTCCCTGCCCCTTGCCAAGTCCACTGATAGGGGGGACCTCCTCCCCTTTCATCTGACCCTGTTTTATCAGGTATCTTCAGGGCTGGCTGCAAAGTCCTCCTCTGTGGCCTAACAGACTGCTCCTCCCCTGGGGGGGGGTGTCAAACAGCCTGCCCTTGAGATCCTGTTAGAAATAGTCCGTGTTCCCCTTACTTTGAAAAACTACTTGGTTACTGAGCTACCACAGGCCACATCCGAGCAGAAGTTCTAGGTTATATCCATAGATGGTCCTTGGTTGAGTGTCAGTCTCAGAAAAGACCCTGTGCCCAGATATATTTGGTCCTTGTAGAGCTCCTATCCTTTCCATATCATAGTAACTTCCCTTCTTTCATATGATTCCCTGCATTCTGCCGAGGGTTTGGTTATGAGTCTTAGTGTCTGCTTTGAAACACTGCTAGGTAGAGTCTTTCAGATGCCTTTTGTGGTAGACTCCTGTCATAAGTTCAATGCACATCCCATTTGTCTTTCTAAATGAGGATTAATCACCTTTGCCTGTGTCCACTTTCTTCATTATCTTCTATAGGTGTGTAGATTTCATTATGTTTATCATGTCTTGTAGGTCTATATAAGCGAGTATATACCAAGTTTGTCTTTCTCCTTCTGGGATACTTCACTCAGAATGATCTTTTCTAGATCCCACCACTTGCCTGCAAATTTCATGATTTCCTCCTTTTTGATTGCTGAGTAGTATTCCATTGTGTAAAAATACCACAATTTCTGTATCCATTCCTCCGTTGATGGATATCTGGGTTGTTTCCAAGTTCTGGCTATTACAAATAAAGCCGCTACGAACATGGTTGAACAAATGTCCTTGTTGTGTACTTGAGCAAATTTTGGGTATATACCTAGGAGTGGTATAGCTGGGTCTTGAGGTAGCACTACTCCTAATTGTCTGAGAAAGCGCCAGATTGACTTCCAAAGTGGTTGAACCAGTTTACATTCCCACCAGCAATGGAGGAGGGTTCCCTTTTCTCCAGAACCTCTCCAGCATGTGCTATCACTTGAGTTTTTCATCTTGGCCATTCTGATGGGTGTAAGGTGAAATCTCAGGGTCGTTTTGATTTGCATTTCCCTAATGGCTAATGAGGTTGAACATTTCTTTAAGTGTTTCTCTGCCATTCGATGTTCCTCTTTCGAGAATTCTCTGTTTAGCTCTGTTCCCCATTTTTTAAGTGGATTACTTGGTTTGTTGCTTTTCTGCTTCTTTAGTTCTTTATATATAAAGGATATTAGCCCTCTGTCAGATAAAGGGTTGGTGAAGATTCTTTCCCAATCTGTAGGCTGTCTATTTGTTTTGATGACAGTGTCTTTTGCTTTACAGAAGCTTTTCAGTTTCATGAGGTCCCATTTATTGATTGTTGCTCTTAGAGCCTGTGCTGTTGGTGTTCTGTTCAGGAAGTTGTCTCCTGTGCCAATGAGTTCTAGGCTGTTTCCCACTTTTTTTTCCAGCTGATTTAGAGTATCTGGTTTTATGTTGAGGTCCTTGATCCACTTGGACTTTAGTTTTGTGCAGGGTGATAAATATGGATCTATTTTCATTTTTCTGCATGTAGACATCCAGTTGGTCCAGCACCATTTGTTGAAGATGCTGTCTTTTTTCCATTGAATGGATTTGGCTTCTTTGTCAAATATTGAGTATTCATAGGTGTGTGGGTTTATTTCTGGGTCTTCTATGCGATTCCATTGATCCTCCTTTCTGTTTCTATGCCAATACCATGCAGTTTTTATTACTGTTGCCCTGTAGTACAGCTTGAGATCGAGAATGGAGATACCTCCAGATGATCTGTTGTTATACAGGATCGTTTTGGAGATTCTGGGTTTTTTGTTTCTCCATATGAAACTGAGAATCTTTTTTTCAAGGTCTGTAAAGAATTGAGTTGGTATTTTGATGGGAATTGCATTGAATCTGTAGATTGCTTTTGGCAGGATGGCCATTTTCACAATGTTAATCCTACCAATCCATGAGCACGGGAGATCTTTCCATCTTCTGAGATCTTCTTCAATTTCTTTCTTCAAAGACTTGAAGTTTTTCTCAAACAGGTCTTTCACTTGCTTGGTTAGAGTCACACCAAGGTACTTTATGTTATTAGTGGCTATTGTGAAGGGTGTTGTTTCCCTAATTTCTTTCTCAGCCTTTTTTTCTTTGGTATACAAGAGGGCTTCTGATTTTTTTGAGTTGATTTTGTATCCTGCCACTTTGCTGAAGGTGTTTATCAGCTGAAGAAGTTCTCTGGTTGAATCTTTGGGGTCGCTCATGTATACTATCATATCATCTGCAAATAGTGACACTTTGACCTCTTCCTTTCCGATTCATAGATTTTGTCTTTTCATAGCATCCTTGATTTCTTGGATATTTTGTGATTGGAATTTTTCTGATTTTACTTTTTCTTTGAGAGAAGTATCAATTTCTGCAAGTGTGTCTTCAGCTCCAGAGATTCTCTCTTCCATCTCTTGTATTCTGTTGGTGATACTTACTTTTGTGGTTCCTGATCTTTTCTCCAAGTTCTCCAGCTCAAGAGTTTTCTCATTTTGTGTTTTCTTTATTGATTCTAATTCTGTTTTCATGCCTTGCACCATTTCTTTCATGTGTTTGAATTTGGATTCCTGTCTCTCTACGATGGACTCTATTTCTTTGTTCATTTCCTTTTTGTATGCCACTAATTTTTTCTCTACTTGTGCCTCTATTTGTTTGGCTATGTTTGCCTGTGTTTCTTTAAGGGTTTTGTCTATTTCTTCTTTCTTTACCTCCAATTGACTGGCCAACTCTTTGAAAGATTTGTTCATTTCCTCCTTATGAGCCTCAAATAATTGAGCAAGCATGGCTTTAAGGTCATTTTCCTGTGCTTCTGATGAATTGGAGTATCCATCGATTTTGGGGTTTGCTGGTGAAGTCATGATGTCCTGATTTATGTTGGAGGTGTTCTTTCGCCTACCCCTGGCCATTGGCTTATCTGAGACCTTCCCTGTTTGTTTTTGGATTCTGCCGATCAGACTGGTACTGTCTCTCTCTCTCGAATCTGGAGAATTCTTCAGGAAGTTGAGAGAGGTCCCGTGTCCTTAGCTTGTGCTGAGGACTAGCTGTACCTGTGGGAGGAAAGTACGCAGGCGCAAACAGAGGCAAATGCAAGCGTGCGTGCGTGCGTGCGTGTGTATATGTGTGTGTGTGTGTAAGTGGGTGTGGGCGTGTGTCTCGAGGGACAGAGTGATGGCTAATGTTGAACCCTTGAGTGTGTGGGAGGGGCTCTGCACTGTGTATGTCACAGGCACTAGTGATGATCGCAGTGCAATTTCTGGCATTAACTGCCTTAACTCCTCAATTAGACCCACAGAGCAGGAACTTCAATGTTCCAAGTGCCCCTCTGTTTCCCAAAGTGGGTATATGGGTGGGAGGGGGTTTGATGCCTGGCTTCTGTTTTAGAAGAACCCAGGATCAGTGGAGCTGCAGATTCTCAAGGGTGCACTCACTTACAGGCAGGACACTTGGCAGAGAACGGCGTATCTGGGCTCTCTGCTCTCTGGTTTGGCCCTGGTTCTTTGATGTGCTCCGCCAGTTCCGTGCTGTTGTCACTGCCAGGTTATGAGGTCTTGCTGCAGCTGGAGATTTCAGGGTGGTCACGTCAGTGGGAATCGGGGTAACCAGCCTTTCTGTTCTCTGGTTTGGCCCTGGTTAGTCTTAAACTGGAGGGCTGATGTGCCCCGCCAGCTCAGTGCTGCTCTGCCACCAGGTTAGAAAGTCCCGCTGAAACTGGAGACTGGGTTGCTAGTCCAGATGCTTTCTGGGAAGTCCTGGGGTCTCTTCACTGTGCTCTCCAAGCTTCGGAGGCCCAGCGCCTGGTGTGTCTAGCTTGTATGGCGTTTCTGTCTGGTTTTGGTGAGTATATAGCGTATTCTCTGTCACTGTGGGATTGGGCGGGCCGTACCGTCAGTGATCGCGATCCTGCGGAGCTAGTATGGCGTCTAGCAGACTCGGGCCCTGGGAGGATGGTGCAGCCGCCGCGCGTGAATCTGGGGCTCCGAGACACAGTACTGCTGGCCTTTGCCGATAAAGGGCTTGGGGCTCCGCCTCAGTGGCTGCAGGCCCCAGGCAGTTAGGTCTGCGCTGAGAAAGGCGAGTCCTCTGTGCCGAGGAGGAGGGAGGTCTGGGGGAGGGGAGTGCCGAGAGATTAAAGGATCGTTTCTCACCTTCCCCAAACAAGTCCCTGGGTGACCCGAGACCAAGGTTTTCACCTCCTGCGATGTTCCCTGTTGTTTAGAAAGTCTCTCTGTTGTTTCCCTGGCTTCAGAAGTTCTTCCACTCATCAACTCAGAACTTTATCTCTTCCACAGCTCGGAAACTGTGTGTGCTAGTTGCCATCTTGGCTCCGCCCCCGTATATCATGTATTTAAACTGGGATAGTTTGTTAAATATTGGGGAAACCAATACTTAATATATTTTTAGATTATAATTACACTACTTAATATGTTTTTGAGATTAAAATATAATTATATCAACCCCCTCTCTTTCTCATTTCAGCCCTTCCCATGTATTTTTACCCTTTGCTCTGTCTCAAATTAATGACCTCTAAATAACCTCTACTTTTTTTTATTTTTTGTTATTAGAGATAGGTTTTCTCTGTGTAGTCTTGGCTGTCCTAGACTCGCTTTGTAGATGGCTGGCCTTAAACTCACAGAGATCCACCTGTCTCTCCTTCCCTGAGTGCTGAGATAAAGTCATGCACCACCATGCCTGGCTAACCTCTAATTTTCTAATTGTTGTAACGTGTGTGTGTTTGTGTGTGTAAGTATATTCCTACAGATATTAACATGATCTGATCAGTCCATATAATATTACATATAATGTCTATGTAATTTATTTCATTTAAGGTCTGAACACATGGTAGTAGATGACCATCTTGTGGCTCTTCCCTGAGATCTTCCTTGAGGCTTTGTTGCAGAATTATGAGGGGTTACACTTAGGAACAGGTCTTATAGTCCTAAATAAAAGGAGAGAGGTAAGGAACAAAAGAATCTCCACTTACCCAGATAAAGTAAAAAGATGGTAGATGGTACATGATAGTTGGAAATCTGGACAGGAGATGATATTGATCCTGAATTCCTGTTGTTATTATAGAAGCTCAAGCTCTTCTTACCACAGAGATGTTTGCTCAAAAGAACTGAAGGCTGACTACATTGTGTGTAATATGTAAAAGCTAGGTTCTTGTACATGAATAACAGTGGATTTAAAGCCTTCCTTTTTAAGAAAAGTTGATATAGTTTAGGTTTTGAACAGTTATTAACTTTATTAAATATTTCCATTTCTATGCTGTTTCTCAATATACCACAACTAAATTTTTAATTATTTGAAATTCACACTGGGAATGTTTTAAATTAATTTACATCTTTAGACTCTTCACTTCTAACATATGTTTCCCTCAATTTGTCATTTTTGGTGTGGAGCACAAGCACCAACACTTTCTAGTGTTATGACTTGGTGTTATGAAGCTTGTTTAATCTCCCCATCGGTTTACTCAGGCAGGAAATGATCGAAGGGTGTATCTCAAAGTGGGTTGTTTTTAAGTCTGTTTTTTTTTAATAGAATAAAGGAAGAAACCTGACAAGCCACCCATTGAAAACACTTTGAGATATATTATATATATATATATATATATATATATATATATATATATATATATATATATATATATATATATATATATATATATATC
>NW_026596134.1:18167734-18269239 GCF_907164565.1 Psammomys obesus | reverse complement strand
ATATATATATATATATATATATATATATATTATATTAGCAAAATAATAAGACAATGAACTAGTCCCTCTCTAGGGAAAATTGAAATGCTATGTGTGTTGATATTTCTGTTTATTTTCTATCAGCCAGTTCTAAGTAAACAGCCATGGGGCTTTAAATTTATTACACAAAGTGCAATCTCTTAAGTATGATGTGTTTGGAGGTTTAAAGAAAATACATATTTCACATTTCCCCTTGAATTGCTTGAACGACCTTGAATTGCCAATAAATTGAAGAAATCTTATAAATAGGTGGACAACTGTCTAGAGTCACTCAGGTATGTTATCAGAGATTTTTCGAAGTATGTTTTATTTATTCTACCGCCACACACTATAAGGTTTCATGCATCTGACCTGAGGCAAGCAATCACTTAGCAATGTTCTACAGGTCTACATTGCTATAAACACCAAATAAGTAAATGGGAAATAAGAGTAGAATTTATGATGAAGATCTCCACTCCTCACTTCATTACTTTGGTTTATCAAGGCAGGCTTCAAATGACTTTCCTAACATCTATTTCTTCCCAACTTTATTTCCTCTTGTAGCTATAGGTAGATTAATCTTCCCAAAACTTCATGTTGCTCACATCCTCTCATTTTCTAGTGTTGACATGACAAAACCTTGCTTATAAACTAAGCAAGTTTACCCTCACCCTGAGCTTTGCCTTCTATCACAACATGTTTTCAGTAATATCATGGGTCTTTATGGACTCAAACATGGTTGATTAGAAGACATCACCACTATAATTTGAACTGCTTTTTTTTTTTTTTTTTTTTTTTTTTAAGTAGAGCCAGTCCTATCACTTCCTCATTTTGGGTTAGTGACATCACATGTTTTGATTAATACAGGCAACAAGAGTGCTATGCATATCTTGGAAAACAGGGATTTTAACAACTTCATACATCATTTCTTTACCATCTTAGTGCATAGCATGGGAAATGTACTATCAGGAAGACAACCTAACCCAATAGATGGTGACAGGCCATACACAGGAGAAATGAGGTATCCTACTTGACAACTGGGCCCAGTTGCCAGATGTGAATGAGGTAATATTAGACCTGTCTGCTAATCTGTTTTCACACTTAAGTTCTACCAAGCCCTAATGAAAGAACTCAAATCTCCTTAGGTTTTAATGATGATGATGGTGATGGTGGCGGTGGTGGTGGTAGTGATGCTATATAATGTATTTTAACTTCCTGATCATTAGCTGGTAATAATTATAAGCTTCATTATACAGCAAAGTATTTGATACAGTAATCATGTGCCAGATACATTTACTGAATTAAAAGTTACTGATGTTAATTCTGAGAGTACGAAATATAAAACACAGGCTCCAGTTTTTATTAATGAACAGAAAATTGATTACTTTACCAAATATCTATAAAATGTCAAAATTCTTGCATCAGTTTTTGTTCTTGACACTCAACAATAAAATATTTCCCGCAAACTAGCAATAGCCTGTGGACTATATTTAAGTAGCACTGGGGTAAATTATGTGTGTAATTGTCAGTATCTCAAAATTCCACCCTAAATAAATAAATAAGAAGGGACAGCTATTTCTTCTTTATTTTGTGTTTATTTATTTATTTATTGGCCCTGGAGATGATGCCCAGGACCTCAAACAGGCAAGATTTTACTCTAGCTGAGTCCCACCCTCATTCCCTTATCACAAGCTAGGGTAGCTAAAAACTGAACTTTAGTGATTTAGTGACTGTCTGCACAACACCCCAGCTTCATATATTTGTTAAGCATGAGTAATAATAGCATCTAGTTTCAAAGTTTCTTTTAAGGATTAGGTGAGCTAATTCTTACAACACTTTCTGGTACCTGGAAGCAGTCAACGAAAGTTTTCTAGTGCTATTATTATCAATATTAAGTTTTCACACCCAGCTCATATCTTTACAAAGTCAGAATTGCATCTCCCGCTTTGTGGGTTAAAGGAATGTGGCATATTCCAACAGAAACTACAGGCACCAACTCTACCTGCTACAGAATGAGATAATTAGATGAATGGATGCAATAGAATACATTTTTCTTCTTTTGCCATTTTCTACTTCATATGAAAAAGGTAGATTTAGAAAAATTGGCAGCAATGCTGCTGAGGACACAGCTGGATAGAAATTTATCATGAACAAAGCTATAAAAAGTCAGTTTTTCTATTTGTCTGAATCTCTCCGATACATGGTTACTGATGCCTATCTAACAAGGAAGACTAAAAAATGTATATAGAGGGAGCTTGTGGAATCTACAGGCAGGATGCCATTAGTCTGAGTGTCTTTCTCTCCAGCCTCAGGTAAAAACAACTGTCTGATTGAAATACTTTCCCTGGAGCTAATAAAGCAGGAGGAAGTAGAGAAGCAGAGCAGATATTCAAGCTTACTTCCAGGTGGGAGAGTTCAATAAGGGTAGACACAAAGCACTCTCCAAGCCGGAACCAAACCACTACCTCCTGCTAAATATGCTTTCTTTGCAGCTGTCTTTATATATTTATCAACGAAATAAAAAAGGCAATGTGCAGAGGTAATGATCCAGCAAGACCTCTGTTTTCCTCACAATGCCAAACTTCCTTAACAGCCCTTTAAGTTTTTACATCTGGAATATGTACTTTGTAGGGTTTTGCTTCGATAATGCATCCCATTTTTGACTTGCTGAAGCAAGGGTCAGGAAGCTATTTTTTATAATGTGGGACTTGGCAGCCTAATACTGTCTGTTGCAAGTGCTCAGCTTTGGCACAATGGTATGGCAACAGCTATGAATTATACCCAAACCAGTGGGCACAGAAATTTTATTGGCAAAAACAGAGACCAGGTCAGATTTGATCCATGGACCTGTTAGCCAGTCTCTGCTAGATGGTAAAAAGAGTATAAATCTAAACATTTAGAATTGCTACTGAGATGCATTTAGGAATTTGAGGAGGATGATGAAAATTATTTTGGAACCGTGCAAACACCAGAAACTGGGAATGTAGAGATGAATTTCAATTAATTCACTTATTTTCTCAAGTTGTGTTGCTTCTGTAAGATGAACAGAATGCATATTTGGATGAATTTTTGTAATGTGCTCTGCTCACTTCAGCACAGACTGTATTTTGTGATGTATGCTCCCATATTGAGGAGGCTTATTCCAACTCTCTTTTCTCCACTGATTTCGCCCTAAAAACCATTGATTTAATTTGATTTGTAATTATTATAGGAAGAAATTGGGGCATGTTTATGCCAATTCTTTCCTCAGAATTACAGGCAGGAATGATTTTCTACAGGCTTTTTTTATTTGTTGGTGAGAGAGGGAAAGAGAGAGAAAGAAAATTGACATAACTTTTCAACTTTTAATAGTATCCTTCATAGAGCTCAGATATTCATAAATATTACCCCATATAATTAAACTCAACTTTCATCAATCAGAGACGTATTTTGATTACATTAGCTTACACTTTTGCCTCATTTTTCAATTATTTTAAAATTCAGAACTGAGCTGAGAAAGACAGTCTATATTAAACTGACTCTAAGCTTTCCTTGATACAATTAAAGAATTATAAACTGATAAGGATAAAAAATGTTGCACACATAATAATCTGGTGTACTGTCTCAACTTTTAGGGATGAGGAGAGCATATTGGGGGTGGGGGAAACAAATTCCTGAGAAAGAAACGTCTGAATCAAGCTGCAATGTAATAAGAAGTCAAATAAGAGAGAATAAAGAAATATGACTCTATGAATATAGGTAATCACTGTGCAGACACTTGTGCAACAATCAGGAGCACACCAGTCTCAGGATCAGGCTTACTGGAAATGCAGACAGAAAACACATATGAGAAATGATGTGAAGTAGGCAAGAAGGAGCTGGAAATTAAGGTGCTTAAATAATGCAGCACATTTCAGAACAGCTATATAGAAGAGCCACGGAGAACTATATATTTTAATTTTCCTTAGTATTTATTACTTATGTAACATAATGGATTATGATTTTGACTTTTTTCGCACACACACTTATGCTCAATGTGCTCTCATCATATTCACCTCCTTTCATTCTGTCCTTTACCACCTGATGATCTCGATGTTCCTTCGAAGATCTTTTTGGTGTTAAACTCCACCCTCCCACAATTACAGTGGCATATAGTTCCTGGCCATTCTCTATCCTATTTACTCTGTGTTGGTCATTATGTCAGCCCTGTCCTTACTTTTCACCTCATGGGTAAGATGTTCCCCTGCTGCACTTGGTATCTGTCCCTCTAAATGTGCAATTCTGATGTGTTCAGAGCTGTGTATGCTGTATTTCCTACAAGGTCATTTATGTAGACCTCAGTAGACATGTTTCAAAAGAAAGCATTTCTAAAACGAATATATCTATGATGGGTTTAGTAGGTGAGTGTTGTCAAAAGTGTAAGGAGATTTGAGCATAGAATGAAGTAGACGATAATTTCCCCTTTTGGTCCTGATTCTGTGTTCCACAGTCAACTAACTAGTGCTTCTATCCACTAGGGAGAATACATGGTTTGGGTCAAAGAACCTGGAGAAAGAATGCATTTAATTTTATAGAAGTGGAGTCTGAGGTGCTTTGGTTGAAGCATCTAAGGGTAGGCATGAAGCCCTGATTTATCAGAAGCAAATTAACCTAAGCGTCTTTCAAAAAGTTTAAATTCAAAATTGCAGGATTAGTATGATGTTTTTGCATTATTACTTTCACAATTCTTTTTCTCTCCACAGGCTTACTCTTAAGAATTCACAAGCAACACACACACAAATGACCCTGGTTTGCACATGCTCTCAAACGAGGTTATAGTTTCTCATTTTACAAATCACATAAGAGTACTTTTTGTGTGTTGTATTTTGTTTGCTGTAAAACTTGTAGTGTGGATAAAGGAGAGGACGATGAATTTACCTTAAATTTCCCTTGAAAACATTGGAATACACAATGGTTTTGTCATGCAAACACTTTGTAAGGCAGCTATTAAATGAGAAAATTCAGAAGCAATTTCCAAGCAATTGTGCCAAGGTTTTATGGTGCAGAGGTAAGGGTATAGTGTTGTTGTTGTTTTGGTGTTTGTTTGTTTGTTTTGTTTTCCCAAGCAGGAGGGTTGAAGGGATATTATGAGTGAGCAGGCTAGTAACAGCCTGGAAATCAAGATCATTCCTTCAATTCTGCTGATGCCCCGCACCTCTGCCTACTACTTTACTCTGTATGAACCTTAAATACAGGGAAACAATAAAAAATTAAGTACACTCGAGGGAACATTCCATGAATGATCAATAACAGCATTTAGACCCTGAATAAAAACATTATTTTGTTTAAATACTTCTGAGGACAACAGTGTTAGATACTCACACAGGTTGACTTTGTTCTCTTATTATTAATAATATGCATTTTTCATCTCAGCAAAATTATCTAATATTCAGATGAGATAAAACATTTGTAACAGCAAAATCTTTTTTGTTTTCCTTGGAAATAGCTCAAGAAATATGTAAAGTGACACACTTTGACACATACTAGGATAAATTGCTTTGTGAAGACTTTTATATTAAAATAACTTTCAGCTCTCATACCAAGTGATTCTTTTTGCAATAGATGGCAATTAATACTGAGCCCCACCACCAGTCAATGCACAGGGAATAAGAGACTATGGAGTGTGTGTCTCTAAATGTGATTTCTAAGTCATATTCCCTTCTCACAATGCTCACGGATCATTACAGAAGATAAACAGAAAGAATATAAAAGCCCAGAGGTAGATGTCTGTAGCCAAATAGTACACTCTAGACATGACAGTGCTATTGCGTTGTGGGAGATGGACTCACAACTGCTGGAGCTTCAAAGAAAGAAAACTTGAACAAAATTTTCTTCAAATATGGTTTGTGGGAGAGGCTCATGAAGTCCACTTTTATCTGAGGTGTTCCTAGCAAGTTGGAGAGGATGATAGCAACATGGAGAGTGAGAGTAAGTTTTCTTCAGAGATGTGTGGTCCTGAGAGGCCACCCATGCTCCAGTACATGGTCCCACACCATAAACATACAGGCACTAAACTAATCTAGTGTATGTGTCTGCCTGTCTTTCTCTCTGTCTTTCTTTCTCTGTCTCTCTCTCTCTCTCTGTAAGAGAGGGAGAGAGAACACATTCACAGGATCTGGGGAGGAAACCAAGGCTATAGCAGAGGGAATAGAGGATTTGAGGGAATGAGTGGTGGATTCTGTGGAGACATGTTTTATTCATGTATTATTATTAAAGAATATTTGAACAAATTAAAATGAATAAATAACCATTAAAAAGAACTTTTAAGAAAGGAGAGGAGAACCTCCCCTATCAGTGGACTTGGGGAGTGGCATGCATGCAGAAAGGGGAGGGAGGGTGGGATCGGGAGGGGAAGAGGGAGGGGCTTATGGGGGGATACAAAATGAATAAAGTGTAATTAATAAAAAAATAAAAAATAAATAAAAAATAAAATAAAATAAAAAAGAACTTTTATGAGATTGGAAATGTTGTCAAAATAGATCTACATGATGGCTAAAGGATTATGAAGTCCATTTCTCATTCTCAAGTCTGCCTGGGTGTGTAGTGGTTGTTTACATGTAAAAGCATGTGAGAGGTTTCATAAGGTAAAGACAAACATTTGGTGAAGTCAGACTTTTCATGTCTTTAATGAATTTGAAGTTCTGAGGATCATGATGTTATTCACTACGTTCTTTTAAATCTCTTTCCGTACTTCTTAGAACTATTAAACACTGCAGAGTCGTCCACTGTATCTTAGCAGTTACTGACTGAACAATTTTAGATGTCACAAATGAGACACTTTTAAACATGGCTTCCAAAAGAAATGTCTCTCTCTCTCTCTCTTTCTCTCTCTCTGCTGCCTGCAGTCTATTCAGCCTTCCTTTATTCTTTCTTTGGTTTGTGTTTTGTTCTCCAGAGCCAGAAGTCCAATGGCTTCCTTCAAAATAGTATTTACATTTGATAAGGCTGAGTCTCATCAAAGCCAGCATATCCATGGGGCAGCTGAGAAGAACAAGAAAATTGCCTTTGAAATTCCATTTCCTCACGATCTCTACACATGTATCATTTGATACATAAAGAGTTGGCTAGAATGACAAGTTAGGGTGACATAAGCTTTTTTAATATTTTAATTTTAATTAATTACACTTTATTCACTTCATATCTCCCCATAGCCCCCTCCCCTCTCCCCTTCCAATCCCACTCTCCCTTCCCCTCTCCACGCCTGCCCCTCCCCAAATCCACTGATAGGGGAGGTCTTCCAAGCTTTTAATTTTCAGTAATTTGGAAGATAGAGGCAAGAGGGGCTCTGTAAACTTAGTTCCAGGATAATGAAGGCTACATTGAGAGACCTTTTCTCAAGAAAAGATCCTCCCCCCAAAAAAATGGCTGCAAAAGAGATATTTAATTTCAGCACTTTGAAGAAGTTTGTTTTCTTAACCTTAACCTTACAAGGATACCATGACTAAATATTTAATTAAAACAAAACAAAATCTCCTCGAAGCTGAGAAGACTAAGAACAGAGAAGTCATTTCAAGCAGTCACATTGCTACCTGTTACAAAGCAGCATGATTGCATTCTAGGGTGAAACAATGGTCGAAATGTTAATCCTACTTTACTCTTTCTAATTCAATCTATACACTTCCTGGAAATAAGCGTAGGTGCCCAGCGGTAGCTTTCATAACTTGTATTACTAGATTGAGTGCAACTGAAAGCTTTCCAGGGTATTGTTTTTTCATGCAAACTTGAAGAGAACAGTTAAGGCTGGAACACAGTGTCTTTATTTTTAAAGTGATAGATGAGGTGACAGTGTGCATGTGAGGCCTGCTGTTCATGCAGGAGCCAGGTAAAGCTTGTTGCTGTAAAGTTTGAAGAACTATAATGATACTTTCTGTACTTTAAATACCATAGACTGTTTAAAATACTGTTGTTTTCCAACCATACAACAAGAAAGCCATTTGTTATGTAAATTATACATCAATATGAAAAGAATCTTTGACAGTTGACAAATGAGGATCAAACCATAGCGCATACACTGAAACAAAGAGGAGTCTGGGGATTGTGGAACATGCCACTTGAATATTTAGTGAATACCAATCAGAGTTGGCTTGTGAGGAGATTAGGCCAGACTGGGAACGCAACCACTAAAGAGGATTAGATGTCTGGGTACTTGGCACTCACATAGGACCTAGATATGTATTCATTCCCGCAGCCAAACCAGAAACGGGATGGCTCATGGGACATTTGTTGGGTACAGCACAAGGAAGCTTTGTCTTCACAGAGAGAAAGATATAAGTCTAGAATAAACATGGTTTTCTTTAGTCCTTCCTAACATGTGTTCCCTTTCCTCCCAGATCAAACTGTTTCCAAGTAACTAACTGTGCCACAGATGAAAGTGCAAGAATAAAAACAGCGATAGAAAGGCCCCTCACCAAGGTAAAAATCAAAATGCCTGGCGTTCACAAACACGTACAGCTATTCAAAGAGGCAGAGGAATATCACTAGTAATGAGAAGTAAAATCAAAACCAAACTGGAACTGATAAAAAATTAAAATTATCCAAAGAGCTATTAGAAAGAAATATAATCAGGTCAGCTGAACGAGGGTAGAGTTCTATTAAAGGTAAAGTTCTCAACCCAGCGTCGTCCTGCCTATGATGCATTCCTGTAACTCTGTAATGGAGACACAAAGACCCAAGGCTTCTTTCTCTACCTCTCCCAGAACCCCCACTGCTCAGGAGAATGAGTTATTGTCTGCCAAAGTGAATGCTCTGTTGGCAGTGAACCCCTATTATTTCCCTTGTTTCCCTGTCTTGCTTTTTCCCTTTCCTAATGGTGACTTGTAAGACAATGTCTCAAAATAATAGCTTTAACTCAAATCTTATCTTTGGGCACAGCTATGGAGACATACAAAATCTGGACCATGACCTTTCTCTCATGGGTAACTGAAGCGCTTAATGCTGACGAGAAGCAGTGACAGGCAGAGCCAGAATGCTTGTAACTGAGGCCAGGTTTATTATTTTTCTAAATGTTTGGGTTTCTCACATAAACTAATAATGCTTCTCTTCACTTTATTATCTTTGCCAAAAAGTTGATTTTCACCCTTTTCATTATGTACTATGTGAAGCAATATGGAAGGCAACTCATCAATACACTCTTTCCTTTTCAATACTGCCATTCTCCAAAAACCAAAATTCAGAATATCTCCAAATGACCTCTGAATTGAAATCCTGATTCAAATAAGGACTTTCACTATAGCAAATTACCAAGTAAGATTCTGACCATTCATTTTCATTTGGCTATTCGCTAACTCCTTCACACCATAAAACATTATTTCAGTTATATATCTTCTCCCACTTGATTTTTCTATAGCTATCAGAAGCCCCCACCTTATATTGAAAACAGATTCTTTTCTCATACACTATATCCTTATTACTATTTTTTCTCCCTCTGGTTCTCCCCATCTTCCTCCGCATCCATATCTACTTCCTTCTCATGTATCATTAGAAAACAAACAGACTTCTAAGGATAATAATGAATTATAACAAAATTTAATAAGATAAAACCCAAACTATTACAGTTTGTACAAAAATGTTACTCTGTGACATCTTTCATTGGTAGTATAAAAATAGCTTTAAAAAATAGTGGAACATAGTTAAAAGACATGATTTTTAAATATGTATTGGACTTTGAAAGAGATTTTTAACTTTTTGTAGTTGGACTATTTTTCACATTATTAAATCAATACATTATTTTGGGGAGGAGTGGAAGGTTATTTTTAAACCTTATGTATTTGTGTGTCAAGTTGGCATGGGTGAACTTTCATTGTTAGCTTTAATTGTCAGGTTAACACTCAAGAATTGAATCACCTGAGTATCAATGACGGAATGACCTTTTATATTAAGTGTTGACTTAATTAACTTAATATATAAAGATCCATCCCACTGAGAGTGGCAACATTCCCTGGATAAAAGAGACTTCTGAACTACATGTTATAGAAGTTGATCAGAGTACAAATAATCAAGTGAGAATTTATGGATTAATTTCTTACTCTACTCTTGATTGTGGATATGATATGACTAAATAAAGTTCCAGCTTTTACTTTACCGAAATAATGTACTAAAGTAAACTTCTTTCACCTGACAGTAACTTTTAGTGGGTTCTTCTTATCAAAGATAAGGAAATGAGACTAAAACAATCATCTTATTTCCCTTCCTCTATAAGAGGAAGTTTGTCTTTCTCTTTTACCACCAGAGTGATTGTTACTGAGAACATTCCATTATAACTGTCCCTTACTGATTGGAGTAAGCTATTTTAACACATATTATCAATGTGTGTGTCTGACTGTCTGTGTATAAGTGTGTATGTGTCTTGTCTTTGTGTAATTTCAGATGTGCATGTTTAAATATATCTAGATGAAAACATTATCATGTTTTCCTTCTCCTTAAGTTAGCATAAATGAAACTTCATGAAAAAAAAAAAGCTCTTTTGGTATATTAAGTGGCATTGCTAAAATAAAATGGCTAATGGGAATCCCTACTGGTTGATGCAGTACTACTCAAGGTGCCCTGGCATATCTTATCACCTAAAAGTACAATGAGGCTTTAAATATTAAATAACTTCATTTGTGCTGGGCACTTAGAATAGAACCTGGCATACAGAAGGTCTCACAAGTGGGTGGCTGTTATTATAAATCTTTGTATTTGAGCATCATCCAAAGAAACGTAGAAATAAAATAGTCCTTTTCCCCTATAACTTTTCAACAGTATAGCTTTATAATAAAATAATGATAATGGCAAAATAGCAAAAATAGCCAAGGAGTGTCTAACATTGTTCATTTTGTCCTAAGCAGTGTCAAAATACAGTTTTAAAATTATTATTAATTCCAGTAATATACTTGTTTTGGAATTTATTTAACAAATTTGAGCTCTAACTTTATTAATATTCTGCTCTTATTAATTTCTTGTGCAATGAATATAAATATCTGACAACTGAATTTCACTAAGATTAAGATGAAGTACAATTCTGGATTTCTTCCAATTTCATATGTAACACATGGACTGTGTAACATTATAGTATAAGAGATAAAAGATTTATTTTGTTACCCACCACACGGTCTATGACTGACAATCATATCTAACAAAACACTAGCAAAAAAAACCCCATATTTGATGGGAACACTAAAATATTGTGGAAGCTGAAGGTTTGTGCACAGGTTCAGTGAAGAATATACAAATACATGAATAATTATATAAAATATTTATGGTAGTGACCAGAAGGAAAATTAGTAAGCTTATTTATTCATATTATTTCTGTGTCTCTACTTTCATTCTTCCATTCTAGACATACAACAGGCAACCATCACATCATGAGGGAGGCAGGCAAATTTCTTTGCTAGCCTTGAGGATAAAGTGGGGAATCTCAGAGAATGAATTTCTGAATCTTTACTTTGTAAATTTATTTAAGTCCTCGTTATGTTCAGGAGTCATATTTTGAGATACTGTGTTCATGAAGATGTTCAGTGCATCTTATGATGAAAGCCAATGTAATTAAGTGCACTTCCCAGGACAGTGGTAAGTGGGCTCTTATGTTTAATGAATGCTGAGATGTATCCAGAAAGCATTGTATAAACATTTACTTCATTGCCTTAAAAAAATCTATTTCATTTCTTTAGCAAAACAAGTGCCAGTTTTCTAGACAGGAGAAAACTGTTATGCAATCTAATCTATATCCTCCTAAGTATTATAAATTTTATGGAGGTATTAAAAATACATGATTGCAGATCCAGACATTTGGACACAGACTTAACAGGTAGTCATGCTTTAAACATACCAGTAACTGGAGAATTGAAATTTTAGTTAGCCATCCGTTTTGTGGAGGGAGTATTCTAGTTATAAGACCTTAATCCTAAAACCTTTAGTTCTAAGACTACATCGTGGATTTACTACTGAACTACACAACCAGCCTCAGCGCTTAGCTGGGATTTTAGTCCATGTCTCATAGGCACCTACATGAGTAAAATCATGGGTTGTGATATTTCTAATGAAATAGAGAAACCTCTGGTCTGGTCTGTCAGCATTGCATTCATATATTTGAGAATAAGAGTGTCGATTGATGAATCTTTGATTGCAAATGGTAATAAAGTCTTAGTTTCATTCTTCATGTTTTCGTTTTTTATTTTTATTATTAGTTATATTTTATTAACTCTGTATCCCAGCTATATCCTGCTCCCTCATTCCCTCCCAATCCCACCCTCCCTTCCTTATCTCCTCCCTGCCCCTTTCCAAGTCCACTGATTGGGGAGAACCTCCTCCCCTTTCATCTGACCCTGTTTTATCAGGTATCTTTGGGACTGGCTGCAAAGGCCTCCTCTGTGGCCTAGCAGGATTGGTCCTCCCTTGGGGGGTGGGGAGGTCAAAGAGCCAGCCACTGAGTTCCTGTCAGAAATAGTCCCTGTTCCCCTTACTATGGGAAACCAATTGGTTACTGAGCTACCATGGGCTTCTTCCGAGCAGATGTTCTAGGTTATATCCATACATGGTCCTTGGTGGATTGTCAGTTTCAGAAAAGACCCTTGTGCCCAGATATATTTGGTCCTTGTGGAGCTCGTATCCTTTCCACGTCATACTAACTCCCCCTTTTTTTCATATGATTCCCTGCACTCTGCCAAAGGTTTGGTTATGAGTCTTAGTATCTGCTTTGATACAATGCTAGGAAGAGTCTTTCAGAGGCCCTCTGTGGTAGGCTCCTGTCCTGGTACTTGTTTTCTCCTACGTCCAATGCACATCCCATTTGTCTTTCTAAGTGAGGGTTGATCATCTTACCCCATGTCCTCTTTCTTGTTTATCTTCTTTAGGTGTATAAATTTCATTATGTTTAACATATCTTATAGTTCTATATAATTGAGTATATAATTTCATTAGGCTTTATTATTTTTTCTTTCCCAAATAAGAGTAAAACTGAAAAGTATCTCTTTGAATATTTTGTCATTAAAATATTCTCTCATGATATATCATGTCATCTAAAAGTCAGATTACATCTCATCTATGTGTGACACAGCTGCTCGAGGTTTATATAGTTAAAGGCAGAAAGCCACAGGGTTGCACAATAACTAGACAATTACAAGGTGCACATCCATAAGGTCATGAAATGTGCTGTAGTCAGAAACAAATTAGCATAGACCTTGTAAAGTACATAAAACTCTATATGTAAATTTGTTACAATGTTTCTTTGTTTCTTTCTTTGTTTCATTAACTTTTCTTTCTTTCTGCTTAGAGGTATCTTTATCAATGATAAGTATCTTTATCTTTATGATATTGAACTATAATAGATCTCTGGGAATTTTTCTCAGCAGTCTTTCATATATGCTATATTCTGCTACCAGAAAACAAGAAATGAATATTTGGGAAATTTAATCAAGAACAAGTATATTTTTGAAATTCTATACTTTTGCACTTTTTTCTGACATGAGGTATAAATATTTTAGTTTTGTTTATTGGAAGGCTGACATTTTGATGATGTTCAGCTTCTTTTGTAGAATGCATTGACTTTCTGCTCTTTGTAGCTAATGTTTCAGCATCTCCCGTTTCTTCCTCAGCTGACTTTTCAACATTTTGCTTCATTTTCATAACTGCTGCTCTAATCTTCTCTTGTTTCTTGGGTCGCAACACCCTGGTCTGCTTTCCTAGGTAAAGCTGCACTATTTCTTCTTCTTTGCTCATATATTTTATTCTCTGTGTTTATAGTAATCAATGACACCCTCTTACACCATTTCTATCTCAGTAGGCGCTTAGGAGAGCCCTTACTTGTAGTACTCTACATTAAATATTTGTAGTAGCGTGCTGGAATGTGTAATGTATGCATGCCCACATAATAACAGTTTGATAAACTGTGGCTTGTGAACTAATGATGCTTCAGTTGCACTATACCTCCTTAGTCTGCAAATGTATACTCTAAAATACTACACAAGGAAATCACCTAAGAAACCTGGCCTCTATGTACCCCTGTGGCTAGGTCATGCGTAACTTCATTTCCATTCATGAAATCCTTTATGCTGTGCTTCAAAAAGGCATTTCTTGTACTGGGAACGTACTTTACACAATAACTTGCAATTCAGGGACACTCATATGCATGCACACCATACTTGAATTCAGATTATTCCAAGTACTCACTGTTCTACACAAACAAGGGAGTTTATTTATCTGTCTTATCAATAGCTTTATGGTTGGTAGTCAAGGTAGCTTTTCTCAGGCAACAATTTCTTCTAGCTTCTTTCTCACTGTCAAAGTTATGTAATTTACATAACTGTAGAAAACCTGTTTTTATTCCTTGAAAAACAAAAGAAGAAATGTAAACAGCATCATCTCAGACCTGTTTGTTTTTATTACTCCCCACAGGGCAGAAGAAAATCTGGTGTGTTAAGTAGTCTGAGGAACCGAATTTTTACCAAAGGCTAATCAGAAGCCCTTTAAACACTTTGTTTCATTAAAAGAAGATATTCTGGAGTTAAGATAAGTTCATTCCACAACTTTACTTACATACAGGCATGTTCACTTGACCTCCTGTTGCTAGTTGTTTGTTTCCATTGTAGGGTCTCAGATACATTTATCCCCCATATTCTGCCTGGAGCCTATCCTGTCATAGATCAAAGTTCTTGATTATAGAAATAAGGCATGAATTGATATGCCTTCTTCACATCCATTATTTGCATCCTGAGTAAGCACAACAAGCAACTGTGACCAGAAGAAGCTGTTTTACCTCAGAAAAAAAGAATGTAATTTTCAAGGAAAGACAAAGGAATGGAATAGGGAGGAACAGTGATCCAGTGAAAGAAAGCTGTGTGTATCAGCTAAGAGAGAGATGAACCTTAGCAATATTTCAGTTCAGAATTAATCATAAACAGGTAATGGCAAAAAAAAAATTCAAAGTTCAAAAACAAAATCAAGAAATTGTTCAGATGCCAAAAAGTGATCAGTCTTACTGAGTGGTAATATTTTTAAAAACCTGCTCACTTACTATAAAGATGGACAATAAGAGCACATGACTTATGCATGACAGTTTTGTGCTTTCTATAGCATAGTCTTGATTATGGTTTAATCTAAATTCTGAACTTCAGTTCTCATCATTTTCTTTCCATTGAGATACTGCTTCATGAGACACACTCATTAGGAGGAGTTCAGGGAGGGGGCTACAACTAGGATACAAAGTGAATAAATTGTAATAAACAAAAAATAAAAAGTTTAAAAAATACAACAACAAAAGAAAATGTAAAGTGAAAAATCTATACTTGGGATAAATTGGAAGAAAGGGCAAATTGGGTGCCCTTGGATATTTTTTCAGTAATGAAACCTTTAGAAAGAGGATTCATGGTTTAGAAAATAGAAAGTGGCATATTCAGATATTTTAAAGAAATAAAAAGTGCATGGTCCTTCATTTCTTTAATAGCTTATATAAGAGAAAATTAAATTTAACCTTTCATTTTCTGAGCTGCTTTGTCAATGAGGGTTTCATAGCCTTATCACTTTCCCAATAATCTCCAAGAGACAGAGTATTTACCAACAGAAAGGACAGAAATAGTAGGAATATTTTTTTATGAGGAAACTTATTGGGAAAGGTCTGTCTTTGGTTACTCTATACCTTTAATTATTGGGGTTTCATCTATTATACTCCTTTATGCTTCAAATCTACAGAACAGCTTTGGAAGGATCAAATATTTCCACTTTTATTTTCTCCATAACATTGAATTTTAAGATTACAGTCAAGATTCTATGTTTCTTCTCCTATCTCTCCTCTACCTTTCTCCTTTCTTTCTCTCATAATTGGTTGCAAGTAACAGAATATACACCTAGAATGGCTTCACAGGATCTCAGACAACATACTAGCTTGTTATTGCTAATCTTGTCATTGTTCTTTTCTATGCTGGAAGCATCCTCACTCAGCACCTCATCTCATTACGGCATGACATCAAACATCTCCAGTCTGATAGTCACCATGCATCAGTCCTCTGAAGAAAGAAAAGAGTACACTCTAATGATTATTCTAGCCATGGCTGACAAGATTAGTTAAAATCTTGCACAGCTGTATAGTTGTAGTTGTAAAACCCTTTAAATACTATCCATGTGTCTGGTTACTTTTTACCTGTTAACCTGACAGAGCTGAATCACCTTAGAAAGGATCTTGAATTGAGAGGTTGCACAGATCACATTGTCTTGTGGGAAAATAAGTGTGGAAATTTTTTGAGTATTAATTGAGGTAAAAGGGCTTAGACCACAGCGACACCATTACGTTTACAGGGGTCCAATATTAGCTCAGTACCATTAGCCAGTAAGCAAGGTAGCAAATAGTATTCCTGAATGATTTCTGTTCTAAGTTCTTGCTTAAGCTCCTGCCCCGACTTCTTCATCAAAACTCATGTGTCCATATATGTGTCAATTAATGTCTGGGTCTTCAGTTTAATTACATTGATTAATGTGTCTGTTTTGATGCCAATACTATGCAGGTATTATTACTATAGCTCTGTAGTACTTCATGAAATCTAGAATGGTGGGATCTTCAGCAATTGTTTTATTATTCAGGATTGTTTTAGCTATCCTGGTTCTTTTTGTTTGTTTGTTTCTTTGCTTGCTAGTGTTTGTTTTTGTTTTCCCATATGAAGTTGAAAATTGTCCTTTCAAGTTCAGTGAAGAATTGTTTTGAAATTTTGATGGGTATTGCATTGAATCTTTAGATGGCTTATGGTGGGATGGCCATGTTTATTATGTAATACTATTTTAATTCTAACAATCCATGAGCTTGGGAGATGTATCCATCTTCTAATATAATCTTCACTTTCTTCAAACAAAAGTGTTTAGCATGTGAGTCTTTCACTTGTTTGGTTAAAGTGACTCCAAGATAGTTTATTATTTGAGGCTATTTTGAAGGGCGTTATTTCTCTGATTTCTTTATTGGTCTTTATATTATTTGTATATATCATTTGTATTTTGTTAATTTGTATATGACCACCTTTTATCAGATGGAGGACATCCCTGATGAAATTTTTAGGGTAACTTATGTCTACTATCATCTCCTCTGCAAATAATAATACTTTGACTTCTTCCTTTCCAATTAGTATCGTCCTGTTCTCCTTCAATTGTTTTATTGCTCTAACTAAAACTTCAAGTACTATATTGTGTGTTTGTGTATATATATATATATATATATATATATATACATATATATATGTATATATATATATGGAGAGAGTAGAAAACCTTGTCTTGTTCCTGGTTTTAGTGGAGTTGCTTTGAATTTCTCTCTGTTTAATTTGATTTTGGCTATCAACTTGCTGTAAACTGCCTTTATTTTGTTAGGTATGTCCCCTTGTATCCATAGTGTCTCCAAGACTTTTATAATGAACGGATGTTGGATTTTGTCACAGGGCTTTTTTTGCATCTAATATAATGATCATGTGGTTTTTATTTTTTCAGTTTGTTTTTTTGATTATATGGTGGATCACATATACTGATTTTTATATATCAAATCATCCTTCCCTGTCTAGGATGAAGCATGCTTGATCATGGTAGATAATTTTTTGATGTGCTCTTCAATTTGGTTTGCAAGTATTTTATTGGGTACTTTCATTTCTATGTTCATAAGGGAAATCAGTCTGTACTTTTTTCTTTGCTGAGTCTTTATATGGTTTAAATATCAGGGCATCTGTGGTCTCATAAAATCAATTGAATAGTGTTAATTCTGTTTCTATTTATTTGAGGAGAAATGGTATTTCTTCTTTAAACTTCAGGTAGAACTTTGTACTAAAATCATCTGGACCTTGCTAGGACATGAACTGCAGGGGTTCCATTTTGAATGATGATTAAGCCCAAACCACAGCCAAACACCTGTTTTCAAAGAGAGATATTTTATTAGACAGGGAAGAAAAGTTAAAGTGGCTGCTTTATGGCTCAGGCAGAAAAACAGAAACAAATGACCTTGCAGGTTTAATTTTTTTTCATCATCATCATCATCATCATCATCATCACCATCATCATTATTATTATCATTTATTATAACTTATTCACTTTGTATCTCGCCTGTAGTCCCCTCCCTCATCTGCTCCCAATCCCACCCTTCTTCCTTCTTCTTCCTCTATGCCCCTCCCCTAGCCTACCAATATGGGAGGTCCTCCTCCCTTTCTACCTGACCTTAGCCTATCAGGTCTCATTAGTACTGGTTGCATTGTCTACCTCTGTGGCCTGCCAAGGTTGCAACCACCCACAGAGGTAACCAGAGAGCCTGCAATTGAGTTTATACCTGAGACAGCCCTTGCTCCTCTTACTAGGGAACCCACTTGGAGACTGGGTCTATGAGCAGGGGTTTTAAGTCCTCTCCATGCATGGTCCTTGGTTGAGGTATCAGTCTCGTCTCTGCAGGGCCCCCAGGGCTCAGGTCTTTTTTTTTTTTTTTTGCTTCTATTGGAACTTCTGTCTCCTCCAGGTCTTTCTATCTCCCCCTTCATTCATAAAACAGGTGTAACTTTTAAGAAAAAAAAAAAGCTAATATCTACTCATAAGTGAGTATATACCATGTGTGTCTCTCTAGGTCTGGGTTACTTCACTCAGAATGATCTTTTCTAGATCCATCAATTTGCTTACGAATTTCATGATTTCCTTGTTTTTAATAGCTAAATAGTATTCCATTGTGTAGATGTACTACAGTTTATTTATTGATTCTTCAGCTGTGGGAAATCTGGGTTTTTTCCAGCTTCTGGTTATTAGAAAAAAAGCCACTGAGAACATAGTTGAGAAAATATCCTTGTTTATGGTGGAACATCTTTTGGTTATGTGGCAAGGAGTGCCATACAATACTACAATCCACAGACCTGAAGAGGCTAGGTAACAAGCAGGATGCTAGGGAGGATGTTTAATTCTCATTCAGAAGAGCAAATAGAAAGAAACTAGAAGTGGCTGAAGAGAGGGAAGAGAGCGGGAGTCTTCCATAGACATTTTCTGAAAATCTCCACCCAGGATCAAAACATATGCTGAGACTCACAGCTAAACTTTGGGTAGAGTGCAGGAAAACGTTATGGAAGAAGAAGAGGAGACAGAAATATCTGGAGGGGACAGGAACTCCACAAGGAGACCAACAAAGCCAAAAATCTGGACCCAGGAAGGCCTGCAGAGACTGATGCACCAGCCAAGGATCATGCATGGAGAGGAACTAGACCACCTGCTCAGATATAGCTGTAGATGTAGACAGGCAGCTCAATCTCCATGTGGGTTCCCTAATAAAGGGCACGGGGCTTCTCTGATATAGACTTCTCATCTGCTTTGAGTAGAGGCAAACCTCGGTTAGAGTTGATGTTCAAGCTTCCCCTCTTCCCTTTGACCCAACAGGTTCAATGGTCTGCAAGCCACTAGTGCATCAATCTCAGGACCTTGACCTTCTTCAGCAGGATTGAGGTCATCTGTTGCCCAGAATATTTCTTACAGGCCATCAGCATCTGCTGTCTCTATGCCTCTTATTCTCAGAGTAGGATCTCAAAGAGACTTCTCTATTTCTGGATCAGAAAGTTGAGAAAGGTTGTCTTCACTGGAGCAACGAGCATGGAACGTTCCATCTAATTTTCTCTTTCTCATGTTGACAACTTTATGAAGGTTTTGAAAGTTTCCAGTAGTCAGCTCCTCGTGGTGAGCCAGCCTCAATGATTTCAGAAAAGGGAAGTTGCCCCTATGAGTTTTTTTTAGCCACCTTTTAGGTGAACAATAGCCGCCTCAGTATTAATACTTGGAATCTGGCTGCACAAGACAATCTAATATCAACAAGTGAATCAGCATCCATGAAAAAAAAAAAATCTCAGCATATGTTTCAAGCATTCAGAGTTGTACTATAAAAGAAAAACTAGTTGGACTTGGAGCATCTTCTCATCCATAGGCCCAGACTGTATAAAGAAATACTTAATCAAGACTTTATAGTAATGGGACAAACACTGAACAGCAAGTCTGAATGACATGGTAAACACTGGATCAAGACTGGAGTGGAGGCTCACCTCCAGGTTTCTCAGTGGACTAGAGAACATTAAACAGGCAAGAAAGCTGTTGTACTTTATTTTGTTATGGTTGCATACCTCTTTAATTCACACCTTCTAAGACTACATTAATTGCAAGACACTGATATCTGGGTATGGCTTCAAAATCTCATGGGCTACAAGGGCAGGCTTTTCAGTCTCCTGGAGTGTAGTGCCTAGGTTTGGAGATAAAACACAGGCTAGAACTGCCCTTGTTCTGTCACATGGCTGAAAAAATATGACTAGTAGGCAAGTTATAAGGTATAAATCATAGCAGCTGAACAGTTGATCATAATTTGGCATAATTCCAGTGCTTGATCTCATGGTAGAATGATACCTAAATAAATCTTCAACTCAATAGATAGTGTCATAGTTTCTTAAGTTTTAAAATTTTGTCTATAATAAAGTTGTATATATGAATTTAGCCAAGTGGAACTGGACTTGATATTTTGTTCATTTGTTGTTTGTTTGAGACAGGATCTCACTGTGTAAATCAAAATAACCTGTAGCTCCCCTATGTAGACCTTGCTGGCCTAGAACTAACAGAGTTCCCCCTTGCACCTGCTTCCAGAGTGTTTGGGTTAAAGGTGTGAGCCATCACACCTGGCAGGGCATTACTATGATACCTCAAACTTGTATTCCATGAATATCAAAATGGATACAAATACAATTTAATTATTAAACTATTTTATAAAAAACTAAAAACCAAAAATACGGTAGGGTATTTGTGAATTAATCTTAAAGCAGCACTTGTGAAATGTCTCTAACTCCAGGGAAATTTACTAACATTGAGTGATTTAAATATTTAGAGAAAGCCATCTTCACTGTCTGGTTTGTTTTAGTAATATCAAAATATGAAATCATATACCATTTTGGAAGGAAAACAGAAACTCAAAACCCACTCAGCAAGTTACATAAACTTGTTGAAAAGAAAAATCCCTTTTTTATGAAAAGAAGCCGTGCTTTATAAGGCTTGAAATTTACGTTTTCCTCAGAGTTTGGTTGTGTGGCTGAAGGAAGAGGAAAAAAATATTTGTTTTTATTCACTCTGTGCAGAAATGTCACTGATTCCATCAGTGCATTCTTGTATAAGCAGTGACAGAAGGTAAGGAGACCTCTCATATAGATGCAGCTCCAACAGATTTTGAGGCATATTAATAACCTAGAATCTCTGCAGTTGATGGCTATGTTGATGGAGCTGAAGCACAACAGAATGCATATCAGAGACACTTCCTTTTTCTAAGCATCAAAGACGAGCTGTAACAAGTTAATAAATCTTTTGCTTCTTGTAATTTCTCCCCTCACGGTTGGAAAACCACCGTTTTGATGGCCAACAGGTGCACAAACACAGACAACAGACAGACAGACAACATTTGCCCCTGAGTGTGCATATGTGTGTTTCAGAGTATATAGGTGTACACACAGAAATTGTTGGAACACATTGGCAACCTCAGTGTAACAGATCTTTTTGTTTCTGGCCCTTACTATCAGTTCTTGGTATCAAGAGAACTCAGTATTCTAGAATCTTCCTTGGAGTTTGGCCTCACAAGAAGTGGGTGGGAATAAAGGGTGTCCTGGTAATACTACCAGACGGGGGCAGTAACGTTCCACATACAGTACTTGGCTAAGAAAAGCTCCCGAACCTAACTGCTAACCTGTAACTAATAAAGAGCTGGGCAGACGAACAAAATAACCAGGTTTAGAGAAAGATTTATTTCAGCTGCATAAGCAGGAAAGTCATAGACTCCCCAAGAAAACGCCATCTGTGGAATTCAGGCAGGGCAAGGTGTGTTAGTGATCAAAGGCTGGAGCTGAAGCCCTAAACCACCATTGCTCCAAAGGACATGGTCCTCCTGTTCCTGGCATCCACCCAGGCGGAAACCTCTAAAAGACTGGTGCAAGAGATTGTACGACTTTAATAGCAGGAAGAAGACTGGCTTTTTGACTTCTGGATTAGAGAAGTGGATAGTTTAAAAAGAGATCTGAAACAGGAGGCTACATGCTATCTCCAAATGAAACTGAGAAATATAGATGATTTACAACAACTTTATTACTGAGCTATTTGATGCTAGGTAAATCTCTTCACTTAATCATGGTCTTAACAGGTTAAAGATGTAAATTGATTTAGACCATTATGAAGACAGCCCCACCCCCTCCACTTTCTTAGGACACTGCCTCTCAGTCTTTCTCCCAGAATACTCTGCAAAAGAGAATCTTAACTGTGTGGCTTCAATCTCTGAGTAGATGCTCTAGAAAGACTATTTAGAGAATTTGGCAGTGCTTGTAAGTACAGAAATACAACACGAATGAGGGGGATTTTTATTGAAGATTTCTACTTTAACCCATGCCAACAGCATTGTTTTCTTTTCTGGTTAAATGTTCTAGACAAAAATTTGCATGAAAGCCAAATTTCAGAGTTGCCTTTCTCACAGTACTATGGGGAATTTTGCTTCAGCTATCTATTTCATTGGAGATAAAATATGGAGATTATTTTTTTAAAGTAGCATCTGACACTCTTATAGAAGGATCCCAATTCCTAGATTTTTCTTGAAAAAAAAAATAAGAAGTGTTATCAGTCTATTTTTTAATGTATATTATTAATTGGCTTACAAAGCAGAAGATTTCTATACAGCCTCCACATGCATCCTTTATTTTAGTTGATCCTTTATTTAGCCTTCTTGTCTCCTTTATATTCCAATCCTCATCCACTAACTTTAGTACTTGATACGCTGTTAGCCATCTTCTCTTTCATATCGCCTATGTTCCACTGGAGTCCCCTCTGCTGTAGCCATCGTTTGATTTTCTGGCTACTTCAGGTACTCAGAATTAACCACACAAATCTAAAGAGTTGAAGTTAGAATTCATATATATGAGGAACTATGTAGTGGGTTTGGGTTACATCACTCAATATGACTCTTCACAGTTTCACCTGTTTAACTCTAGTACTTTTTATTGTGTTTATTTATCAAAGTCCATCGTCCAAATACTGGGAGATGAATATCCACACAGATTTCCTTTCCTAGCTAGTGTGGATAAATTGTCAATGATTATGGGTCAACAGGTTTTCTATAGTGGGATGTAGAATTTGCCTATCAACCCAAGATCAGTATAGTTGGATCATGTGTTAGTTCTATTTATAGCTTTCTTAAGAACTACCACAATGATTTCCAGAGCAGCAGCAACATTTTAAATTCTCACCAGAAGTGAATAAGGCTTTCACTTTTCCACAGTCTCCCCAGCACCTGCTGTCATTTGATTTTATTTTTGATAAAAACCAGTCAGGCTGCATGTGTTGAATCTCCAAACAGTTTTAATTTACATTTTCCGATAGATACTTATATTGAATACATTTTAAAGTTTTTATTGACAATTAATATTTCATGGTTTGAGAACTTTTCATTCCTTCTAAATAATTTTGTGGGGGATTGGCTTAATGTATTTTCTTGATATTTAGCTGTTTTAATTCTTTATATTTGTGTTATATATGTATATAACATAACATAAATCAGATTTATATTTGTCAGATATGTAACTGGAAAACATTTTCTCTCATACTGTAGGCTTCCTCTTCAATAAGTTGGCAATTTTCCTTGACATGCAGAAACATTTTAACGTCATGAAGCCCCATTTATCAATTGCTGGACTTATATCCCGAGGGACCAGAGTCCTAATTCAAAAATCCTCATCTATGCCTGCATATGATAGTGTATTCCCTATATTTTTCTCTAACAGTTTGAAAGGTATGGTTTTTATGTAGAAGTTGTTGATCCATTTGTAACTGATTTCCTGCTGGATGAGAAAAGGTGCTCTCATTTCATTCTTCTTCATGTAGCCATCCAAATATATCAGTACATTTGTTGAATAGGCTATCTTTTCTTCAGATGTAACTTTGGCAACTTTGTGGCTGTAATTTCGTGAGGTTAGAACTGGATCTTCTGTATTCTTCCATTAATATTTGTGACTGGATTTGGGCTTGTGTCATACTGTTTTCATTAGTATAGTTCTGTAAGTGAACCTTGAATCAGATATGAGTTAAAAGCAAATATAAAGAGTCATATGACAGGTATCCTGAAATGATGCCTGGTTGTATAGACAGTGCTCCTAGAGAGAGAGCATTGTCTATTAAACAAAAATCTGAAGCTGGTGAGATAGCTCAGTAGGTACATGTGCCTCCAACCAAGAGCAGCAGCTTTAGCTCAACCTTGAGAGTTCACATGGTAGAAGTACAGAAATGACTCCTTCAAATTTACTCCAACCTCTACAAGTGTGCTCTGTCATACACATACCCCCAGCCAA
This sequence comes from Psammomys obesus, assembly GCF_907164565.1. Lineage (NCBI taxonomy): Eukaryota > Metazoa > Chordata > Mammalia > Rodentia > Muridae > Psammomys > Psammomys obesus. The sequence continues at coordinate 18,244,892 of NW_026596134.1, read as the reverse complement.
GCAAATAAAAGGTAGTTAAAGGAATATAAATATAAAAATGCAAGGCCAGGGATGGGATATATCCATATGAGATGTTGGGCCCCCAAATAATGCAGATTTTTGCAGTTCCTCCTGGTTGCCCACCAGAACTCGATGATTAGACCCAATCGCAGAAGACACCATACTACACCTTATTTCCAAGTTATAGAGTCATAAAATTGGACCGAAGTTGCAAGCTTCTTGGCTGGCCAGTGCTCTGAGTTCTGGGAGGTACTATGTAGGCTGAGGGGGAAGAAAATCTATTGGTTTCACTCAGCGGTGGACTCTGTAAACTACAGTGCTAATCTGCTGGGGTATATGTGCACACTGAGGAAATGATAACACGTGTGTTCTGAGGGTCGCCAATGCTCTCATATTAAATTTGAGGACCACTCCAGAAAAAGCAATATGTGGTTGGTATTGTAAGCCCAACCAAAACATCTATGACTGAGGAAGTAAGTCATAGGCTCTGAAGAGGAACCTCCTGCTGTTGCTTGATTACCTTGATATGGTGACAAAATGACTTCTAAATACTCATGCTTATACACATGGACAAATGCTTCTCTCAGCTTCAATCAGAGGAGCATTCACTATTTGTGAAAAGTGGCTAAAACAGAGCTTCGTGGCTACTAAAGGTCCTGAGAATAATGGGCAACTGAACTCTTAGCCCTAAATAGGTCATTTGTTCCTTCCTCTTCTAAAGATCAGGGAATACTGCAAAAGAAGAAGTGGAAAGAATGTAAGAGTTAGGTGATAGAAGGGCTGAGAAATGATATCCTCAGGGCATACATGACACAGTCATTACAAATGTGATTGTATAGCATCTTGCCTGCATTTTCCTGCATTGGGCCTGCACAAGGCTGGGACCATCAAGAGTAAATTATCAGTTAGATAACTGATCAGTTTATAATTTATCAGTTTAACCGATAAATTATCAGTTAGATAACTGTCTTAGGGCAGTCATTATCTTCAATGGCATTACCAGCTGTGAGCCAACCAGGCTTAACTGGACAATTCCAAACACATGGTCAGGCCGATGGCTTTGGTTCAAATCTAGTTAAAAAGATAAGAAGCAGGCTAGTATGAGAGAGGAATAACAGGAGATAAAAAATAGAGTGAGGAGGTGAAAGCAATGAGAACTCATTATATGCATATATGGAATTGTCAAATACCAAATTTAATACATAAGAAGAAACCTATCTGTGAACACCAGACTATCATTTCCAATAGCAAAGAGTAGTCAGAACCAAAGGGTGCTCCTCCACTGGTGATCTACTCTTTGAACCATCTGTCTTTTCTATATATTTTTCACCTTTCAATACCCACTGCAGATCTTAGTATTAGTAACTCAGAATCTGTTTTAATATCCTTGATTTACAAGCAAATAATTTTGTCCCTTTTTTTATATCCAACTCTTGTGATGAAGTTGCAATATTTCTCATACACCTCTCTTTTCTTGAATAGCCCTTTGAGAATGTTATTTCTTCAAATAACTAATAATAAAGATACGACCAAATATATCCCCTAGTCTAATCAACCAATAGTATACCGTTTATTTAACCAGCATTTCAGTTATAAGTTCTTAAAACATCAAGTCTTGGGACTGGAGAGAGAGAAAGGCACATTGATTAAGAGTTATGGGTTCCATTCTGGGCACTCACATGGTGTTCATGTCATCTGTAACCCCAGTTACAAAGATCAGATGTCCTCTTCCGATCCACGGACACCAATCATGCATGTAGTACCTAGGTATACATGCAAGCAAAATCACTCATCCACATAAAATGAGCTAAATAAAATCTAAAAAACCCTGTAGTATATGGTATGAATTACCTAATATATTAGATCAAGACATCTGACATTTAGATCTTTCAATCTTAGCAGCCAGAATAGTAAACTCAAATTCAGAGTGCTAAATTAAATAACAGTAATATAATTATAAAAATTTACAGCACAGTCTAACTACTTATGTGCTAAATGGTCAGCAAGGTCACCTTTGAAAAATGAAGACAGAGTCTGGAAAGTGTGTTAGTTTGCGAGGATTTAAAAACTGATGTGTGACACAAAATTTTGCAGCATTGGAGCCAAACTCTTTAAAAGTGAGGAAACTAAACCAAACACGCTGATTTTATTGTAAATTCTGCATTGCATAGATCCAGTGAAAAAGTTTTGAATATTACAGTTGTCTGAATCATCTACCTGTCCTAGTATTTGGCATTCTGTATTATTAAATTTCTGATCTTGCTTATGCTTATATCTATCTTTCCTAAGGCATGATTAGTCCCCTTTGGGGACATGGGACATTCATTATTTATCTGTGTATCCATCTCAATAATCCTTTTACAATGTGCCCCTTGACACTTTGTGATGTTAAATCTTCCCACATCAGTGCAGATATTGAATGTTCCGGCAGGCCATAAAGTAGCTGTTATGACAAATGCTGCAAACCTGAATGGAACATCTGGGAACAACATGACAGGGGCACTAGGGGTGACAGCTGTGCATACAGCAAAAGCTGAAATTCCAAGCACTTTGGGGGAAGTAAACAGAAAACAGAGTGACAGAATTTGCAAATAAAATGCCCTGTGGGCACATTCCAAATATCCAGGCTGCCATGCTTGGAAAAAAATAGAGTCCATTATGAGAAACCTCTACCAGTAACCCTTTTAAGCTTCATTGATTTTTATGCACAAAATAATGACATATTTGAGGATGATAAATGGATGTAGCCAATAAATAAGGAAGGGAGGAACCACAAACCACTACAGAGTTGTAATTACTGCTGGATTTTAAAACACAAAAACAGGGCTCCATTCAGGATGTGAGTCTTCTATTATGAATGTGTGGGCATCAGTGTGCTTTCCAAGTAAAATCTTAACCAGATCCAAGGACAATGCTAGTAAAGAAATAAATATTTAGAAGGCATTTTGATACCCTTCCCACTTAGCAAAACAATAGTACCAAGTTCTATAAAATGACCTATGGTTTACATGATATTGGACTTTTGACAGTACCAGTGAAGTTAACATTGAGACATTAATCTTTAAAAAATACATTTATTTATTCTTCCACAATTTATGCATATATGGAATTCATTTTTGATCATAGCAATCCCCTAATATCCCCTACCTCTAAACTTTTTGTGATTCTCAAGAAGTCTATCTCTTAGTATCATTTCTTTTATTATATTTTATGACACAGTGAGTTTAATTAGTATCGCTTTCACGCATAAAATGATAGGAATTTATTTACTCAGCATGAACAATTTAGTGGTTGCTATACTAATGAAGAGAAAGGGCAACCTCCCCCACAACAATCACTAACTTCTAGTAGAACTTTAGATATGGGTGTTATCTCTTGAGCCTCTCCCACTGTCACCATAGAATGTTGAGGAGCTTCACCTTTTGCAATGCTTGTGTAGGTAACCATACCTGCTATGACTTCATCTCTTAAATGTGCATGTCATTTCCCAAATACAGCACTTCTCTACATACTGTCTCAAACAATCTTTCCATCTTCAAAATGACCCCCAAGTCTTGGAGGGGGTGACACAGATGTTCCATTTAGTACAGAGCACTTGAGAGTCACACATTCTAAGCACTTTTGACAAGTTATCAATCTCTACCTTATCTGCTGCCCATTGCAAAAAAAAAAAAAAAAAAAAAACAAAAACAAAAAAACAAAACTTCTTCAACCAAGCTCAAAAGCATTACTAATATATTGGACTAGATATAACTATTTACAAATTAGTTTCATATCATGCCCACTTAGCAAAACAGCAGTCATAAGTTCCCCATGAGGGCATATGATTTCCCTGGCTATTGGCTGTAGATAGTACGAAGCACAAAGTTCTCTTGTGATCAGACCTCAAATCTAATCAAAAAGCATTTGGTTATTTCCCAAATAGTCACACCCATTACTCAACCAATGGGTACACTGTTGTCATGCACCCATGCTTCAAAAAGTCCATTGCTTCAAAGATAAAAGCATGACATGTTCTTCTTTTTTCTTAAACATTTTTTGGCAAGTCAATATTGTACCGCGTGGTTTACCACTGAGTAAGACCATTCATGTTCTTATCTCCTAGAGACCTGCATGGTGCCTTCAACTTGTTTGGAGGCTAGCCTGCTGGGAGAAAGTTCCTAGGTCAGTTCCAGATTGATTTTTCTACGCCCAGTACATGCTGCAATCAACATCTTACTGTCTGCTTCTGGTTAGCAACTAAAAGGCACTCAAATCTGTGGAAGCTGTAATGTGTTAACTATTGGACTTTCAGCATGATTTCTATATATAATTTGCTGGTGTCCAGCATCTTTTTTTTTTTGTAGATACAGTCAATGCATTATATATTGAAGACATATAAATAAATGTTTCTTTTTTATTTTAAAGAATGGGAAATTAAGTAATTTAATCCATTTACTTGATCCACACTCTACCAAGTTGAGATAAAAAATTCTTAGGTTTTCTGGTTTCAAAATTGGCTTATGGGACCAGAGAAATGTCTCAATTATTAAGAACATTAGTGGCTTTTGAAGAGGACAAGCATTTGATTCCCAACACCCAAACTGAGTGGCTCATAACTAGATATAACTTTAGCTTCTGAGCATCTGATGCCTTCTTACCTCTGCAGGCACTCACACAAATGGCATGAAAAAGATAATTGTTTCAAAAGGAAAAGCATGACATTCTGTTTTTAATATAATCCATGTCCAAAGCAATTCTTTTCTCAGAATACTCCAGTCTTAGTCTGTTCATATTGTTGTGACAAACACTACCATGCAGAAATTATACATCATTATTTTAGAGTCTGGGGAATGTGAGATCATCTAAATTCAGATTTGTAATCTACTGTGGGCTTGTTTCCCTGTGGCAGTATCTTCGATCTTCTATCTTGTTTCCCTGTGGCAGTGTCTTTCTCATGGCAATTTGCGGGATCAAATGACCATTTCACAGTGTTTTCATATCAAATATAATATATATTATATCCATAATGAAAATATAGCATTATATTTATTCATTATATATATTTATTTTCATTATATATTTATATAATATATTATATATATTTTTATTATATATTATATTTTCATTTTGTGTATATATATATATATTCATAACATTAGCAAAATATAGAGTTATGAAGTAGCAACAAAAATAATTTTATGCCTGGGGTGTCACTGCTACATGAGAAACTCTATTAAAGGGTTGTGCAACATTAAGAAAGTTAAGAACCACTGACCTAAAGGCATATAGTAGTGATCTTAAACCTTCATATATAAATGAACTTTTGTATTTTGGAATAGGACTGTGGGTATATTTCAATGATACAGTGCTTAAATAACATGAACAAGAGCTTAGGTTCTGATATGCAGTAATTGAAAAAAACACTGTGTAACTAAAGTCTGAGTGTTAAAGACCAGGTTCCCCAGCTTGAAAGGTGGTAGACACTTGCAAAGATGGGCCACACGGGAACTCTCTCAGGGCATGTGGAATGCCATGAAAAAAAGATAATATGTTGTGCTCATCTTTGCCTTCCTTCCAGGCCAGGAGGTAGAGTGATTTACCCTCCCTAATCATTTATGGCCTCACCTTAGACACCAAAGCAAAAGGAAGATGTTGATGGGCTCAAGACCAGAATCTACAAAACTGGGAGGCAAAGTAAGCATTTTCATTAGTTACTTTCTACTCTGGTGTTAAAACTCCACTATTAAGACAATTTATTTTTTTAAAAAAAGAGTTTATTTAAGGTTTCTGGGGGATAAAAGTTCATCATGATGAGAAACATTGGAGAAAATGGCAGGCATGGCTGTCGGAGCAGAAATTGGGGAGGTCATGTCTTTACCACAAGCAGGAGGCAGAGAAAGTATCTACAGATTTTCAATTTCAAAGCCTTTCCCCATTGATGTACCTTCTTAAGCATTGCTTTACCACCTAAACCACACCAAGTAAGAACACCAACTGGGAACCAAATATGTCAATGCCCAAGATTGTGAAGGACATTTCTCTTCTAGCCACTATAATCTTCTCAAAGCTGATTTTCTCAGCTATTTGTTACAGTAAGTAGAAATTGACTTAATCAGAGAGGAATTCTGTTCATGCAACTTAATTTTCTTCTTAAAGCCTAACCTGTTACATCATCATCTTGGAATGTAGGGTTTTAAAAAATGAATTTAGCAAAAAGCAAGCATCGAGAATATAGAAAATGTAATACAAAATTTGTCATTTTAAACTACTATACTCTTCTTGTAAGTTCATTACCAGGATGGCATTGCAGAGATATAACAAGTGATATAAGCTTCATAATCATGTTATATTTACTTATTCTTTAAACCTAAAGCAATTTATAAACTTCTCTGTGACTTATTTCCCAAGCTGTAAAATTGTGACAATATATACATCATAAAAATACTGTGAAGATCAAATTTTATAGACTTAAAACTGTGCCTGGCATATAACTATCACTGTTATTAAGAAATAATTGAAGGTTTTTCATATATACTTATTTTGGGAAGTGTTTTCCCCCAGGTCACTGGGTTGATTACCTTCTTCAGAATCGTCTGTGGAATCTGCTATCATTGTTATCATTACATGGAATGATGAAATAGCTCATTTCTACAAATTTATAAAATTTTATTATTTATTTCTGCTGAAACATTTTAGGGTAGAAAAATTCCCTTCTTGCTGGGCTCAGTGGAGCACACCTGTAATCTCAGCACTCTGGAAGTCAGAGGCTGGTGGATCTCTGTGTGTTTGAGACCAGCCTGGTCTACAAAGAGAGTCCAGGGCAGATAAGTCTACATAGAGAAACTCTCTCTCAACACTCCCAAAAGAAAATCCATTCTTAAAGAAGAAATGGAGATCCAAAAAGTATCAAAAATATCATTTATCAGGATAACCATGCCCTGTTATGTCACTGAGCACCATGGGTGTGTCAGTGGTCCTAATGTAGCTGGCAGCCAGGTTGGTATCCTTGTCTTGTGTTACCTCCCAACTCAAGCAGATGTCTGTGATCTATGCCACGACCTGAGGTCATGTTAATGTCCTTGGTCTGTGCAGCTGCCTGGGGTCATACTCAAGTGAGTGGCTCCACTGCCACCTGAGGTGACTGACCCAGAACCCGAAAGTAACAATGAGGCCTAAGGGAGGGTAACGGGATGTCAATCAGTTTCTTTTTGGGCACACCTTAATAAAAGTATCCCAGGTACTAAAAAACAACGATAAAAGAATTAAAGTTTAGAAATTATGTTGTTTCAGGATTCTGAGGTGAAATACTAACTAAACCCTTTGAACTTGGCTAAGTCAGAACATCAAGAAGACGAGAACAAGTCAGGTATGATGGGGGAGAAGTTTCCTTCTGAGATTCCACCTCTACCTGAGTTCTGGGCCCTCCGATTTACTGCTGAAATATGTGTAAACTAACAGATTCTGGAATAGGGAGACGTATAGTATGCCATTTTATAATCTCTGGTGAGCCTACAAAGCTCTGATAGTTTATTCCAGACTCCAGGACACAGAGATAGCCTTGATTGAATTCTGCAGGACACTGAAAAAAAAAAAAAAAAAAAGAAAAAAAGAAAAACAAAAACCTCAAAACTAAAAAAGAGGGGAAACAGATTTTTAAGTAGAGACAGGGCTGGTAGAAGTGGGGAGGAAATGAGAAAAAGGGAGTGGAACATAAAACAAAGCATATGCATGAAACTGTGAAAATATTGTGATAGAAAAAACTTATAATACAGTAAACATTTTTTCAAGATAAGAACATAAGAAGGAGGTGACTTGTTGATTTATAAGTTACAGAACAATCTTCATCTCTACTGGCACATTACAGCCTAGATATGATGCTTTATAGCTCTTTTAAGGAAGCAGTAATGGCTATTAAAATAGTGATATACACTAATCCTGAAAGGATTTGCAAAAATTCTTTTAAATTTAAAAATAGAAAGCAGGTGAAGACAGGACAAGAGCCTACCACAGACGACCTCTGAAAGACTCTACTGATCGAGGTATTGAAGCAGAGGCTGAGACTTATAGCCAAACTTTGGACAGAGTACAGAGAATTTTATGAAAGAAGGGGGAGATAGAAAGACCTGGAGGTTGCAGGAGCTTCAGAAGGAGACCTACAGAGCCATAAAAACTGAGCATCGGGCCCCTGAAGAGACTGATACCCCAACCAAGGACAATGCATGGAGAGGACTTATGACCCCAGCTCATGTGTAGCCCATAGATTCAGTCTTCAAGTGGAGACCCTAGTAAAGGAAGCAGGGACTTTTTCTGGCATGAACTCAGTGGCAGTCTCCTTGATCACCTCCCCCTGGGGGATGGAGCCTTGCCAGTCCACACAGGAAGACAATACAACCAGTCCTGATGAGACCTGATAGGCTAGTGTCAGATAGAAGGAGAGGAGGAGCTCCCCTATCAATGGACTAGGGAAAGGGCATAGGGGGAGAAGAGGCGGGGAGGATGGGATTGGGAGGAGACAAGGGAGGGGGTCACAGTAGTGCTTCAAATTGAACAAATTGTAATAATAAGAAAAGATGAAAAAATAAAATCTTTTGAAGGAAAGATTTTTTTTTTTCCTTCAGGGAAAGATTTTTTTCCCTTCATACGTACTACAAGATTTTTGCCGTATATGATTTATAAAACAGGAAAATAGAAATAAAACATATAATCAATAATGAACAGTATTTGTTATTAATAAATATTATAAATTTAAAAGATTCTTTATATTTCTCCAACTAGAATTGTCTTGATATTTTTGCATAATTTTAAAGAGCTAAAGTAATATTTTTCATAGATTCTTATTTTACTTTTAATTATGTTATATTAATTTATTATCAAAAGAATAGTTTCTGAAAATATGCTCCTTGATAATAAACATTATTGATGCAAAAACACAGCACTCACAGTTATTTCTGGAGCCATTTTGAGTGACCATTTCCTGTGAACTCAGGTTTAAAATTACTCCAAATTCTGTGTTTCAATGTGGTTGCAGTTTCATGAAGTTTTATAGAAAAAAAAATGACATAAATCAAGGCAAGTTACATCAGAAAGGCAGATACAGATGTGAGAAACTTTTGAACAGGTTAGCTTTTAGGCTGGTGGAAGCTAGTGACTTGCTAAGTTAATAGGTTCCAAAGGTTTTTAGCTATTAGTCATATAGAATGTTAGTTCCAACATGGAGCTGGGAAGGAACAGCTGTTTTGAATGGCTAGAACTAGCCCAAGAACACCACAGTTTCTCTATCCCTACAGCACTGAAATTCCAATCTGCCAATCAGCCTCTGCAGACACAGATTCCTTTTAGAAGTTTTGGATCACAGTTTCATAAGAATATCTTATTCTAGACAAGAGTTTTAGCTCTTGATTAATATCAGAAAACCCTAATTCAAGTGTCAGAAATCTTTCCAAATACTAAGTAATTGTGAAAAACATCTTAGAAGGTTATTTAAAATAATTAATCTGCTCCAAAATGCTTTAATTCAAACACATTCAACATTAATTAGGAAAAGAACACAAGGCTGTAAGAATACTGCTTTTTGAACAGAAGCAAGACTAAGCAGATCCAGAGAGCAAAGTTGTTTTTGTGTTATTTTTATTGTTTTGCTACACTTTAAATACTTGAAAGTTTAGTACTACAAGGAGGTTCTCTGCTTGCAGATTTTAAAACTCTTGCTTTGAGCTCTGTATTTTTTAGATTTCATAAGACAATGCTTCAAAATTGATTGGGCGCTAAGTTTATGACATATGTTCAAATCTGTCATCTCCTGATCTCACCACTGGGCTTTGGTTACCTAGTCTCCTGATCTTACTAGTAAGCTAATTTAGTACTGAATTTCTATCCCTCAGATCCAGCTTGTGTTTCAGAGAAGCAGAACCTATGACCAATGCAAATAGTAGCTGAAAAGCCCAATCTTATAACCCCAGTGGCTGAGTCCTGTGCTCACAGGAAACTTAAGAATTTTGCCAAACGCCATGGAAAAACAGCTTCCTCTATCTATCTATCTATCTATCTATCTATCTATCTATCTATCTATCTATCTATCTATCTATCTATCTATCTATCTGATAGAAGAGCTACTCTCCCAGGTTGGATGAGATTAAAGACCTCTCAGGAAAGAAGCAGCTCTAAAATTACATTTGCTTTATGTTTCAATCTGACTTTCCCTATATAACCAGAGGAATCATAGCTACCACTTATTTTCATTTCTTTCCATTCTATTCCTTTCCTTTACAAGTATGCTGGACAGAGAAAACAAATGATTGCTGGAAACGGAACTAACACTTTAGAGATGTAAGAGAGGATCACAGTAATGTTTTCTCCCTGTGATTTGAACTATTGAATGAAGCCCTGCTGTGAACACTTTACTATTAAGAGCTAATGAATTTCTTGTGCTGCTTAAGTCATTTAAAATGGATGTTTGATTGTTTCTGAATTTAATATCTAAATATATAGACAAAAAACTAGCGAGATCTGGCATCCGTGCAAATAAAATGCTATACATAACTAAAGTGGTCAACATTAGAATAGGGACTCTAAAATTTGGTATTCGAATATAAGGCTTTATTAACCCTCCATGGTGGCTGACTGGTTAGATATTTGGGGGTAAAAAGTAATGCATGAATAAGTAAATAATTATTAAAATGGGTTGTTGAAATTAGACTTCTTGTTTGTCTTGCGATGATGTCTAATTCAACTATTCATGAGTATTTTCTCTTTTGCGTGGTTAAAGAATTTAGCTAAAGTTGGTATATAATTTTGCCAACCAAGAACAGGCAATGCAGCAATTCCATAGAGCTACTTTGCTCTTTTTCATATGTAGAAGAGAGAGTGGAGCTTGGTGGGCCAGTAAGTTGTTCCTGAGTCCAATAGCTGAATTTTTTATACAAGGTAATGGCCCTTCAAGAATACTGTAACCTTTGTCTCTGTATGATCAATAACGTGCCAACTTCAGCAGGGTTTCAGAAGGCGGTAAATCTCTTTTGGTGATCAGTATTTTACACTGTCTATTCCTTCTTGCAGAGTAGTTTCCAGGTTACTGGAAGTCTGCAGTTATCAACAGCGAACAAACAATTCAAGGGCAGAGGGTTCCTTCCTTTCTGACAGATGCTCTTAAACTTGGGCTGCTTTCTTGTATTCTTGCCAAATTTCTTGTAGGTAGAAGCCAGGAGGAAGCCTTGCAGGGCGAATATATGGCAAATATATATATATATATATATATATATATATATATATATATATATATATTATTGATCTATTATTGTCTGCTTGTTTCGAGTTTTATTTTACCAAATATGAAAACACACCCCAAGATCCAACATTAGTTTTCATCAGGCACATGTGTACTTATTCCAAAGCCCTAAGACTGCAGAGTCTCACAAGCACTGGCTGACCTGTGCTTCTCTTGGGTTCTGGTTAATGTTGTATCTTTCCAGATATGAAGTAACTGGTTCTCCAAAACCAGATAAGTAAGTATATAACTGAAATTTAGAAGCTTATATTTACTTTTATTTGGAAAATTTCCAAAGTAAGTTTTTATTGCTCTATTTTTTCTTTGTCTTTACTTGAATGTTCGTGTGTGTGTGTGTGTGTGTGTGTGTGTGTGTGTGTGTGTGTGTGTGTTGCAAAAGATGAATACAGAGGTCAAAGAACAACATATAGGGCCAGCCCCTGCCTATCATGTTTGAGACTAAGTGTTTTGCTGTTCACTGATGCATAAGCCAGAAGAGGACACCTACTTCCTCTTCATATCTCATCACAGGGCCACTTGGGTTGCAAAGGAACTCTTCAAGCCTGGCTTTAAATGGATTCTGGAGTTCATTCTCAGGTACTCACACTTGTGTGGCAAATGTTTTACTCACCAACCATCTCCTCAAGCAGTATTCATAATTCTGATAAATTTTTATTTGAAATAGAATGCAGATAATTCTCTAATTTGTACTGCAGAGAAAGAATATGTTTGGATAAGTAGAGAAATAAAGAGAAAATAAAGTTCATTGAATACTGGAGGTTGCATATATCATTGAATCTGTTGATCTTTTTTGACCAGAAGAAACTGGGGAGGGCATCAAGGAATGTCTCCTGTTATATATAACCTAAACAGTGCAAATATTTGTCAGGGTTTTTTTTTTTAACATTACATGGAGTGGTGTGACTTGAAATAACAGAAATACATTAATACACATTTCTGAAATTAAGGTGTAAAGAGGTCATGCCCCATTTTCAGGAGCTCCAGAGATACTTGCAAGATTCTTGTAGTTGGAACCATCTTTCCTAATTCTTATCCTAGACTCTATTTTTCTCTTTCCATATTCTTCTTCTCCATTTCTTTTCTGCACTTAGGTAATAATTACTTTCTCCTTTGTATTATAGAGACAGATATGATTTATTAAATTTTATTCAGTATCATTATACCATAACCTGAATGCATTTATAAATGCTTTATTTCCAAGTAATGCTAATATAAATGTTCCAAGGATATATTGGTTTGGAGGCCAGCGCAGAATTTGCAATAGAGAGTGATAGACCTGCTGATTCATGGTAAGCAAGGGGTCCCAAACTGTGCATGTGGGAAATAAAGTCTTCTTCCAAGTTCTGTTTCTGTTGTTCATTGAGAAAATGAATTAGTTATTTTCACAACACCTCATATGCTTCATTAAAAATAAAATGTTAGATTTTTTTTTTATCTTTTTCAGGTGTGTAGATTTCATTATGTTTACCATATCTTGTAGGTCTATATAAGCGAGTATATACCATGTTTGTCTTTCTCCTTCTGGGATACTTCACTCAGAATGATCTTTTCTAGATCCCACCATTTGCCTGCAAATTTCATGATTTCCTCCCTTTTGATTGCTGAGTAGTATTCCATTGTGTAAAAATACCACAAGTTCTGTATCCATTCCTCTGATGATGGACATCTGGGTTGTTTCCAGGTTCTGGATATTACAAATAAAGCTACTACAAACATGGTTGAGCAAATGTCCTTGCTGTGTACTTGAGCAAATTTGGGTATATACCTAGCAGTGGTATAGCTGGGTCTTGAGGAAGCGTTATTCCTAATTGTCTGAGTAAGCAACAGATTGACTTCCAAAGTGGTTGTACCAGTTTACATTCCCTGCAGCAATGAAGAAGATAAACAAGAAAGCAGACATGAGGTAAGATGATCAATCCTCACTTAGAAAGACAAATGAGATGTGCATTGGAAGTATGACAGGAGTCTACTGCAGAAGGCATCTGAAAGACCTTACCAAGTTGTGTTTCAAAACAGATACTAAGACTCATAACCAAACCTTTGGCAGAAGGGGAGTTAGTATGACGAGGAAAGGATAGGAGCCCCACAAGGACCAAATATATCTGGGTACAGGGTTTTTTTCTGAAACTGTTCCTCCAACCAAGGACCATGTATGGATATAACCTAGAACCTTTACTTGGACGAAGCTTGTGGTAGCTCAATAACCAATTGGTTTCCCATAGTAAAGGGAACAGGGACTATCTCTGAAAGGAACTCAATGGCAGGCTCTTTGACCTCCCCACCCCCCAAGGGAGGAACAGTCCTGCTAGGCTACAGAGGAGGACTTTGCAGCCAGTCCTCAAGATACCTGATAAAACAGGGTCAGACGGGGAGGAGGTCCTCCCCAATCCGTGGACTTGGAAAGGGGCAGGGAGAAGCTGAGGGAGGGAAGGTGGGATTGGGAGGGAATAAGGGAGCAGGATACAGCTGGGATACAGAGTTAATAAAATGTAATAATAATAAAAAATAAAAAATAAAATAAAATGTTAGGACTGGGCGTTCAGGGGAGTTGGGAGAATCATTGTCTAGCATTCACAAAGTCCTGAGTTCAATCCCCAGTGCTTAATAAAACAGACACTTTGACCTCTTCCTTTCCGATTTGTATCCCCTTGATCTCCTTTAGATGACTTATTGCTCTGGCTAGGACTTCAAGTACTATGTTGAAGAGATATGGAGACAGTGGGCAGCCTTGTCTTGTGGTGAAAGGGGAACACTCCTCCACTGCTGGTGGGAATGTAAACTGGTACAACCACTTTGGAAGTCAATCTGGCGCTTTCTCAGACAATTAGGAGTAGTGCTACCTCAAGACCCAGCTATACCACTCCTAGGTATATACCCAAAATTTGCTCAAGTACACAACAAGGACATTTGTTCAACCATGTTTGTAGCAGCTTTATTTGTAATAGCCAGAACTTGGAAACAACCCAGATGTCCATCAACAGAGGAATGGATACAGAACTTGTGGTATTTTTACACAATGGAATACTACTCAGCAATCAAAAGGGAGGAAATCATGAAATTTGCAGGCAAATGGTACAATCTAGAAAAGATCATTCTGAGTGAAGTATCCCAGAAGGAGAAAGACAAACATGGTATATACTCGCTTATATAGACCTACAAGATATGATAAACATAATGAAATCTACACACCTAAAGAAGATAATCAGGAAAGTAGACATGGGTGAATATGATCAATCCTCATTTAGAAAGACAAATGGGATGTGCATTGAATGTATGACAGGAGTCTACCGCAAAAGGCATCTGAAAGACTCTACCTAGCAGTGTTTCAAAGCAGACACTAAGACTCATAACCAAACCTTGGCAGAGTGCAGGGAATCATATGAAAGAAGGGGAGTTAGTATGATATGGAAAGGATAGGAGCTCTACAAGGACCAAATATATCCGGGCACAGGGTCTTTTCTGAGACTGACACTCAACCAAAGACCATCTATGGATATAACATAGAACTTCCGCTCGGATGTGGCCCCTGGTAGCTCAGTAACCAAGTAGTTTTCCAAAGTAAGGGGAACAAGGACTATTTCTAACAGGATCTCAAGGGCAGGCTCTTTGACCTCCTCCCCCCCCCAGGGGAGGAGGAGTCCTGTTAGGCCACAGAGGAGGACTTTGCAGCCAGCCTTGAAGATACCTGATAAAACAGGGTCAAATGAAAGGGGAGGAGGTCCTCCCCTATCAGTGGACTTGGAAAGGGACAGGGAGGAGACCAGGGAGGGAGTTGGGGAGGGGGAGGGAATGAGGGAGTGGGATACAGCTGGGACACAGAGTTGACAAATTGTAACTAAAAAGAAAAATAAAAATTAAAAAAAAATAAAACAGACACAATGGAGTGTGCTTGTAATCACAACACTTGGGAGCTATAGGCAGGAGAATTTGTAGTTCAAGCATATCCTTGGCAACACCAAGAGTTAAGTCTAGCCTTTGTTATATGATACTCTGTCTCAAAAGACATTAGGTTTAGTAATAGTTTAAAGTTCATTATAGATTTCAAATACAGACAAAAGAGTATTTCACAAATTCTTAACCTGTTTCTTTGCTACCCTCTCTGCCTATACTATACCACTTGAGTGTCTCCTTTTTACACTTCTACAGCAAGGGAGGCACGTGGGTATCAAAGCTTCTCACATAGTTTATTATAATTCCTAAATTGTAGCGTGCAATCTTTCTTCTGCAAGAGAAACACTTGTATCATTCTCGTTGACTGATGTTGCCTTGTATTTTGGATCAATCTTATTGCCTTTCATTTTGTAAACGGAAACACATTCTAGATTACTTGAATTCAGGGAAAGCGCTTTGTTCACCCTGCTTCTCCTTGTGTCATCTCTATCAGTTGTCTTCCTCTCCCAGTTTTAAAACCCTGGGGTGAGTATTCTGCCTGCTCAAGTAAAGAGAATATCTAATCTAAAAAGTCAACCCTCATCACACATTGTTCTTTTATTTTGACAACTGTGGTTCAGCTTTTTATTTACGAAAATGCCTTTCAGTAACCAGTAAATGTGCTGCAGTATATTCTGCAAAAACTACAGCATCTAGTTAAAAGCAGCCAATATAATTTCCTGAAAATAACCTTGTGTCCATATTGGTAAGGAAAAGAAATGTGTCTTATTTAGATATGCAAAATGGTGTTGCATATTTAAATTAGTCACACAAATACCCTTCTACAGTATTCCTGAGAGAAATTAGATAATTACAAACTGAGATAAACGCTAAAGAGGAAATACACAAAGAGCTAGAATGGGAATTATGGATGAGATATTTGTAACAAGTGGTCAAGAAGAGGTTTTTTTTTTTTTTTTCTGAAAAGCAAACAATAAAAAACATGCATAAAAGGTGTAGGATTCAGCCATGTCCAAGATGTTTGTGTGTGTGTGTGTGTGTGTGTGTGTGTGCATGTGTGTTAAGAATTTTTTTCAATGAGAACATCTTGTATAATGACCTTGTATCAGGAAAAGCCTTGATATGATGATTAATTGATAGGTTTGACTGATAAAGTTGTCTATGTTAAGGTTTATTGTTTTATTTATGCTTTGAGAATGATATACATACAGCAAATGAAGTCTTGCTGGATTGAAGGGCAAGATTGTGTAGTTTATGTCACTTAATAAATTATGTTTTCTTCTAAGTGTCCTGGTGAGCCACTAAAAGAATTAGATAATGTGGTTTTATGTCAAAATATCCTGTTGGTTTTTTTTTTTTTTTTCTATTGAAAGGATAGTAGAATGAAGTAGATCAAGGAAGCTGAATGGGTCATTATTGAAACAGATAAATTGAAAGATTATTTCAAATAACAAGTGCCACAAATGCTTGGAATTTGTATGCAGTTTCTTCTAAAATGTACATTCTAGAAGGTTAGTAGATGGGATATTGTTTGAAAGATTGTATAAGAAAAACTTAAACTTGTAATACTCAAACTAGTCACTGAGTCCCCTTTAATATCACAGAAACTTGGAGACTACTCTCAAAAGAGGTTTGGTTAACTTGAGAAGTTCTTGAACCACAGGCACAAAAATCAAGAGAAACCAAGATCATAAAAAAAGTGCTTAAAGAGAATACATACAAAATTGTCAGAACTCAGGATTCCCTATATCTTTTTGCGAACATAGAAATTAAATGTATACTAATAAAGAAGATTAGAAAATTATTCTGCTATTTGCAGATGATATGATAATATACATGTGACCCTCCCCCCCCAAATTCTACCAGAGAACTTCTGCAGCTGATAAACACCTTAAGCAAAGTGGGTAGATACAAAATTAACTAAAAAAAAAAAAAATAGTAACTGTCCTGTATACAAGTGACAAACAGGATGAGGAAGAAATTAAAACAAATACCTTTCAAAATAGACACAAAATAGAAAATATTTTACATTTAGCATAAACACATTGTTACCTTTTTTATTTTATTTTATTATGTATACAATGTTCTGACTGCATGTACACCAGAAGAGGACACCAGGTCTCATTATAGATGGTTGTGAGCCACCATGTGGTTGCTGGGAATTGAACTCAGGACCTCTGGAAGAGCAAGCAGTGTTCTTAACCTCTGAGCCATCTCTCCAGCCCCCTATTTGTTGTATATTTAACCAAGCAAGTGAAAAACCTGTATCATGAAAACTTCAAGTCTCTGAAGAAAGAAATTTAAGAGTAAATCAAAAGATGTAAAGGTATCCCATGCTCATGGATCAGTAAGATTAACAGTAAAAATAACTATATTACCAAAAGCAATTCCCATCAAAATATAAACACAATACACCTTAAAATAACAGTTCTCAACTTCAATATTGGAAAACAAAAATACCCAGAATAGCTGAAAAATCATTGGAAATCAATCAGGAGATTTCTCAGAAAATTATGAATAGTACTTCCTCAAAACCTAGCTATACCACTTCTGGGCATATACCCAAAAGATGTTCCACCATACCACAAGGACACTTGCTCAACAATGTTCAGAGTAGCTTTATTTATAATAGCCAGAAACTGGAAACAACCCAGGTGTCATTCAACTGAATAATTGATAAAGAAAATGTGGACATTTACACAATGAAATACAATTCAGCTATTAAAAACACGGAAATCATGAAATTTGCAAGCAAATACATGGAACTAGAAAAAGATCATCCTGAGTAAGGTAACCCAAAGCCAAAAAGACATATATGGTACATACTCTCTTCTAAGTGGATATTAGCCTTAATGTACAGGATACATATCATACAATCCATAGATATAAAGAAGTTAAGTTACCAGGAGGTCCCAAGGGAGGATACTTAAATCTCACTCAGAAGGGGAAATAAATGGATAAAGGGAGAGAACTGAGTAGGAGAGCATATGGAGTAGTGTGGGGATTATGAGCAGGGAGGGCAGGGGAGAGGGCTGGTTGAAAGAATAGAAATCAGAGATGTGGGCATCTCTGGAAATTGCCAGAAACCTGGGAGAGGGGAGGCTCCAGGAAGACTATAGGGCCACTCTATCTGAGACTCCTAACAGCTGGGTATATGGAGCCTAAAATGGCCACTTCCTGTATCCATAGAGGACTTCCAGCAAATGGATAAAGATACCAACCCAACCACAAATACTTTGACCCAAAACCTTTGTCCTGACTACAAGATGTGCTGGGGCAAAGATGGAACAAATATTGAAGAGATGTCTGACTAAAGATTGGTCCTACTTGAGATCCAGTCCCTTACACTGTTAATATTACCCTGCTATGCTTGTAGACAGGAGCCTAGAATAACTCCTCTGAGAATTTTCTGGCAGCTGATGGAAACTCATTAAAAAAAAAAACCCACAGCCAAACATTAGACAGAGTCTAGGAAGTACTATGGAGGAGTTGGAGGAATGATTGCAGGAATGAAAGGGGTCAAGAACTCCACAAGAAGACCTATAGAGTCAACTAACCTGGGCTCATGGAAACTCACAGGAACTGAATCGCCAGACAAAGAGCATGCATTGACTGGTCCTAGGTCTCCCTGCACATATGTAGGAGATGTGTAGCTTAGTCTTCTTGTGGGTCCTCCAAAATGGGAATAGGGGCCATCTTTGCCTATGATGTCTCAATTTGGATTGTGTTCCCCTCACTGAGCTACCTTATCTGGTCTCAATGGGAGATGATTAGCCTCATTCTGCAGGGACCTAATGTACCAGGGATGTTGGGTCCCATGGACCATGGGACCATGTTGGGTCCATGGGACCCAACATCAGCCTTCTTGGAGGTGAAGGAGAGGGGAGAATTAGGGGGAGTTGTGTGTGAAGGGGAAACTGGAGGGGAAGAGGGGGTGCAATTAGGATGTAAATTGAATACATAATTAATAGAGAAAAAAGTAATTTATTTTGTAGAGAGCAATAACTTTAGAAAGTTATTATTCAGTTACTATAATTAGAGAATTCACAGAAATATTTGGATCATTTTCACTGATCAGGTCCATAGAATTTCCTGTTAAATTTTCAGTATACAGCTTTAAAAACAACATATAATTATCCAATATGTTAGGCTGGTGTCAAACAAGATCTGCTCCAAAAAAGAGGAGCTTTTACCGAAATGAGCAGAAAACCTGTGTGGACAGAACGAAACATATTCATTAAACACTAATAATTTATATTAGAAAATGAAACACTATGAGATAAAAGTTCTTGAAAAAAAAAAGTCAGATAGGAAAATTCAACAGAAAGTGATCAAACCACCCACAGAAACTTCGACCTGAAATTTACCCTGCCTAGAAAATGTACAGGAATAAAGATAGAGCAGAAGTGGAGGGAATGTCAAAACAATGCCTCGCCCAACCCGAGACCCACCTCATGGGAGAGAGCCAACCCCTGACACTACTAATAATCCTCTACTATGCATGCTGAAGGGAGCCTAGGATGGCTGTCCTCTGGGAGGACCATGGATTGAAACAGATGCCGAGACCCCACAGCCAAATATTGGGCAGAGTGCAGTGAGCTTTAGGGACAAGTCGGGGAAGGATAAAAGACCCAGAGATGACAGGGCTCCACAAGAACATCAGAGCAAACTAACCTGGGCACAGGGGATGCTTGCAGAGACTGATGTACCAACCAAGGACCAGGAAAATACTGAAATTAGGCCCTCTACACATATGCATCTGACGGAAAGCCTGGACTTCGTGTGGGTTTCCTAGTGAGGAGAGCAGGGGCTATCTATAATGTGGACTCTGTTGCATGTTTTTTGATCACATCCCCTTGGCAGGGTTGCCTTGCCAGGCCAGCATGCAAGAGGATGTGCTCAGTCCTGATGTGACTTGATGTGCAGTGGTGGATCAGACAGGGATGGGGGTTGAAGGATTCCTCTTTTCTGAGGGGCAGGGAAAGGCAGATAGGGGGAAGAGGAAGGGAGGGTGGGACCAGAAGGAGAGGAAGAATGTGGCTTCAATTGGGATGTAAAGTGAATAACTACATACATAAAATTAAAAAGAAATGCTTAGAAAGATATGAAATGAAGAGTACAAAAACATAATAGCTAGAAATGTTATGATTGTCTTATCAAACGAGAGGATCATATCTGAGAAATAATTTTATGAAATAAATGTCAAGAAATAGAAGAGTAAAATCAGGGCTGCTAAACACTTCATGACAGTTTTCCAACACAGCTTGGTGGCGTGCCGCTTTAATCTCAGCAGTCAGGGAGGCAGAGGCACACGGATTACTATGAGTTTGAAGCCAGCCTGGTCTACAACAGTCCAACAGAGCCAAGGCTACAAAGCACAGCGAAGGCTACAAAGAGAAACCCTGTCTTGAAACCCATCTTACCGTCTACCCTACAAGTCCAAACTTGCAGTTCTTGATGGATGTGTTATGTTAAGAACATTATCAACTCTGTAACCAATTTCCTTGGTGTTTCTCGGATTCAGTATGAAGGTTTTCAGATTTAAGAATTTCAATATTAAAATCAGAACTATGATAGCCAGAATCTGGAAACAATGTATATGTCCCTCAACAAAAGAATGGATACAAGAATTTTGGTAAATTTACACAATATAATACTACTTAGCAATTAAAAACAAAGAAATCATGAAATTTGCAGGCAAATGGATGTAGTTAGAAAAGATCATTCCAAGTAAGCTAGTCCAGAAGCAGAAAGGCACACATGGTATATACTCACTTATAACTGAATTTTAGCCATATAACTCAGGATAAACACACTAAAATCTATAGTCCTAAAGAAGCTAAACAACAAGGACCCTAGGGAAGATGTTTAATCCTCTTTCAGAAGGTCAAACAGGATAGACTTTGGAAGTAGGGAAAGACAAGAAACAATACAGATGCCTTCCACAAAAGGACTCTGAAAAACTCTACCCAGCAGGGTATTAAAGCAGATGCTGAGACTAATAAACAAACTTTGGGCAGAGTACAGGCAATCTTATGGAAGAATGGGAAGATAGAAATACCTGGAGGGCAGAAAAGCTACACAAAGAGACCAACAGAGCCAATAATTTGAGGCCAAGGGGGGAGGACCTGTAGAGACTGATGAATCAACCAAAGACCATGTATGGAAAGGACTTAGAACTCTTGCTCAAATATAGTCCATAGACCACTCAGTTTCCATGTGCATTCCCTAGTAATGGGAGCAGGGGTTCTCTCTTGCATTAACCAGGTTGCCTGCTCTTTGATCATCTCTCCCTGGTGAAGTGGCCTTCCTAGACCACAGAGAAAGAGTTATCCAAACAGTCCTGATGAGACCTGCTAGGCTAGGGTCAGCTATTAGAGGAGGAGCACCTCCCCTATAGTGGACTAGGGGAGAGGCATAGAGCTGAAAGAAGTAGAGAGGTTGGAACAGGGAGGAAATGAAAGAGGGGGTACAGCTGGGATACAAAGTGAATAAATTATAATTATTAATAATGACGATGAAGAAAGTTGTTTAAACTGAATAAGAAAGAAATTTAAAAAAAAATGGGCTAGAGAACACCAGGGCCTGTCTACTCAATGCAAGCATGAAAGAATAAAGACCATTTCAAATCTACTGCCAGCATGGATCCTACAACCATAGACGGTAGCTTAGAGCCCATAGACCATTGGATGTACAGAATGAAATGATGGTTATATAAATATGAGAGAAAATAAATAAGTGTATACAAAAATTATAGGATCATAAATGAATCAAATGCTGGAGAGCAACACAGGAAAGTAATGGATGATAAAGTAGATCATCAAATTCCTGAGACTGTATCCTGAACCTAAATTTTATTTGTAAAGTTTCTTTCAAACAGTGATGTTTACAAAAAGTCTCCATCACACACATTCTTTCAAATTATTCTACAAAACGATGTACTCTGCTCTGTTAATGGAGGACCTAAGAAAGTAGGGAATCGTATGAATGAAGGGGAAGATAGAAAGACCTGGAGGGTACAGGAGCTCCACAAGGAGAGCAACAAAGTCAAAAAATCTGGGCACAGGGGTCTTTTCTGAGAGTGATACTCCAACCAAGGACCATTCATAGTGATAACCTAGAACCCCTGAACAGATGTAGCAAATGCAGCTTAGTATTGAAGTAGATACCCTAGTAAGGGGAATAAGGGTTGTCTCTGACATGAACTCAGTGGCTGGCTCTTTAATCCCTCCACATGAGGGTGGAGCAGCCTTATCAGGACACAGGGTAAGACAATGTAGCCAGTCCTGATGAGACCTGATAGTCTAGGATCAGATGGAAGGGGAGGAGGTCCTCTCCTATCAGTGGACTTGGGAAGGGCATAGGAGGAGAAGAGGGAGAAAGGTTGGAAGGGAGCAAGGGAGAGTGCTACAGCTGGGATACAAAGCTAATAAATTGTAATAAAAAAAGTGAAAAAAATACATAAAAAAAGAAGACAGAAATCATGAGACTGAGAAATCTAAGGGTCTCACATGAGGAAAACAGAAGAAGAAAATTTCCAGTGTTGTGTAAAAACAATACCTCAAGCAACATTTATTCAGTAGCCATATAGAACAAAAAGAGTAGTTGAGAGGAAAGTCACCAAGAGAAAAAAAAAAAAACATATTTCCAAATAAGGAAAGTAACTTTTCCTATGATACACAATAGGGGTGGGCTCAGAATGGGTAAAGTAAATAAACAGGAAGTTGAACAAAAGTAAAGGAAATATATACTCTCCATATCAGTCATGAATATTTATTTCAGATACAATAATATAACCCTTGTACTTGTCATATCAAGTCTAATCAGGGGGGTATGTGAAAATAAAAAGAAAGAGGACATTGTCCTCAAGAGAAGCAGATTTTACTAGAACAATGAAGGATAGCGGTCTTGCTGGTTGAACTGGGAACTGTGCACCAAGGCACAGGAGCTTTGGGGATTTTATAGAGAAGGAAGGGAACTTTAAGAGTAGAAAATTCTAAAATCTGTACACTTAAGAAGTTAAACAAGGAGGACTCTGGGAAAAATGACCAATCTTCACTCAGAAAGGCAAATGGGATGAACATCAGAAGGGGGAGAAAACAGGGAACAGGACAGGAGCCTACCACAGAGGGTCTCTGAAAGGCTCTACCCAGGAGGGATTAAAGCAGATGCTGAGGCTCACAGCCAAACTTTGGGCAGAGTACAGGAAATCTTATGAAAGAAGGGGGAGATAGAAAGACCTGGAGGGGACAGGAGCTCCACAAGGAGAGCATCAGAACAAAAAATATCTGGGCACAGGGTTTTGTTTTGTTTTTTTTTTTTTTCCTGAGACTGATACTCCAACCAAGGACCATGCATGGAGATAACCTAGAACCCCTGCACAGATGTACCCCATGGCAGCTCAATGTCCTAGTAAAGAGAACAGGGACTGTCTCTGACATGAACTCAGTGGCTAGCTCTTTGATCACCTCCCCCTGAGAGGGAACTGCCTTAACAGGCCACAGAGGAAGACAATGCAGCCAGCCCTGATGAAACCTGATAGGCTAGGGTCAGATCGAATGGGAGGAGGACCTCTGTTATCAGTGGACTTGGAGAGGGGCATGGAAGGAGATGAGGGAGGGAGGGTGAGATTGGAAGGGAATGAGGGAGGTGACTTCAGCTAGGATACAAAGTGAATAAACTGTAATTAATATAAAAAGAAGAAAAGAAAAAAAAGGAAAAAGAAATAAAATAAAATGCTTTGACTGAAAAAAAAAAGTAGAAGATTCCATTTGTACATTTGTTCCCCACAATCTTAATGATGTGAATACCAACAGAGGTTGGTACATTGGCTTTCTTGTCAGGAGCTTCCTGGCTCCTAACTACCTGCAGATGCATTAAGCTAGCTAACTTTCTTTTCCTGAGTTTCTCAGATTACCTGTGGCTTTTAGCAAATTTAATCTTTAATCCTGGTGCTTTTATGTGACTATATTTTTGGATCATTAGTTTCTTGGCTTGTTCATAACTCAGACACTTTGACATGGGGTCCTCTTTCCTAACGAGGGACTCTTGGGCACCAGCCCACGAAGGCAGGAGCAGAAGGCAAAGCACAGAGCTTGAAAGGCAGATGAGCAGGAGAAATTCAAACAGTCCAGAAACCATTTTAAGGATCTAGCTCAACTTTAATTCTGTAAAATAAAGGCTGTATACCCCTTGAGACATGGGTGAGGAGCTCTAAGGATAAGTGTAGATAATTGGTTAAAATCAGCCACTTCAAAGATGCTTGATTGGCATTAAACAGCATGCTCCTATTATATAAACAGGAACACAGTACCTAATTATCCTATCTGTGCAGGGAAGGGAAAGCTAGCAGAGAGCTGTGTCAAAGGACATATATCAAATGTGGTTAGGGTGCATCTTTGTCTAAAGCCACTCTCCAGATGAAGTCAGGCAGAGATCAGGAGGTCCTGCTGGAGAGAGGGAGTCCTGTACCTTAATGCTGAGCTCACAATAGCTATCCAGATTGGTAGGATTGCAACCTCAAACAGTAGGGTCCTTCCAAAACGACCTATACCTACTTTGTGATTATTTTGGTTCATTTCACATACAATTGACTATTTATATTGTTTCCCAATTCAACTTTCTATAACAGAGAATCTCCCTAGGTTAGAAAGTAAAACATTCTTCTGTGGGCCACCCCTTATGCCTTAAACATGCTCTTGGGTTCACTATTATCTGTTTACTAAGATTAGTTAAAATTAGTCACAATTAAATGTGTGTGCAGAAAAGGGTTAGGATTGCATATGTTGCTTTAAAAAGTCTGTGTGAAAGAAGTTCCCAAAACAACATTTTTAAAATGAGGTTTACCTTTATAACAAATTGTGTCCCATTACATAGGTATCACAACCATATGAGAATTTCATTCAGGGATATCAAATATTTAATTACTGGGACATGACAATGTTATTGTCTTTTTAGGATTATCACTCTTGTGAGAAGACACCATGACCAAAGCAACCTGGGGAGGAGAGGACTTATTTGGCTTACACATCCACATCAGTGTTAATCATCAACAAAAGTCAGGACAAAACCTCAAATAGGGCAGAAACTTAGAACCAGGAGTGTTGTATTAAATAAAAAATAATAATAGTGTTTGGCTATTTAGTATTTATTTTAGCCCTATTATTATCACAGCAGTACTATCTAACTGGCTTTCACAAATAAGAAGACATAGATCCTGTTGGATTTTAAAATTGCCTTATTTACCTTAGTCCAGGCAGATATGCTTACCTAAGCTATCTGAATCACCTCAACATCCATCTTCCAGCCCCCATCCAATATCATCCTCCTTAACTATGCTATCTTCCATCTATAATCTTATAAATACTTGCTTTTATTCTTTATCTGGGTCTTTTCACACCTTTATTAGAGTCAGATCATTATTGGAGGCCCTACATGGTTTCTTCTCCAGGCTAACCCATCCTGGTTTCTTCCTTCTCTCTCCATTTCTGTTCTTGTGTCCCCACTGCCAGCCCCTGATTCTTGTCATTCTTCATTCTCAAAGCCAGGGAACCTTAGCCACACCTACCCCATTCTGCCTTGCCCAAGTATAGGCCATTTGGCGAACCAATCAGATATAATGTTGTAGGCAGGTTTACACAAACAAGGATGGGTGTATCCGGCAGGCAGTAACCAGATCTTGAGTGTCAGTAATTAGCATTAGACCAACCTCCAACACAGGAAGTGATGTAGAGTACATGGAGGGGTGCTGCTTACTGACTTGAATCCTTAGGGCTTGTTTAGACTGCTTTCTAATAGAACTCCAGACTATCAACCCAGGGAAGGCATAATCCACAGTGGCCTATGCCCTCTCCCATCAATCACTAGTTAAGAAAATGTCCAACAGGCTTGCCTACAGCTCAATCTGATGGAGGCATTTTCATCTTTGAGTGTCCCTCCTCTCAGAGACTTTAACTTGTGTCAAGTTGTCACAGTCATCAACAAATTCCAAACTCAGAACTGTACAGCTGAGTTTTAACAAGTTCTTTAACAAAGATCTTAAAACATGTTAAATAACCTTAGTGTTCAGTGATGGCCACATTCATAGGGATCCTATGGTCCACAGTTCACACATTGCAATAGTTGGCTATATCTACTCACCAGTCTATGTTTGATGTGATTAGTGGAGGAGAAGTCAGCATAACATTATCTGCAGTGCTTCATTGAATGGTAAAACCAGAGGAGACAGAGGGAATAAGAGGAATTTTGTGGGCTGAGATGCATAAGCAGTTAAAAGCAATTGTTTTCATCCAGATGAACAAGGTTTGATTCATAGCAACCTACATGGTGCCTCACAACCTTAGCAACCCCAGGTCGGACACTCCAGTTTCTCATTTCTGGCCTTTGCAGGTACTGGTCTCCAGGTGGTGCACAGACACCTGCAAGCAAAACATCCACACTCACTTTTTTTTTCATTTAAATTATTTATTATGTATATACATACATACATATTATATATGTATTTTTTAATTTAATTTTATTAATTACATCTTAATTCATTAATTCCCCCATAAGCTCCTCCCTTCTCCCCTGCCAGTCCCACCCTTCCTCCCCCTTCTTCAAGCATGCCCCTCCCCAAGTCCACTAATAGGGGAGGTCCTCCCCTCCTTCCTTCTGATCTTAGTCTATTAGATCTCATCAGGAGTGGCTGCATTGTCATCCTCTGTGGCCTGGTAAGGCTGCTCCTGCTCAGGGGGAGGTGATCAAAGAACAGGCCAATCAGATTATGTCAGAGGCAGTACCTCTTCCCATTAATATGGAACCCACTTGGACACTATACTGCCATGGGCTACATTTGTGCAGGGGTTCTGGGTTATCTCCATGCATTATATTGGTTGGAGTATGAGTCTCTGGGAAGACCACTGTGTTCAAATTATCTGGTTCTGTTGCTCTCCAACCACTCTGGAAATCAATCTGGTGCTTTCTCAGACAACTAGGAATAGCGCTTCCTCAAGATCCAGCCATACCACTCCTAGGCATATATCCAAAAGAGGTTCAAGTATACAATTTTCTCAACCAAGTTTGTAGCAGCTTTACTTGTAATATCCAGAAGCTGGAAACAGCCCAGATGCCCCTCAACTGAAGAATGGATGCAGAAATTTTGGTACTTCTACACAGTGTAGTATTACTCTGCAATGAAAAATAAGGAAATCATTAAATTTGCAGGTAAATGGTGGGACCTGGAAAGGATCATCCTGAGTGAGCTGTCCCAGAAGGAGAAAGACACACACGGTATATACTTACTCATATAGACATATAACATAGGATAAACCTACTAAAATCTGTCCATCTATAGAAACTAATCAAGAGAGAGGACCCTGACTAAAACGCTCAATCCCCATCCTGAAAAGCAAAGACGATGGATATCAAAAGAAGAAGAAAACAGGAAACAACCTAGGAACCTGCCACAGAGGGCCTCTGAAAGGCTCTGCCCTGCAGACTATCAAAGCAGATGCTGAGACTTATGGCCAACTGTTGGGTAGAGTGCATGGAATCTTATGTAAGAACTGGGAAATAGTAAGATCCACACTCATTTTTAAGGCAAGTACTTGACACTTTAGTAGTTTTGCCTTTGTGATTGTTTTACCAATTTTTTCTAGCATTGAATTTATCCCTTTCTCCTTTCATTTTATCCTTCTTTGTGAACCATTGGAAGACTGTAGATTGTCTATCTCTGTGAAGAAATGACTCATTCCAAACCACTTCCTCATACAAGAAAGATGTCTGTTTGGTTTGCTTCCTTCAATTTAATTTTGAAGTAAAACTATTTGCTAATTAAAATGCTTTGTTAAAGGTCAACAATTGAAGACATAGTTATGAGGAGAATAATAGTTTAATCAAATAGTCAGATTCAAGGTTAGCTACTTTTCACCTGAATTTCAAATGCATGCTGTTGGTAGGCACATATATCAGGATTACAGTCAGAAATGGTGGAGATGGAGAAGCAGGAACCTCATGATTAAACCAATGTAGCTGTTCTTGTAAGCCTCAATTTCCTTCAAATTGCAAGTATTGCTCTTCAAAGATTTTGTAGAAACTGAATCTTAACTCAGGAATATGGCATTCTGACTGTGATGTGAAACAATTATTTTTAATTACTCTTAAACATCTTTTAGGATGAGAAAAAAATACAACAGTCTAGTAGTTGTGACATACAAATGATGAAAACCCAAACTGACTTCAGTATAATATAAACCAGTACACATGGCTGACCAATTAGGCTAAGAGAGTTTACTGTGGTTGAGTTTTTTTGCTTTTGTTTTTTGGTTTGGTTTGGTTTGTTTTTTTGTCCTTTGAAAAACTAAGCAGTTGAATTCCTCATGTATTTGTCTCTGTTATTTCCACTTAAATATAAGTGAGAATTCTGAGGTATTTCATATTGATGAATATGATAAAGGCATAAACGTATGTAGATTAAAACATGCATATTCTACAAGTGTCTCAGGTCTCTGCTAAATTCTTAAATAAACCATATTTACAGTTTGTGTATACCTACAAAAGATATATATGACTTAATATCAGATATTAAGGTAATAAAGGCCATTTCTTAGGAATGTATTTTCTGGTTATTTACAATTATGTATCTCTATCTCTTTCTCTCTATCTCTGTCTGTTTATATTATCTATCTATCTATCTATCTATCTATCTATCTATCTATCTATCATCATCATCATCATCAATGACCCTGTCTCTGTTTCAATATCTTTGTCTGTCTGTCTTTCTCTCTCTCTCTCTCTCTCTCTCTCTCTCTATATATATATATATATATATATATATATATAATTTATAAATTTAAGTTAATTTAAGCTTATTTAAAACTAAAACCAAAGAATAGGCTAAGAGGGGTATGTAATGAGAGATATACTGATAAATGACAATGAAGAATGAAGCTCTCTGAACTCCACAAGACCTTTTGCCTTCATCTGATTCACAAGTTCATATCAGTTTCTAAAAGTATAGCAGAATATTCTTCCTTCATGAAGGGGAAGGTTTTCCACCTTTTTTTTCTTCAGAGAACATCTATCCTACCTTTCTGAGAAGCATTATTATTATTTTAGTTCTGTTCTCCCCTGTGGGCTCCTGTTCCATAAGAGGAAAAGCAGACCTGATGGGAAGTAAAAGTAGGCTTTTTATGGGCTGTAATTGATGAAAGAATGAAATGCATTAGCTAATTGAGAACAGAAAATTGGAGTCCGGAATTCCATTAGAAATCTTTTTTAGTTCCTAGATCTTTTTAAAGATTTTCAAAAATACTTTTGTTTGTCCTCACATGCTGATTCCATCTGTTCTTATTAACTCTCCATTTATCCTGAAACAATGCGTTTGCCCATAAAGTCAAATAGACTTTTTTTTTCTGTTATGTTACAAAGAAAAGAGAAGGGAATGACTTCCTAATTAAGTAATCATCCATCACCTTATGCTGCTAAGGATCTGCCATTAACTACTTACAATTCAGGGCAGGGTGGAAGAGTGCACAGAATGCAGTGTGAATGCAGTTCACTGGAGTCAAAAGCTCCCCCTGAAGAGAAAATCTACACTGGAGTCACTAGCTTTCAGCTAGAAAAGCACCATGAATATTACTATAAAAATCTCATTTCCTACAATGTATTCTGTAGGCTTCAGTGTATTTCTTTCTCATGATGATTCCACATATGGATAGCATTTATCAATTACGTAAGTAGGAAAATAATGAATGAAAGATTCAGAATAGTCTATGTTTATAGTAATAAAAAATATGCTTACCTAACAAAAGAGTCTACACTACAGGGATAGACACACTCTGTTTATTATACTTTGGGGGGAAAATTATGTGTAGTTCTTACGTTTCAAAATGATGCCCCTGGTATCAATTGTGATTTTTTTCCTGGAAGGGACATCCAGAGAGCAGTGTGTGTGTGTGTGTGTGAGAGGGAGAGAGAGAGATTTCAAGACAAGTTCCTGTTCTGTATTTCAGATTGTTTTGAAGTCAAAATGGTTTCCCCACTTCCCCACCTACCATGTTTGTCATGGTGTATATCCTACAGATTGGAGTTACAACATCATTCTGACCCTCTACCTGAGATATGGGTCTGGTTAAAATGTTACCATTTTTTAAAGATGCTGTCTTTTTTCCCACTGAATGGTTTTGGCATCTTTGTCAAAAATCAGGTGTCCATAAGTATGTGGATTTATTTCTGGGTCTTCTATTTTATTCCATTGATCCACCAGTCTGTGTCTATGCCAGTACCATGCAGTTTTTAGTATTGTTGCTCTATAGTACAGCTTGAGATCAGGGATGGAGATACCTCCTGAAGATCTTTTACTGTAGAGAATTGTTTTAGCAATTCTGAGTTTCTTGTTGTTCCATATGAAGGTGAGAATTTTTCTTTCACGGTCTGTAAAGAATTGTGTTAGTAATTTGATGGGAATTGCATTGAATCTGTAGATTGCTTTTGGTAAGATGGCCATTTTTACTATGTTCATCCTACCAAGCCATGAGCATGGAGATCTTTTTATCTTCTGATATCTTCTTCTAATCTTCCTTCAGAGACTGGAAATTTTTTTCATACAAGTCTTTGACTTGCTTGGTTAGATTCACACCAAAGTACTTTATATCATTTGTGGCTATTGTGAAGGGTGTTGTTTCCCTAATTTCTTTCTCGGCACTTTTGTCTTTTGTATACAGGAGTGCTACTGATTTTTTTGAGTAATTTTGTATCCAGCCACTTTGCTGAAGGTGTTAATCCGCTGTAAGAGTTCCCTGGTAGAATTTTTGGGGTCATTCAGGTATGCTATCATATCATCTGCAAATAGTGATAATTTGACTTCTTCCTTTCCAATTTGTATCCCATTGATCTCCTTCAATTGTCTTACTGCTCTAGCAAGAACTTTAAGAACAATGTTGAAGAGATATGGAGAGAGTGAGCAGCCTTGCCTTGTCCCTGATTTCAGTGGGGATGATTTAAGTTTCTCTCCATTGAGTTTGATATTGGCTATAGGCTTGCTGTGTATTGCCTTTACTATGTTCAGATATGTGCCATGTATCCCTGATCTCTCCAAGACTGGTTTAACTGTATGTCTACATGTAGAAAAAGGCAAATAGATCCATACTTATCACCCTGCACAAAACTAAAGTCCAAGTGGATCAAAGACTTCAACATAAAACCAGACACACTAAAACGCTGAGAAAAAAAGTGGGGAAGAGCCTTGAACTCATTGGCACAGGAGAAAACTTCCTGAACAGAATACCAATGGCACAGGGTCTAGAGGCAACAATCAATAAATGGGACCTCATGAAACTGAAAAGCTTCTGTAAAGCAAAGGACACTGTCATCAGAACAAAACAACAGCCTACAGATTGGCAAAGGATCTTCACCCACCATATATCTGACAGAGCACTAATATCCAGTATATATAAAGAACTAAAGAAGTTAAACAGCAAAAAAATCAAGTAATCCAATTAAAAAATTAAGTACGGAGCTAAACAGAGAATTCTCAATAGAGGAATATCGAATGGCAGAGAAGCACTAAAAGAAATGCTCAACCTCATTAGCCATCAGGGAAATGTAAATCAAGTGATAACACATGCTGGAGAGGTTGGGGAGAAAGGGGAACCCTCCTCCACTGCTGGTGGGAATGTAAAATTGTACAACCACTCTGCTGGTGCTTTCTCAGACAACTAAGAATAGCGCTTCCTCAAGATCCAGCTATACCACTCCTAGGCATATACCCAAAAGAGGCTCAAGTACAAAATAAGGACATTTTCTCAACCATGTTTGTATCAGCCTTATTTGTAATAGCCAGAAGCTGGAAACAGCCCAGATGCCCCTCAGTGGAGGAACGGATGCACAAATTGTGGTATAACTACACAATGGAATATTACTCAACAATAAAAAAACAAGGAAATCATGAAATTTGCAGGATGATGGGATCTGCAAAAGATCATCCTGAGTGAGCTATCCCAGAAGCAGAATGATGCACATGGTATATTCTCACTCACATAGACATATAATATAGGATAAACCTACTAAAATATGTATACCTAAAGAAACTAATCAAGAGGAGAACACTTGCTAAAATGCTCAATTCCTATCCAGAATGGCAAAGAGGATGGGCATCAGAAGGCGAAAAGAGGGAACAAGTCAGGGGCCTGACACAGAGGGCCTCTTAAAGGCTCGGCCCTGCAGACTATCAATGCAGATGCTGAGACCTATGGGCAACCTTTGGGCAGAGTGCAGGGAATCTTAGGAAAGAAGTGGAAAACAGTAAGATATGGAGAGGACAGGAACTCCACAAGTAGGGCAACAGAACCAAAAAGTTTGAGCACAGGGGTCTTTCCTGAGACTGATACTCCAGCCAAGGACTACGCATGGAGATAACCTAAAACCCCTGCACAAATGTAGCCCATGGCAGTTCAGTATCCAAGTGGGTTCTATTGTAATAGGAACAGGTACTATCTCTGATATGAACTGATTGGCCTGCTCTTTAATTACCTCCCCCTGAGGGGGAAGCAGCATTACCAGGCCACAGAAGAAGACAATGCAGCCACTCCTGATGAGACCTAATTGACTAGGATTAGAAGGAAAGAAAAGAAGTCCTCCCCTATTAGTGGACTTGGGGAGGGGTTTGTATACAGAGGGTGGAGGAAAGGAAGGATTGGGAAAGGAGGAGGGAGGGAACCACAAGGGGTTTACAAAGTGAATAAAGTGTAAGTAATAAAAAATTAAAAAAGGTTACCCTTTCAATGAACATCGTCTATGATAAATGATTAATTCA
Organism: Psammomys obesus; assembly: GCF_907164565.1. Lineage (NCBI taxonomy): Eukaryota > Metazoa > Chordata > Mammalia > Rodentia > Muridae > Psammomys > Psammomys obesus. The sequence continues at coordinate 18,211,941 of NW_026596134.1, read as the reverse complement.
AATTAGGAAAAATAATGTCAAAATAGAGCTTTAATGTTAATAGAACATTAGATGTAAGAACATCTTTACCATATTTATTGACAAGTCTAAGTAAGCAAGAAATATATAGAGACGAATTAAGTATAATTTGAACTCTTATCTGAAACTAAAAAAAGAAAAAAAAAGGTTTATTTTATGTAAAGTACCTTCCGCTTCTAAATTAGAATTTCTTCAAAAACCATTGAATTATGTACCAGGAAGATTATTAATTACTATCTTAAAAGACAATTCATCTTGTTATGTAAAGCATGAAACAATCTTCAAGCACTCAAAAGCCTTATAGTAATGACCACTTCCTCTTTTATTTGTTTAGGCTAGCCTGTTACACCAAGACATAGTAACTATTATCCTGTCTACAAAAACTGGCATTCATTTTGGAAAACAAAAAATGTCACTTAGCTAATGACACAAAGCTCACATATAGAAGGACAGCATTCGACATTATTAAAGTCATCTTCCTAACTGAATGAACCGCAGTTGTGTCCACAGTAAATTATCCAAAATAATTTTCATACTCAAATTTATCAGACTAAAATTCTATCTCATTTGTTATTAAAATATTATACACACTTAAAATATATTAACAACAGATTTTTTAATTTTTAAAAAGATTTAGTTATTATGCATACATGACTGCCAGCCAGAAGAGAACACCAGATCTCATTATAGATGGTTATGAACCACCACATGGCTGATGGGAATTGAAATCACGACCCCTGGTAGAGCAACCACTGCTCTTAACCTCTGAGCAATCTCTCCAGCCCTCATTCTTAATTCCAGATTTACTTCTTGTGGAAAAAATATTGCCTCAGGATCCTGCCACCTCTGATTGAGTCTCCCTCCTTTGCCAGCCCCACCATGATGGCTATGACCCTCTGACGCTGTGAACAAAACCAAATATTTCCTCTCTTAAGCTGCTTCTCACAGTGATGAGAAAAGTAAGTAGAATATCTGACTAGAGTGTTCTCAGCATACTGATGTTTAAGCAATTTGAATTCAAACAGTTATAGACGCTGTCGGGAAGGAGAGACAGAAAAGAAGGAAATCAGAAAATGCTTGGCAAAGGATGCCATCATTTAATGAACAGAGGAAAAAAATAAGGTTAAGACATAGGAAGATAGTCTGCAGGGTAGAGCCTTTCAGAGGCCCTCTGTGGCAGGTTTCTAGGTTGTTTCCTGTTTTCTTTTTCTTCTGATGTCCTTCCTCTCTGCCTTTTGGGATGGGGATTGAGTGTTTTAGTCAGGGTCCTCTCTCTTGATTAGTTTCTTTAGATATACAGATTTTAGTAGGTTTATCTTATGTTATATGTCTATATGAGTGAGTATATACCATGTGTGTCTTTCTGCTTCTGGGACAGCTCACTCAGGATGATCCTTTCCAGGTCCCACCATTTACCTGCAAATTCCATGATTCCCTTATTTTTCATTGCAGAATAATACTCCATTGTGTAGATGTACCACAATTTCTGCATCCATTCTTCAGTTGAGGGGCATCTGGGATGTAGCCAACTGTTGGGCAGAGTGCATGGAATCTTATGTAAGAAGTGGGAAATAGTAAGTTCTGGAGAGGACAGGAACTCCACAAGGAGAGCAACAGAACCAGAGAATTTGAACACAGGGGTCTTTCCTGAGACTGATACTCCAACCAAGTACCAGGCATGGAGATAACCTAGAACCCCACACAGATGTAGCCAATGGCAGTTTAGTGTCTAAGTGGGTTACATAGTAAAGCGAAGAGGTTTGCCTCTGACATAATCTGATTGGCCTGCTCTTTGATCACCTCCCCCTGAGGGGGGAGCAGCCTTACCAGGCCACAGAAGAAGACAATGCAGCCACTCCTGATGTGATCTGATAGACTAAGATCAGAAGTAAGGAGAGGAGGACCTCCATTATCAGTAGACTTGGGGAGAAGCATGTGTGAAGAAGGGGGAGGCAGGGTGGGACTGGGAAGGGAGGAGGGAGGGGCTTATGGGGGGATACAAAGTGAATAAAGTGTAATTAATAAAAATAAATAAAATTTTAAAAAAGACATGGGAAGAACACAGAAATTCCTTTTTTATTTTTTAAATCAATATATTTTTTTATTAATTACAATTCATTCACCTTGTATCCAGCTGTAGCTTCCTCTCTTATCCCCTGCCAATCCCACTCTCCCTCCCACTTCTCGTCCCATGCCCCTCCCCTAGTCCACTGATAGGTAAGGTCTGCATTGTCTTCCTCTGTGGCTTCATAAGCCTCTGTGCTCTTGTCAGCATCTAATAATGCACCATGCTAGACACACAACAAATAAACTTCATAATAAGAAATAATAAAAATCATAACAGTAATGATTATGTTATCTTTTTCTTGAATATGATAAATTTATTATTTCACTTTTGGTTCTCATCAATTGACCAGTGTCATGGATCTTTTGATAAGGTCCTTGTATTTGATGCTCCAGGTATCAAATAAATCTCACAAAATGTCACAGGCATCTTAAAGAAAAAAAATCATGTCTTCTTCCTGTATGTTTCTGCAATTCATTTCATTTCAGGCAGAAAGCAAACTACATAAATTAGAAATTTCATAATGGTAAATAGTAGGCTATATTTTCAGGGTGACACTAGACAGCTGAAGCAAATGTGAGTCTGGATGTCCCCTGCTCTGTGAGCTTTCTTTTTAGGATAGCACATGGCAATCAAAGTAAAATTTCTTGTCAAACCCAACAAATCCTATGAATATGTCATCAACTCAGAAAATAGATTTCCAAGATTTGTTCTGTGGAGAGTGAAAGCCTTAGGACACTCTTACCATCCCATTGACTCTCTGTTTAGTTGTAAGGCCTACTGCAACATCAATTTTTGTTGTCTCTTGCAAAGCAATAGAATTAACTCAAATCTATTTAAATAAATTAATTAACTGTCTCTCAGATGTGCTCTGCTATTCTGTGAACATTTTTCTTGGCTAAACTCTCACCATAACATGAACAATGGCATCCTCAGCCTTTTGGCAAATCTCTTGCTTTTCCTGTCTTCCATCTTTCTTGACACTGCTCTCTCGACTCCTGAAGTTGTTGCTTCATTTTTCATCATCTGCTTTGCCCTGTGTTCGCTTCATTTAATAACTTACTTGCTGTACTCAGTCTTTTGTCTGAAAGATAATGTGCACTGTGGTGTTTTGCAATGTTTTACACTGGTCTGTCATTTATAGACAATACTGGTATTTTATACCTGAAAGGATTGAAATAATTGCCTCAGATTTCTTTTTGTTTGTATTTATTTCTCTGAGTTTCTGAGCACAGAGTTTTTGGCTGTGAGGTAACCCATGTTTAAACATTCATTTCTTCATTTAGTCAAAACTAAGCAATTATTTATTAATTTACTCTAACTTTGTTAACTTGAATTCCTTTAATTGTCACATGAAAGATACTATATTTATTTCAGGACTAATTCAAGAGTGACTTGAGATAATCATTTTTGCTTATACAAATGTAACCACAACTGTTCATTTCCTGCATTAAAAAAATAAAGTATAGCAGACAAAAGGTAGAATATTCAACTGTGCCTCATACAGCAAAGTGGGAAGGTTTGTAAAGCCATGTCGTGGGCTATGCCATGGCCATCAGGATCCACACAGACAAGCTATTGAGATGCCTCAGCTTAAGCCCCATTAATTTAGTGTTCTAGTTCTTCTAGGTAAACACACTGAATAGTCACCTCTATTCTATGTTGCCAAATCATATCAATAAACAAGTGTTCATTAAGATTGTGGAGAATGGTATTGGGTCGTGCGCCTGGCTCATCTCTGTTGGGTTCACGGCTGTGCTGTGCTCATTCAGATAGTAGAGGTGGAGGACCTCCCATATCACTGGACTAGGGAGACACATGGGAAGAGGAGGGAGGGTGGGACTGGGAGGAGTTGAGGAATTTGGCTACAGCTGAGATACAAAGTGAATCAATTGTAATTAATAATAATAATAATAATAATAATAATAATAATAAAAGAAAAAATAAATGGTTATCTGCATGAAAATCGACAGGATTATTTCCTCGTCTACATATGAGTTTCAGGCCTTGTCTATACACAAATGAATAAATAAACAGAATAAATAATGTAAATAATGTAAAGGAAAAATTGAAAAAAAAGAGATTATTTTGATTAGGAAAAAAAAAAACAAAACAAAACAAGTGTTCAGAATGAGGGACCTGATTTAGTTTTTGTGGGGTCAATCCCTACCCATGGATGATAAGATGTCCATAAAGAAAGAGTAATTGCTGCAGCTCCACTGATATATTTTAAGAAAAAAATTGATTTAAAAAAGTATCCCATTTATCTATCCCTCCTTACTCTCTCCTATACCTCTGAGCAAAACAGTTGATGATCTACTGACCAGGAACAGCCCACCGTTCTTCATCTTACCCTGCATGAACTACCTTTTGAACCAAAGCAACTTAGCCTGTCTAGACTTCATGTGTAATTAAAGAAGATGAGCTTCATTCCTAAATATTTTTACCACTCCCAAATGATGCCACACTTAATATTTCTCTGTGAGAAATACATATATTCTGCAGTTCCAGACCAAAGTTTATGGGACCCAACAACCAGGCAAGCTTTTAAGGCTCCAGCTGTGTTTCATTCTCATTGACATAAGCAAACAGAGCATAGAAGTGAGGGATACCTTGGCTATTTGTTTGGGGATTTTAGACACTTTTAGCTTTCCATTCTTTCGGAAGTTTACTAGAGAACATGAATTTTGAGGCTGTTATAAAAAAAAAAAAAAAACAGCCCAAATTTTCTGAGAGATGTGAACATCATAATCCTTTTCAACTACTGGTAATGAGCTGCTATGTCTCTAGGTCCTCAGAACCTTCCTTGGGTTATTAAAGTAGTACTTCATTATAAATGAAAGTAAAGACTTAACAATAGAACAGGCAATTAAAGTAAAAAAGGATTCTCAGAATTCAAAAGAAGCACCAAAAAGTTAATATACAAAAAGGAAAAGGTCACAAGAGACACTTCAGTGTTCGGAACGAGACCTTGCAAAGGAAGAGGAAAAGAGCCATGTTGACGTTTCTTCAGATGTATATGACAATTTGCCTATTATTAAATTGTTTTTTTCTAAAAAGAGTAAAGAAATATCTGTCATCACATTGATATTTAGCTGTTATGTTTTGTTTTTTTTTTTTATCCAGTGCCTCCAAATGAGGAAGGAAAACTCAATCAGAAAAGTATGCTCATTTTGCTTTCTGTGAAGAACCACTATCAACAATGAGAGAATTTTTTTTTTTCTGAAGGACACTCATTTGGATATATATGCCTACAATAACTTTTGTGTTTACATGAAATAATGTTATTATTCTGTATGATAAAATCGTTTGTTAATAAAAAACCATTACATGATACATGGACCAGGAAAATAGCCTTCAGAAAATAAAGGGCTGCGATAGTATGACATAACTAGTGTCTCTACTAATAGAAATAATACAGTTTTCACTGTGATCACTCATCTGTACTCTTACTTACATGAAAATGATTCTAATACACTTAATTTATCTACTCTTTCTGGAAAAGGAGACAAGGGTTACTGTTCAAATTTTTATCTTATGTTTTAGTATTAAACAGTGGTAACACTGCCTAAAATATCAGTAAAGTTAAACCAGATAACTTGTTTTCTAAATTGAGTTATTAGAGTAATAACTGTAACAAATTATTATAACTACAATAATTAAAAAAATCAAAATTATGGAAGTGATTTTTCTATTATTATCATTCCTGTGTTGTTATTATTGTTTCTATAATAATGGGATTTAGTATGAGAAACAATCTGGATCACCCTGATCTGGATCACACTGTGGATCCAAAGAAGACACTTAACTTTTGGTCTTTTTTCCATCTCTTTCCAAGTACTGTGATTGCTAATACATACTAGTTTTAATGTTTTACTTTGTGTGATAATTGCATATAAAGTACACACTTTCTTTCAAATGCAATAGTCTTGCATATTCCTGAAGTGATCCAGGATTTCTGTCATAGTACTGGTTTACTGCTGTAGCAGGGGCTTATGCTATAATTAAAGGCTTTCACAGCATGTCCTTTTAAAATATAACCATAGGCAAATTTTCCTCGATATTTAATTTTTATTAATCCTTTGAGAAGTTCACATGATGTGTTTTGCTCACTTCACCTCCTCACTCCTCATCTAAATGCTTTTAGTCATATCCTCTCTTCCGTAACTACCTACCTTTCTTTCTTTCTTTTCTTTTTTCTCCACTCATCAAGTCCAATTCAAATTGGTGATGCCCAATTTGAATTGTTTTTGGATGTATAGTCAATTTATCTACTGGAGTAACATTCTTTTTTCTTTCTTTTTCTATCTATCTATCTATCTATCTATCTATCTATCTATCTATCTATCTATCATCTATTCATGTTACATCCTGATCACAGCCTCCTCCATCCTTTCCTCCCAGTCCCCTCCCATCCTTTACCTCTACTCCCCTCTTCCTTTTCTTCTTCTCCCCTCATCCTGTCCCTGCACTTCATATCAAGTCAGGACTAAGCATATCCTCTTCAACTGAAGTCAGACAAGGCTGCCCAGCTAGGAGAGAGTAATCCAATAACAGGCAACAGAGTCCACGTCAGGAATATCCCCCACTCTAGTTGCTAAGGGACCTTTATGAATACCTAGCTGTCTATCACCTCCATAAACATAAGGGGCCTAGGTTCAATCCATGCATGCCATGGATTGGTGGTTCAGTCTCTGTAAGCCCCAGTGTGCCTAGGTTGGTTGACTCCATTGGTCTTTTTATGGGGTTCTTGTCCCACTTCAGTCCCTCTATCCTTCCTCCAACTCTTCACAAGATTCCCAGATTTCTGACTAATATTTGGCTGTGTGTCTCAGTATCATTTAGTTCTCCTACTTGGTAGAATCTTTAAGAGGAAACATAGCTCGGCTTATGTCTGCAAACATAGCAGAGTATTATTAATAATGTCAGGGGTTGGCTCTCTCCTACAGGGTCACTCTCAAATTGGGCCAGTCATTAATTGGCAGTTTCTTCAAACTGTGCTACATACTTATCCTTGTCCACCTTGAAGACAAGAAAAATTTTTGGTCAAAAGATTTGTGGGTAGCTTTCTGGTGGGAGTGCAAACATGTACAACCACTTTGGAAATCAATTTGGCACTTTCTCAGAAAATTGGGAATAGTTCTGCTTCAAGACACAGCTATAACTCTCTTGGGCGTATACCCAAAAGATGCTCCATCATACCACAAGTACATGTGGTATGTACTTAGATGTACCTTAACTGAAGAATGGATAAAGAAAATATGGTACATTTACACAATGGAATACTATACATTTATTAAGAACAAGGAAATCATGAAAATTGCAGGCAAATGGATGGAGCTAGAAAAGATCACCCTGAGTGGGGTAACTCAGACCCAAAAAGACACACGTGATATGTAGTCACTTATAAGTGGGTATTAGCCATATAGTACAAGATAACCACACCACAATCCACAGACCCATAGAAACTAAATAAGAAAGAGGGTCCAAGGGAGGAAGCTTGAATCTTACTCAGAAGGGAAAATAAAATATAAATTAGAAGCATATGAAGACAGGGAACTGGGTGGGAGAGGGAGTGGGGAAGGTGCTGGGGGAGAGGATCAGGAAAGCAGGGGTAAGAGGCAGAAGGCCTAGAAGAGAGATGGGAGGCAAATGGGTGTTGGGGAGAAGCTGTAAATACAGTGGGGTCAAGGGAGAATTATGAGTGACTTTAGCTGACACTCCTTGCAGTGGAAATATGGAGACACAAACTACAGCCAGGCAGGATTTCCAATGGAGGGAGGAGAGCAACTTAAAAAAAAATGACTTTTTTCTCTCCTGTCTGTTATTACTTGTTAATATCTCCTTAGCAATGGGAGGAACTTCATCTCTTCATGTTGAGGTGTGTTCTTGCTTGAAATTGCACAAGGCTTGTGTAGGCTGTTATAATTTCTTTGTGAGTTCATATGTGATGCTGCCTTAAAGTATATCTACCTTGTCCATGATAATAGAGCTTTAATAGGAGGGTGTGAGGTACATATGTTCCAAATAGAGCTAAGCATTTTGCAGTCTCTTATTTTGTGCACTTTAGCCAGATGTGAGTCTCTGTTTATTTTTTTAATTAAATTTTGTTTTTATGTTAATTGCAGTTTATTTCCTTTGTATCTCAGCTGTAGCCCCCTCCCTCATTTCCTCCCTATCCCACCCTCCCTCCCTCTTCTCCTGTTTTATTCACCATCTATTTCAAATAGAAGATTCTAAGCTGAAGGTTGAGAAATGCATTAATCTGTGAGGGCAACAATAAGTCATTAGGAGTCAGTTTAATAGTACGCCTGTTGACCCAAATAATACGAGTAGTTTCTCCGCAGAGCCGACATGTCTATTCACAGGTTGTTTGCTGGCAATAGTACTATTGAGTTTTATCTTGTGGAGCAGGACTTAAAATCAACCAAAAGAGGACCGGTTACTCTTATGATGTCTGTACTATCAAATGCACTAGGAAATTGCGTCTTGCCAAAATCTGAACATGCATAGTAAATTGTGCAGAAGCAACATGAGTTCAATGGCCGTAAAGCAAATGATTTTTTAAAAGTATTATTTGATAGTCTGCAGGGCAGAGCCTTACAGAGGTCCTGTGTGTGAGGCACTTGACTTGTTCCCTCTTTTCTCCTTCTTCTGATGTCCATCTTCTTTCCCTGTTTGGATAGGGACTGAGCATTTTAAGAAGAGTCCTTTGGGCAACCTTTGGGCAGAGTGCAGGGAATCTTAGGAAAGAAGTAGGAAACAGTAAGATCTGGAGAGGACAGGAATTCTACAAGGAGAGCAACAGAACCAAAAAAATCTGAGCACAGGGGTCTTTCCTGAGACTGATACTCCAGCCAAGGACCATGCATGGAGATAACCTAAGACCCCTGCACAGATGTAGCCCATGGCAGTTCAGTATCCAAGTGGGTTCCATTGTAAGAGGAACAGGGACTGTCTCTGAAATGAACTGATTGGCCTGCTCTTTAATTACCTCCCCGTGAGGGGGGAGCAGCATTACCAGGCCACAGAAAAAGACAATGCAGCAACTCCTGATGAGACCTAATTGACTAGGATCAGAAAGAAGGAAAAGAAGTCCTCCCCTATCAGTGGACTAGGGAGGGGCAAGTGTGCAGAGGAGGGAGGAAGGAAGGGATTGGGAGGGGAGGAAGGAGGGAACCATAGGAGGGATACGAAGTGAATAAAGTGTAATTAATAAAGAATTAAAAAAAAGAAAAAATATTATTTGAGTCACCTTATAACTGGTATGGCCATGAACAACCAGAACAAGAAGAGAAGAAATAAAATACCTTTATAAAAAATGATAAAATAATATTGTATTTTGCTTTTTTTCTTTTGAAAATATTGAATATTACTGTGATGGTAAGTTTAGACATTAAATTAAGGACACCTAATAACACTTATAGATAACTAATTAATATTTGATTTGATATAAAAATCAGTATTTATCTTTGAAATGAATCTCATATATAGCCAATAAAAAATTTTTAAATAAAATATGTTAGACAAAATTTCAGTGGTTGTTAAGTTCCATAGCTTTATAGTGAGTCCTCAGTTCAATTCTTAAAGTTTTAAGGAGTAAATAATTTTTTAACCAACTAAAAAACATTTTATTAAAGAAAACACTTTTTGAAAGTGTAGCTTCGTGATAGAGCATGGAATTAATATACACCAGGCCCTGGGCTCAAGCTTTGTCACCAAACACAACCACAAATCAAATGGAAGCTCACTTACATCCTCTTTCGTTATTTGGCCTGGTTGCTCTGTCTCTTGTAAATTATGGGACATAAGTCCATTGCTACTTTTTACCTGAAAAGAAAAACACTTTACTTTCATATAGATATAAAAACAAAACTATGTATATACTAAATATACCTTTTGAGTTTCTTAATTTTTGATATTAGCCAGGGATGGTGACACATGCCTTCCATCCTAGCACTTGTGAGGCAGAGGCAGGATGGTTTTTGTGAATTTAAGGCCCGACTGGACTATGTAGCTTATTTTAGGTCAGTCAGAAATATATAGTGATATCCTGTATTAAAAAATGAACCAAAACAACAACATAAAACAAGTAAAACTAGAGTCAGGTGGTAGTGGCATATGCTTTTATTCCCAGCATTTGAGAGGCAGAGGCAGGCAGATCAAGTTCCTGGTCTACCAAGTGACTTCCAGGACAACCATGGCTACTCAGGAGAACCCTGTTTCAAAAAAAAAAAAAAAAAAACAAAAAAAACAAAAAACAACAACAACAAACCAGTCAATATCACCGCAAAGAAAACCTAGATATTAACACATAGGGTATGTTATATGCTTAAATTTACAGATATAAAATATAAAATAAATTTAGATGGTTTCATTGATTGCCATTACGCAGAATTAGCAACTGACACAAAATTACAATAGTAGTTATAGGGATAGTTATATGGCATTAAATTAATTTGAGCCCAAACAATTTTGAATTAGAGATTTTTTTTCTGACCTTAGCTGAAATAACTGCCAAAATGGGAAAAGTAAAGAACTCATGATTATGTGAGCATCATTCAAAGTAGAAGGAACTAGCATAACATTGCTTTAACTAACAACCAGACTAACCAAGCAGCTTCAACAAAGATAATTGTTTCTGTGATCATTTTCAAATGAGAGGCCTTAGAAGAATTAAAGATATTGCTGTTTACCAGCAAAGATTAGCTTCTAATTGGGAAAAATTTAGTGGAAAAAATTTCAAGACTCTGTTGCATAAAAATGACATTTACCACAGCCAGGATGGCTGACTGAAAGTGCCAAATCTTTAAAATGTAATCAAAACAATATTCTTCATTATATCATCCATAAGAAAGGAGATAGATTGACCAAGGTATTGAATGAACATCTATGGGGGAAATTTTAAAGGTATTGGTCAGTATTGTTTCCAAAACACATTGTACTTGATAAGAACATAATCTTGGTTAACTAGAAAGTTGTCTCACATACTAAAACCAAATCCTTAAGGGCTATATTTTTAAACAATTTTTTTTCTCATTGGTAGTTGTTATATAAAATTATATATAACTGGAATTTGCTAAATGTAAAATGTTGAGTCTGAGGACTTAGATGACACTTAACTAAATTTATGCAAACATGAAAGGCTTCCATGTAGCAGAAGGACTCAAAAATATTCAATAAAACATCTGAGTTTGTTAACACTTTGAGTTCTAATATTCAAGTCAATCACATCCTTGTAAGATAAACCTACACAGTATCTTCATGCAATCAAAGTGATCCACTCTCACATGGTAATGATTTTAAGGACTGTTAACAAATCATATTAAGTATCTTAATATAAATTAAATATGCTACTTGGGATAAATAGTGTTTTATTTAAACAATAACTTAAATAGATCAAGTCTATATTTATCTAAGTTTATTTTTTCTCAGTAATGACATGGTGTGACCATATTACTTAATTTAACAGGCACGATATGAGTCTTACAATACAGATGTTATCAAAATCTTACAGTGATACGGCTATCATTTATATCATTGTTTTTTGTGAATTCAAAGGCTTTGAGATTCAGTGTTACAAAGAAACTAATTTTAACCAGTCTTGATGATGACCCTGGTAGCCTTGATGCCATTGGTTATTATTTCTTGAGCTGTGTCAGACAAAAAAAAAAAATAGTGAAACAACCCATAAGCTATAATGTTGGCCTTCACTGAGTTATGTAACACTGAAGTAACAGTAGGAGACAAAAGATGCACTCTTCATGTCAGATGATAGAAGATAGAGAACTGTCTCCCAAACAGGGTCTTACTTCCCCAGGAATCAGACAGTTGGAACAGCAAGCGCTGTTCAAATTGAGATCAAACTGAGATCAAATTGAGAATAGCAATGTACCCAAGAACTGTAAAGCAAAGCTGACTTGTAGAAGGAATACAATTATTCTCATACATATTTTTCATACTTTGCCTCCACTGAGAATTCCATTCCTCTTTTTTTCTTTTTCTTTTCTTTTCTTTTTTCTTTTTTCCTTTTTTTTTTTTTTTTTTTTTTTTTTTTTTTTTTTTTTTTTTTTTTTTACAGAGGAGAATACTAGAATACTATGTTGAAGAATTTATAGGTAGAAATTATTTGCTTCATCTCAGAGAGAAAAAATGGGATTTCCTAGAGAAATGAATATAACATATTAATCCTAGATAAGGAGATACGGCTAATGGAATAAATAATGGTAGCCTTGTGAGTAGAAAAAGGGTAAGGCATCGGTTCTTATATTACATACAATATATTACTGTACCAGAAAACAGTTTCACAAAAACATACCATATGCTCTCTGAGTAGCCAAATCCAAGAAAGAGGTTTTCCTAATTCTAATAGTCATCACTCTATTACTGTTAGCATATGTGTTTTCAAGTACACACATTTTTGCGCACACATACACACACACACACACATGTATTTAAGGTCTCATGAGTAGAGGGTCATATGCACAAGCTGCTGCTCTACAGGTACACCTTCTTTGATGAGATTTCTAAAAAAAAAATCCCTTTTATAGAAAAGGTAGAATGAGATAAAGTGGTCTTTTACCCATATATTAAAGAAAATACTTTTGAGATCCACAGACATAACAACATCCTTCGTTGAAATGAGTTCAACTCTCTGGAGAGATAATGCAGGCTATCTGAACACTGCTCTTGGGTCTCCAATGTGCTGGCTGGATATAGAAATAACTTTGCTCTGTAAACATCTAGTTATTTCCAGTTGTTCACAATAGTAACAAAGAAACTGCAGTCCTTATCCAGTAAACAATAACTTGAAAACTGAACTTCCTGATGTTGGATAGAATCAACTCCTGATGACATGTATACTCTATGTCAAGCTGCTAGATTTAGAACAATGAAACATCAGAGGAGTCCTTGCTTAGGCTCTGAAAACACAGTGATTGCACTACAATATGTTCTTTGTATGGAAATACTGCTATTATGAATGATTTAAATAATCTATGTGAATTACTGAACTCAGTATTATAAATTATGGTATTGGTTGTAAAATGTTAATTTTAGAATTAACACTGTTGGGACATTCTTCTAATTGACTTTAAAACTTTTTAATGTTTGTTTCTAATTTGCAATGAAATTCAACTCTATACTCTTGAATAGAACAATCTTTTAAAGCATGGGTCCTGCATTTCATTCAAACGCTATGTGAGGTTTTAGCAAATGATGGTTGAAATATATTTTTGTGTTCTAGAGATCACAATAATTAGTAAACTTGATAACCTCAAAGATAAGTTATGTTGTTAAATTCTCATTGCTGTGACAAAATACCCCGAGGAAATAAAGTTAAAGGGGCAAAGGTTTATATTTTCTCATAGTTGCAGAGATTACTGACCATATTCTTCTGTCCTAATTATTTCTGGGTTTGTGGTTAGTCAGGATATCAAGATGTGGAGAAACAGTTTCGCTTAACTGAGGATAACCAGAAAGCAGAGCATTAGGGAGATGGAGCCAGTGACCATGGATCTCTTTCAGTTTTCAATCTCTAGCCGTCTGCTTCCTCCTAAGAAGACCCATTTCCACTTCCTCCCAATAACTTCATGCAATTATGAATCCATTAAAGGACTACCTCGTGATCCAGCTATACCACTTCTAGGCATATATCCAAAATAGGTGCAACTATACAACAAGGACATTTGCTGAGCCATGTTCATAGCAGCTGTATTCAGAATAGCCAGAAGATGGAAACAACCTAGATGTCCCTCAATGAAGGAATGGATACAGAAATTGTGGTACCTTTACACAATGGAATACTACTCAGCAATTAAAAACAAGGAAATCATGAAATTTTCAGGCAAATGGTAGGAACTAGAAAAAAATCATCTTGAATGAGGTAATCCAGAAGCAGAAAGACTCACAGGGTATATACTCACGCATAAGTGGATATTAGTCATATAATATAGGATAAACATACTAAAATCTATGGTCCTAAAAAAGCTAAACAACAAGGAAGATGCTAAGGAAGATGCTCAATTCTCATTCAGAAGGACAAACACAATAGACATCGGAAGCAGGAGAAGACCGGGAACAGGACAGGAGCCTATGACAGACGCCTCTGAAAGACTCTACTGATCAAGGTATTGAAGCAGTGACTGAGACCCATATCCAAACTTTGGGTAGAGTGCAGGGAATCCTATGAAAGAAGGAGGATATAGAAAAACATGGAGAGGACAGGAGCTCCAAAAGGAGACCAACAGAGCCATAAAAACTGAGCTCTGGAGTCTCTGAAAAGAATGATACTCCAACCAAGGGCAATGCATGGAGAGGACCTAAAACCCAGGCTCAGATGTTTCCAAGTGGGAACCCTAGTAAGGGGAGCTGGACTTTCTCCAGCATGAACTCAATGGCAGGCTTTCTGATCACCTCCCCCTGGGGAGTACAGCCTTGCCAGGTCACAGAGGAAAACAATGCAGCCAGTCCTTATGAGACCTGATAGGCTAGGGTCAAATACAAGGCAAGAAGGACCTCTGCTATCAGTGGACCAGGGGAAGGGCATGGGGGAAGAAGAGAGAGGGAGGGGGACACAGCTGGGATACAAATTGAATAAATTGTAGTAAATTATATTTACTAAAAAAGAAAAAAATAATTCAAAAATGTCAAAAAAAATGACCTGGTTCTCTAGAAAATACACATGATGTACATTTTAAGTAAGATTTTTCAATAGGACTTTTATTATTTTAATTCATTTTTTCTAAGCAGAAAACAGAAGGTATTTTCTAAGGGTTCTCAATCTGCTGACTTAAGCTTTCAGTAATGATCAAATGATCACTATCATTACACATTCCTCCTAGTAACTTTGCCTGTATGCTTTTAGTGTTGATTTTAAACATTATGTCATAGTATCACTTTGCTTTTGAGGGCTTTGTGAGACATGTTCTAAGCAAAAGTCTTCCTAATCATTTTGGGCAAAACTTAAAAAATAAATAAATAAAAGATTGTCTACATAGCCAACTTTGAAAGAAGTGGTTTGAGTTTCTGAACAACTACATACTGCTAAAACTTTTGGAACTTACTGTATTTCCAAATTCTTTTTTATTGCTGCAGCTATTATAAAGGCTTGTTCTGCCATTTTAATAATCAGATCTACAAATTTCCACTTAGCATTAAGTCCAAAGCATCCAATCTCAAAGAAACTGATGCTCTTTCTTGGGCATCAAAAACTATTAAACCAGATGTCTCTCATTCATCCCTTCCAAGATTGAATTTCTATTTATGATCAGGTGTTATATTATCAGCTTTGTCTCTCAAGACATTACTACATTTAAATCGTTTAAATGGGAAAGTGAACGTCTTTCAACTTCAGCAAATCTATACCCTCTTTCTGTTGTAACCACCTTATAATTTTTGCTTGTTTTTGTTTTACTTTGTCTCTCGTTATTTTTTCTATATTATTTTATTAAAAGTAGATTCTTCTTTCATATAAAACATTCCAACATCAATTCCCCTACATTCAATTCTCTTAGCTTCCCCATAATGCCTTCTCTCTCTTTTAGATCCATCCTCCTCCATTTCCTTTTTAGAAAAGAGGAAGCCTCCAAGAGAAAACAACCAAACAAGACAAAACAGCATAAATAGGACAAGATAAAAATCCCTCATATTGAGGCTGAACAAGGAAACTCAATAGGAGGCAGATTCTCAAGAGTACTCAAGAGTCAGAGAATAGCTGTCCCCATTGTTAGGAGTCCCACAAACACCAAGCTATCAGCCATAGCTGACATATAGCTGCAGAGGGCCTCATGAAGACTCATGCAGGCCTGGTACTTGCTGTTTCAGTCTCTGAGAGCCCATGTGAGCTCTGCTTAGTTGACTTGGTGGGTCATGTTCTCCTGGTATCCTTGACCCCTCTGGCCTCTACAATCTTTTCTCCGTTTTTAACAAAGGAGACTCCAATCTCCATGGACCTCCAATTTAGACTCTGTGTGTGTGTGTGTCTGTATATTGTCTGTGGATCTCGGCAATCATGTTCATCTACTGCCAGAGAAAGCCTCCTTGATGAAACTGGACAGGGCATAGATCGATGACTATAGCAGAATAGCATTAGGGATAATTTCATTGATTATTTTTCCAGTGTTTCATTCTACCCTAAGTCTCTGGGTTATCCAGTCTCTAATTCCTGGAAGCGTAGCACAAGGACTCCCTCTATTGGCATGAGCCTCAGGTTAAACCAAATATTGGTTAGCCGCTCTCCTACATTCTGGGTCACCATTGCCTCAACCTATCTTGCAGGTAGGAGAGAGTGACTGCGCTAGGTTTTGTGGCTGGGTTGGTGTCCAGGTTTATCTTTCCATAGTCTGCAGAATATATCCGGGCACAGGGCCTTTTCTGAGACTGACACTCAACCAAGGACCATCTATGGATACAACATAGAACTTCTGCTCGGATGTGGCCCGTGGTAGCTCAGTAACCAAGTAGTTTTCCAAAGCAAGGGGAACAAGGACTATTTCTAACAGGATCTCAAGGGCAGGCTCTTTGTCCTCCCTCCCCCCAGGGGAGGAGTAGTCCTGTTAGGCCACAGAGGAGGACTTTGCAGCCAGCCTTGAAGATACCTGATAAAACAGGGTCAAATGAAAGAGGAGGAGGTCCTCCCCTATCAGTGGACTTGGAAAGGGGCAGGGAGGAGACCAGGGAGGGAGTTGGGGAGGGGGAAGGAATGAGGGAGCGGGATACAGCTGGGACACAGAGTTAACAAATTGTAATTAAAAAGAAAAAAAAAAAAAAGAAAGAGACTAGAACATAGGGGCAAAGACTCCAAGCTCACATTAGCTTAAGTTCTCTATGCTCAGTGAGCTGTGTGGATGTTGTCCTTGGCAATAGGGCACCCTTGTCAGGTTTTAGGGAGTCTTTCTTAGCATCTGCCTGGACTGTTTAGTAATCTCCATGGAACTTCCTTGGCCAACAGCTCAAAGAAATGTAGCACAGTTCCACCAGTGGAAGTCTTGACTGGCTACAAATGGTCAGTTAAAACCATATATACTTCATTAATTCTTGATTCCATTAAGGCTGTTATGTAAAGATTCATTAATAAGTGTTCATATCTGTTATTTTTGGTTGCATTAAAAAATAAATTGAACACTTCACTGTGCTATTCTGAGGTAAACTGGCATAGTCTGGAGGAAGATCATTAACATTTTGATACAAAATGAACATTTTTTTTGCTTGGCAATTACAAGTAAAATACTAGAGGGACAAAAATTAATTTTATTTCCTTGGACTTTATCAGTTACAGAGTAATCCCCCCCCCATTTTTCTACTGCATTCTTTTCTTGGTAGCTATCCTGCTATTAAATATGAACACATGAAAGTCACATAACAAAACTGACATCAATAACTGTGTTTTGCTTCCTTACATAAAGAATCTTGAGATTTATGGGAGCATAAGGAATTCATATCTGAGTACATTCATGTAAATCCATCAATGTGAAATGTAACACTAGTTTAGCAGAAATGTAGGTAAATTGAGGTTTATTGGTAGCAAGAAACAAATTATGTCCAAATAAGATGTAATCAAAGAACTTTGCAAATAAAAAAAAAAAGGTATAAAAATATCCTACAATATGAGGCCAAGTCTCTAAGAAAGTCCTCAGACAAGGGAAGAAAGAGAACATTTCCCATTTTCCAGAATGTTTACCAATTGTCCTTAAGCCTTACAGATTCTTCCCAGGATAACTCAGTGTCTACAACAATAGGTACCATTTAACTTGGTATCATTTTGTATGTAGTCTTGGAGGCCTTTATACCACAGGAATTAGAGGCATTATCTGGAATAGAGTGAGAGATTTACGTCAGTGATACTTGTTTAGCAGGATCATGAAATTTAATGAGCCTTTTCAGAACTCTGTGAAAAAAAAAAAAAAAAAAGAGATGCTGGTGCCAAAGAAGCCATAAATCTGGTCTATAGCAATGTTGTCTTGGAGGTCATCTGCTGTACAGAAAATTTTCTTACCATACTTTTCCTGGGAGGATGGCTGCAGTTTAAAAGGTTAGAACACCTTGCTCCATGATGTCTTCTTCTTTACTCTTGGTAATTGTCTCCAGTCCCTGAAAACTGTTACAGAGAAATTAGGCTAAGTCCCTTAACATATTTGAAAGAAAGCTAAACAAAACATCTATAGCAGATATTAATATCTGATCAACTTTTTATCAAGACCATATTTAATGTAATGTTCTTAAATACTTGAAATACTTGGGTGTTTCTATGACTCTACAAGTGAGATAGCCAGAAATCAAATGATAACATATTCATAATTAAACCATTATTTTAGAGCAGCGGACATATCTTAGTGTGTGAAGCGCATGCCTGTGCTGTTCAGTCTCTAGCTCTGCCTTAACTGGGTGTAGTGATGTACACCTTTAACCCAGCACTTGGGAGGTAGAAGCTAAAGTATCATAGCGAGTCAAAGGTTCTCCTGGACTACAAAAGAAGCTCTTTCAAAAACCCAAACGATAAAATTAAGGAAGCAAAAAGATGTAGCTCAAAGACTCAGTCTCCAAGTGGGGTCCTTACTAAGGGGAGCCTGGGTTTTATCTGGCATGAACTCAGTGGCAGGCTCTCTGATCACCTCCCCCTGAGGGACAGGGTGGAGCTTTGCCAAGCCACAGAAGACAATGCAACCAGTCCTGATGAGACCTGATAGGCTAGAGTCATATAGAAGAAAAGGAAGATTTCACTTATCCAGCAGACTAGGGGAGGGGCATAGGGGAAGAAGAGGGAGGAAGGATGGGCTTGGGAGGAGAGAAGGGAGGGGGACACAGTTGGAATATAGATTGAATAAATTGTAATAAATGATAATAATGAAAAATTTAAAAAAGTAAAAGAAAAAGTGAAAGAGACTGAGAGAACAAAAATAGCAACAGAGATCATTTTAGAAAAAATTGTAAAAGTTATTTGAATATTAAAAACAGTTGAAGCCAAGAATGGTAGAGTGTTCTTCTACACTTTCAATCGTAGTATGTATGATGTTGAGGCAGAGAGGAATCATTATTTACTTGATATTTTTTCTCACAGTAACTTACATAGTTAAAGAACACAAATGAACAGAGCCTATGTTTTGATGTTTGCCTGCTTTTTGGGGATGTTGTCACTGTCTGTGAGTCTACAGTGTGCCAAGTGCCTTCTGGGACTCAGGTCTGTCTTTTCTATGTGTTCTTTTTCTAGGGGTAATGAAGAATGAGAGGCTGGAAATGGAATCTTTGTCTCTGCATCCATACAAGGACACTTCTGCTGAGAGCAGGCCATTTACATCACTCCATCTAAAACAGTGTCCTTCATAGCTGTTTCTCCATTTCAGTCATAAAATTAAAATGTATTTCTAAACACAAATATTTGTTGATGTTTCTAGGCTTGAAATATTCTGCAAAGGAAAAATAGTGATGTATTCTTTGAGTTCCTTTTCTGTTCACAATTAATTAGTCATATATATATATATATATATATATATATATATATATATATATATTAAATTAGTGTTTTTATTTCCAGTATAAAACTGTACAGCACTGTGTCTCTGAGTACTAAATGCAGGAGACAATAGCATTTTAATACTTATCCCCTACCCCATTTCATTTCTGGTCTCATCCAAGTATCATAGATTCTCCTTCAAGTATATTTCCAGCCTTCACTCTAGCTCTGACTCCAGTGTCAGCTCCTGAGGTCAGAGAATAAGTTTGAATCAATAATACAGACTTCAGTCCATGTCTTTTTATGTAGCATCTCTCTGGTAATGTCCATCCATAATTGTGCTTCTAGGTCTTCAGTCTTGGCTCACAGTTTGTCCCCATGGCAAAAACTTGGAAATGGCTGGCTATTCTCCTCAGGATTTAGATCTTAGTGTTATATTAGTACTATGTAATTCTTAAATGTTTGTTTATTTTGAATGTTGGTTTTCATCACATTCTATATGCTTTTTATCTTCTACTCAACAAGCTAGAAATAATATGGTCTACCATATTTTTGTTTTCATTATTTTGTTTTGTCCACTGATAGGGGAGGTCCTCCTCTCCTTCCTTCTGATCTTAGTCTATCAGATCACATCCGGAGTGGAGTGGCTGCTTTGTCATCTTCTGTGGCCTGGTAAGACTGTTCTCCCCTCAGGGGGAGGTCATCAAAGAGCAGGCCAATCAGATTATGTCAGATGCAGTCCCTCTTCCCATTACTATGTAACCCACTTAAACACTAAACTGCCATGGATTACATCTGTGCAGGGGTTCTAGGTTATCTCCATGCATGGTATTGGTTGGAGTATGAGTCTCTGGGAAGACCCCTGTGTTCAAATCTTCTGGTTCTGTTGCTCTCCTTGTGGGGTTCCTGACCTCTTCACAACCTACTATTTCCCACTTCTTACATAAGATTCCATGCACTCTCCCAACAGTAGGCCATAAAGTCTCAGTGTCTGCTTTGATAGTCTGCAGGGCAGAGCCTTTCAGAGGCCCGCTGACACAGGTTCCTAGGTTGTTTCCTGCTTTCTTCTTCTTTTGATGTCCATCCTCTTTGCCTTTCGAGATGGGGATTGAGCATTTTAGTCAAGAGTCCTCTCTCTTGATTAGTTTCTTTAGATGTACAGATTTTAGTTTTATCCTATAAGTCTATATGAGTGAGTATATACCATGTGTGCCTTTCTGCTTCTGGGAAAGCTCACTCAGGATGATCCTTTCCAGGTCCCACCATTTACCTGCAAATTTCATGATTTCCTTAATTTTCATTGCAGAGTAATACTCCATTCTGTAGATGTACCACAATTTTTGCATCCATTCTTCAGTTGAGGGGCAACTGGGCTGTTTCCAGCTTGTGACTATTAAAAATAAGGCTGATACAAACATGGTTGAGCAAATGTCCTTATTGTGTACTTGAGCCTCTTTTGGATATATGCCTAGGAGTGGTATGGCTGGATCTTGAGGAAGCACTATTCCTAGTTGTCTGAGAAAGCACCAAATTGATTTCCAGAGTGGTTGTACAAGTTTACATTCCCACCAGCAGTGGAGGAGAGTTCCCCTTTCTCCACAACCTCTCCAACATGTATTGTCACTTGAGTTTTTCATCTTGGCCATTCTGATGGCTGTAAGATGAAATCTCAGGGTTGTTTTGATTCGCATTTCCCTGATGGCTAATGAGGTTGAGCATTTCTTTAAGTGTTTCTCTGCCATTCGATATTCCTCTGTCGAGAATTCTCTGTTTAGCTCTGCTCCCCATTTTTTAATTGGATTACTTAGTTTGCTGCTTTTCAGCTTCTTTAGTTTTTTATATATGCTGGATATTAGCCCTCTGTCAGATAAAGGGTTAGTAAAGATACTTTCCTGATCTGTAGGCAATCGTTTTGTTTTGATGATGGTGTCCTTTGCTTTACAAAAGCTTTTCAGTTTCATGTGGTCCCATTTATTGATTGTTGATCTTAGAGCCTGTGCTGTTGCTGTTCTGTTCAGGAAATTGTCCCCTGTGCCAATGAGTTCTAGGGTATTCCCCACTTTTTTTTCTAGCTGATTTAATGTGTCTGGTTTTATGTTGAGGTCTTTGATCCACTTGGACTTTGTGCAAGGTGATAAGTATGGATATATTTTCATTTTTGTACATGTAGACATCCATTTGGACCAGTACTATTTGTTGAAGATGCTATCTTTTTTTTATTGTATGGTTTTGGCGTCTTTATCAAAGATCAGGTATCCATAAGTGTGTGGGTTTATTTCTGGGTCCTCTGTTCAGTTCCATTGATCCACCATTCTGTTTCTATGCCAGTACCATGCAGTTTTTAAAACTGTTGCTCTATAGTACAGCTTGAGATCAGGGATGGAGATACCTCCAGAAGATCTTTTATTGTAGAGGATTGTTTTAGCAATTCTGAGTTTCTTTTTATTCCATACGAAGTTGAGAATTTTTCTTTCCAGGTCTGTAAAGAATTGTGTTGGCAATTTGATGGGAATTGCATTGAATCTGTAGATTGCTTTTGGTAAGATGGCCATTTTTACTATGTTAATCCTGCCAAGCCATGAGCATGGGAGATCTTTCCATCTTCTCATATCTTCCTCTAATTCTTTCTTCAGAGACTTGAAATTTTTTTCATCCAAGTTATTGACTTGCTTGGTTAGGGTTACACCAAGGTACTTTATGTCATTTGTGGCTATTGTGAAGGGTATTGTTTCCCTAATTTCTTTCTCAGCCCTTTTGTCTTTTGTATACAGGAGGGCTACTGATTTTTTTAGTTAATTTTGTATCTGGCCACTTTGTGAAGGTGTTTATCAGTTGTAGGAGTTCCCTGGTAGAGTTTTTGGGGTTGCTCACATATACTATCATATCATCTGCAAATAGTGATGATTTGACTTCTTCTTTTCCAATTTGTATCCCCTTGATCTCCTTCAACTGTCTTATTACTCTAGCTAGGACTTCAAGTACTATGTTGAAGAGATATGGAGAAAGTGCGCAGCCTTT
This sequence comes from Psammomys obesus, assembly GCF_907164565.1. Lineage (NCBI taxonomy): Eukaryota > Metazoa > Chordata > Mammalia > Rodentia > Muridae > Psammomys > Psammomys obesus. The sequence continues at coordinate 18,189,391 of NW_026596134.1, read as the reverse complement.
CTTGTCCCTGATTTCAGTGGGATTGCTTTAAGTTTTTCTCAATTTAGTTTGATGTTGGCTATAGGCTTGCTGTATATCACCTTTACTATGTTTAGATATGTGCCTTATATTCCTGATCTCTCCAATACTTTAAACATGAATGGATGTTGGATTTTGTCAAATGCTTTTTCATCATCTAGGGAGATTATCTTGTGTTTTTTTTTTTTTTCTTTCAGTTTGTTAATATGGTGGATCACATTGTTGGATTTCCTTATATGAATATACCATTCTTAGTCAAGAGAAATTAGGAAATGTAATGATTGCTTTCTTAGTATCCCATAGAAATAAAGTAAAAAACTGGCAGGAATGAGATGAGATAGCACTTTAAATATCAAAGGATTATCAGTGTTCATTTAGATATACTTATTACTTAGCACTTCAAAGAAAGCTTAACCACTTTCGTAAATTTACTTTCAAACTGTGTGGTTTGAGTATTAATATTTGTATCATTTGGGAGAGAATTGTGGTCATATTTACTCAAACTAAAATTGGATATTTGTTTAATTTAGTAATTGACTTCAATGAATTTTCCTATTCATCTCTGTAATTTATAGAGGATAAATGAGAACGAAAATAAAATTAAGTATAAAAATATATTGCCTAACATACAGCAATACTTTCATTGAATGTAATAACTCTAGGTATTAAAATGGAAAGCTTTATAAGCGGATGATCCAAATTGCATGACAGAAGTATTTGCCAATACCATAAAATGAAGGGTTTGTGAGTATAAAATCAGTGGCAGGTGTCTGCAAAGCTATTTAAAAAAGCATTCTAGGGCGGTGCCTGGAGAGTACTGTGTCTGAGAAGCGGGACAGCACTCTCCCTGCAGCGACCAAGAGACTGAACTCTGGGCCCTAAAACTACAGCGATCGATCATGTTTCCCAGGTGAGGGGAGGCTCCCACAGCGTGGGAATCGTTCGGGTCCACTCACAGCTGCCCAGCCAGAACCTGGAAGAATTCCCGGGTAATGCGGGCTTTGGGTCTCAGGGCTGGAGCCGCAAGCCTGCATGTCCCGATCACTTTCCCAGGCTGATCGGTGGGCACAAGGGTGCCTGAGACTGCGAGTCCCAGTTGCAAGAAAACCCCATGGGGAACAAATTTGTGAGTCTGATCACAGGTCACCCAGTTTTTCCCTGGAAAGTCTCACGAACCGCAGGTACCAGCCGCCAGCACAACTGAACTCCCGCCTAGCATGGAGAGCAGCTGCTTGCCCAGCTCACCAGTACAGACAAGCTGCATGCTCCAGGGCAACAGAGACTGAGAACCCCTGTCCGGTGAGGGCCCCACAGGGAAGGAAGAAACCGTGCTGCTGGGGTCACCTAGGCTTTGCCTGGGGAAAGTCTAGCAGACCGCAGATCGCAAACAGGTGAGTAGGCCCAGCCATCACAGATCTGGGCCCAAGCAGGGAGCACAGAGTTATTGGGAACCTACCTCCCGCAGACTAGTAGGCGGGCTCACGCTCCACCAGCCCAGAGGCCTGCTTTGTACCAACTACTCCTTACAGACAGAACTGTGTGCCCAAAGACACCAGAGTCTTAGAGTCACTGTCTGGAGAAACCCTCACAAAGAACAAGGAATGAAGCAAAGGGGATGGACTTAGGCAACCCAGTATAACCCTGGAAAAGGTCCCACAGACTGACCCAACCCAGGGAACTGCTGTGCCCCAGATAGCCTGCTGTTACCAGGAGAGCAGTACTCACCTGCCACAGATTACCTCTTGGGTCCTGGGGCACAGAGTCCCAACCTCAGACCTACAAAAGACCAGGAACCCTGAGATCAACCCCCAGATACTGCTCCAAGGGGCAACCAGTTATCCCTAACAAAACTGACCAAACCATGGGACACACAGGTTACAGCAGCTGATCACTAAATTTACAGCAAGAAACCCAGAAGGAGGGCAGCTGTCTCCAGGACTTCTCCCGGTGAAAGGAGAGCCCTCTTGACTAATCAGGACCACAGTTACCACCCAGGTCTCTATGCCTGAGGTGAGCTGTAGCAACTCCTGAAAAACACCGGCCATCCAGTGACTATACCCAAAAAGCTGAGAAGGCTTCCTTCAGGAAAAACGATCTTCCTGCCAAAGGGATTCTCTCCACTACAAGAGTCCAGGAACAACCAAAAACTAACTTCAAACAACTAAGATAGCACAATGGGTAGAGGACAGCATAAAAGTTCAACCAACAAAAGCCAGAGCAATATGGCATCTCCAGAACCCAGTTATCCAGGGGCAAATAGCCCTAGACACCCCAGCATAACTGAAATTCAAGATGACCTAACATCTATGCTCATGAAGAACATAACAGGGGAAACAAATAAAATACGAAAAGAAATATAGGAAGCTGAAGCCAAACAGTTTGTGGCCTTTAGAGAGGAAATGCTTAAATCACTGAATGAAATAAAAGAATCAGTGGATTGTTCAAACAAACAGCTGAAGGAATTGATGGAAAAACATGAAAATACAGTCAAACAGGTGAAGGAAACCAACAAAATAGCTCAAGACCTGACGATAGAATTGGAAAAATTAAAAAAAAAAACACAAATGGAAGAAATTGTGGAGAGAAAGAACTTAGGGAAGAAAGCAGGAACTACAGAGGTTAGCATAACCAATAGGCTACAAGAAATGGAAGAAAGAATCTCAGGTGTGGAATATACAATGGAAGAAATAGATGTATCTGTCAAAGAAAATGTTAAATCTAAAAAATTCCTGACACAGACTGTCCAAGAAATTCAAAACAAAATAAAAAAGACAAAACCTAAGAATAATAGGAATAGAGGAAAAAGAAGATTACCTGCACCAAGGCCCAGAAAATATTTTCAACAAAATCATTGAAGAAAATTTCCCCAACTTAAAGGAGAGGCCAATAAAAATACAAGAGGCCTATAGAACAACCAATAAATTAGACCAGAAAAGAAAATCCTCCTGCCACATAAGAATCAAAACCGTAAGTATACAGAACAAAGAAAAAATACTAAAAACTGCAAGAGAAAAAGGCCAAGTAACATATAATGGCAAACCCATTAGAATCACACCTGACTTTTCAACAGAGACTATGAAAGCCAGAAGGGCCTGGATGGATATCATGCAGACCCTAAGAGAACAAAGATGTCAGCCCAGGCTACTATACCCAGCAAAACTCACAGTCCTCATAGACGGAGAAAACAAGATATTCAATGACAAAAACAAATTTCAACAATACCTACAAACAAATCCAGCATTACAGAAGACACTAGAAGGGAAAATACAACCCAAGAAAACTAGCCACATTCAAGAAAACACAGGAAATAAATAACCTCACTACAGTAAAACAAAAAGCAACTAAGCAAACAACCTTATGAACACAGCCAACATCAAAATCAAAGGATCTAACAGCCACTGGTCATTAATCTCTCGCAATATTAATGGACTTAATTCTCCAATAAAAAGACACAGATTAACAGAATGGATGCATAAACAAAACCCAGCAATCTCTTGTATACAAGAAACACATGTAAGTCACAAAGATACACATTACCTGAGGATAAAGGGATGGAAGACGGCTTTCCAAGCAAATGGATGCAAGAAGCAAGCAGGAGTAGCCATTTTAATATCTGATAAAATAGACTTTCAACCAAAATTAATCAAAAGAGATGGGGAAGGACACTTCATACTCATCAAGGGAAAATTCCACCAAGAAGACATCACAATCCTGAACATCTATGCCCCAAATACAAGGGCACCCACATTTGTGAAAGAAACATTGATAAAACTTAAACCACACATAGATCCCCACACACTAATAGTGGGAGACTTCAACAACCCACTCTCAACAAAGGACAGGTCAATTAAACAGAAATTAAACAAAGAAACAATATCTCTAACAGAGGTCATGAATCAAATGGACCTAACAGACATTTACAGAACTTTACACCCAAACACAAAAGAATTTACCTTCTTCTCAGCACCTCATGGAACCTTCTCCAAAATAGACCACATTGTTGGTCACAAAGCAAGCCTCAACAGATACAAGAAGATTGAAATAATCCCTTGTATCCTGTCTGATCACCATGGAATAAATCTAGACCTCAATAACAACAGAAATAGCAAAAAATCTACACACACATAGAAACTGAACAACTTGCTACTAAAAGACAGCTGTGTCAGGGAAGAAATAAAGAAAGAAATTAAAAATTTCCTAGAACTCAATGAAAATGAAGACACAACATACCCAAACTTATGGGACACAATGAAGGCAGTGCTAAGAGGAAAGTTCATAGCACTAAGTGCCTTCAAGAAGAAATTTAAGACAGCACATTCAAGCAAATTAATGGACCACTTAAAAACCCTAGAAAAAGAAGAAGCAGACACACCAAAAAGGAGTAGACAGCTGGAAATAATCAAACTCAGGGCTGAAATCAATCAATTAGAAACAAATAAAACAATTCAAAGAATCAATGAAACCAAGAGCTGGTTCTTTGAGAAAATCAACAAGATCGACAAATCCTTAGCCAAGCTAACTAAAAGGCAGAGAGACACCACCCAAATCAACAAAATCAGAAATGAAAAGGGGGACATAACTACAGACACTGAGGAAATCCAAACAATCATTGGGACTTACTTCAAAAGTCTATATGCCACTATTTTTGAAAATCTAAACGAAATAGACAATTTTCTTGATCGAGTTGATTTACCAAAGCTGAATCAGGACCAGGTAAATCAATTAAATAGTCCTATATCCCCCAAAGAAATAGAAGCAGTCATCAAAAGTCTCCCAACCAAAAAGAGCCCAGGACCAGATGGCTTCAGCGCACAATTCAACCAGAACTTCAAAGAAGAACTAACTCCAATTCTCTTCAAACTATTCCACAAAATAGAAACAGAAGGAACATTACCAAACTCATTCTATGAAGCCACAGTAACCTTGGTACCTAAACCTCACAAAGACTCAACAAAGAAAGACAATTTCAGGCCAATCTCCCTTATGAACATTGATGCAAAAATACTCAACAAAATACTCCCAAACTGAATACAAGAACACATCAAAGATATCATCCACCATGACCAAGTAGGCTTCATCCCAGGCATGCAGGGGTGGTTCAATATACGGAAATCCATCAATGTGATCCACCATATTAACAAACTGAAAAAAAAAAAAAACATGATAATCTCCCTAGATGCTGAAAAAGCATTTGACAAAATCCAACATCCAATCATGTTTAAAGTATTGGAGAGATCAGGAATACAAGGCACATATCTAAACATAGTAAAGGCGATATACAGCAAGCCTATAGCCAACATCACACTGAACGGAGAGAAACTTAAAGCAAACCCACCGAAATCAGGGACAAGACAAGGCTACCCACTCTCAATATCTCTTCAACATAGTGCTGGAAGTCCTTGCTAGAGCAATAAGACAGTTGAAGGAGATCAAGGGGATACAAATGGGAAAGGAAGAAGTCAAATTATCACTATTTGCAGATGATATGATAGTATAGGTGAGTGACCCCAAAAACTCTACCAGGGAACTCCTACAGCTGATAAACACCTTCAGCAAAGTGGCTGGATACAAAATTAACTAAAAAAATCAGTAGCCCTCCTGTATACAAAAGACAAAAGAGCTGAGAAAGAAATTAGGGAAACAACACCATTCACAATAGCCACAAATGACATAAGGTACCTCGGAGTAACCCTAACCAAGGAAGTCAATAACTTGGATGAAAAAAATTTCAAGTCTTTGAAGAAAGAATTGGAAGAAGATATGAGAAGATGGAAAGATCTCCCATGCTCCTGGCTTGGCAGGATTAACATAGTAAAAATGGCCATCTTACCAAAAGCAATCTACAGATTCAATGCAATTCCCATCAAATTGCCAACACAATTCTTTACAGACCTGGAAAGAAAAATTCTCAACTTCATATGGAATAACAAGAAACCGAGAATTGCTAAAACAATCCTCTACAATAAAAGATCTTCTGGAGGTATCTCCATCCCTGATCTTAAGCTGTACTATAGAGCAACAGTTTTAAAAACTGCATGATACTGGCATAGAAGCAGAATGGTGGATCAATGGAACTGAACAGAGGACCCAGAAATAAACCCACACACTTATGGATACCTGATCTTTGATAAAGTCGCCAAAACCATACAATGGAAAAAAGATAGCATCTTCAACAAATAGTACTGGTCAAAATGGATGTCTACATGTAGAAAAATAAAAATAGATCCATACTTATCACCCTGCACAAACCTGAAGTCCAAGTGGATCAAAGACCTCAACATAAAACCAGACACATTAAATCGGCTAGAAAAAATAAGTGGGGAATACCCTAGAACTCATTGGTAGAGGAGAAAACTTCCTGAACAGAACACCAACAGCACAGGCTCTAAAAGCAACAATCAATAAATGGGACCTCATGAAACTGAAAAGCTTTTGCAAAGCAAAGGACACCGTCATCAAAACAAAGCAACTCCCTACAGACTGGGAAAGAATCTTCACCAACCCTATATCTGATAGAGGACTCACATCCAGTGTATATAAAGAACTAAAGAAGCTGAAAAGCAGCAAACCAAGTAATCCACTTAAAACATTGAGAACAGAGCTAAACAGAGAATTCTCTATAGACGAATATCGAATGACAGAGAGGCACTTAAAGAAATGCTCAACCTCATTAGCCATTAGGGAAATGCAAATCAAAACAACCCTGAGATTTCACCTTACACCCATGAGAATGGCCAAGATCAAAAACTCAAGTGACAGCACATGCTGGAGAGGTTGTAGAGAAAGGGGAACCCTTCTCCACTGCTGGTGGTATGTAAATTTGTACAACCACTCTGGAAATCAATCTGGTGCTTTCTCAGACAACTAGGAATAGCGCTTCCCCAAGATCCAGCCATACCACTCCTAGGCATACATCCAAAAGAGGCTCAAGTACACAATAAGGACAGTTGCTCAATCATGTTTGTAGCAGCTTTATTTGTAATAGCCAGAAGCTGGAAACAACCCAGATGCCCCTCAACTAAAGAATGGATGCACAAAATGTGGTACATCTATACAATGGAATATTACTCTGCAATGAAAAATAAGGAAATCATGAAATTTGCAGGTAAATGGTGGGACCTGGAAAGGATCATCCTGAGTGAGTTGTCCCAGAAGCAAAAAGATACACACAGTATATACTCACTCATATATACATACAACATAGGATAAACCCACTAAAATCTGTACATCTAAACAAACTAAGCAAAAGAGAGGACCCTAACTAAAATGCTCAATCCCCATCCTGAAAGGCAAAGAGGATGGACATCAGAAGAAGAAGAAAACAGGAAACAATCTAGGAACCTGCCACAGAGGGCCTCTGAAAGCCTCTGCCCTGCAGACTATCAAAGCAGATGCTGAGCCTGATGGCCAACTGTTGGGCAGAGTGAATGGAATTTTATGTAAGAAGTGGGAAATAGTAAGAGCTGGAGAGGACAGGGTCTCCACAAGGAGAGCAATAGAACAGAAAATTTGAACACAGGGAACTTCCCAGAGACTTACACTCCAAGCAAGGACTATTCATGGAGATAACCTAGAACCCCTGCACAGGTGTAGCCCATGGCAGTTCAGTGTCCATGTGGGTTACATAGTAATGGGAAGAGGGACTGCCTCTGACATAATCTGATTGGCCTGCTCTATGATCACCTCCCCCTGAAGGGGGAGAAGCCTTACCAGGCCACAGAAGAGGACAATGCAGCCACTTTTGATGAGAACTGATAGACTAAGACCAGAAAGGAGAGGAGAACCTCCCTTATTAGTCGACTTGGGGAGCGGCATGCATGCAGAAAGGGGAGGGGGGTGGGATTGGGAGGAGAGGAGGGAGGGGCTTATGGGGGGATACAAAATGAATAAAGTGTAATTAATAAAAAATTTAAAAAATGAGTAAATTGTAAAAAAAAAAGCATTCTAGTAATCTCTAGAGGATATTTACACATTTAAAATATGTTATGTTTTTTAGTGTGCACGCATTGTTTTTGTAACAGTAAAACACACAAACTGTAGATAGCCATGTTGGTTTGTTGAGAAAAGCAAAGACAGAAGAGCAAACAGATGAAGGTCTAAAAGATGTTTATACTCAAATTACAAAATATAGAAAACTTAAGTAAATAAACTTTTTTGTAAAAGTTTGTTTGAATCATACTCAACCAAGTATCATGCATGGAGATAACCTAGAACCCCTGCACAGATGTAGCTCATGGAAGTTCAGTGTCCAAGTGGATTCCATAGTAATGGGAACAGGGACTGCCTTTGTCATAAACTGATTAACCTGCTCTTTGATCACCTCCTCCTGAGAGGGGAGCAGCCTTACCAGGCCACAGAATATGACAATACAGCCACTCCTGATGAGATCTGATTGACTAGGAGCAGAAGGAAGGAGAGAGGGACCTCCCCTATCAGTGGACTTGGGGAGGGGCATGTGTGAAAAAAAGAAAGGGAGGGTGGGATTAGGAGGAGAGGAGGGAGTGGTTTATCTGGGGATACAAAATAAATGAAGAATAATTAATAGAAGTTAAAAAAAAAGTTTGTTTACTCTTCTTGGCTAGTGTCTGAGCCATGGATATAAGCAGTTTCCTTAAATTTGAAATTGTGAATTCTGCAGATATCTTTGACAAGAACAGGACATGGAGGCATAGTTTCTGTTTTTATGCTGGTTGCCACTCTTCTAAGCAATGAGCTAATGCCTATTGGGCATTCACAGTATGTTTTATACAGTAATTCAGTGACATTGACAGATAATTTACTTTTATTTAATTATTCCTCTGCTAGTAATTGTGAATATAGCACCTGCTTTAAAAAATAAAAGATAAATAAAACATAAAATTGAAAGAACATCATTGCATATGTCTTTTCATGTATGTAATGAATGATTTTTGCACAGATGTATTTAACCATGATAATGGTAATAACTAACAAAAATTTAAATCTAGAACAAAGTATAAATCTGGAACAAAGTAACACAGATGAGAAAGTCAGAACGTAGAGTAGTGAAGGCCTCATTTTGAAGTCTTGTCTGTCTCTACATTGTACTGAAGAAAAATAAATTCAACAAAAGTGACCCAAAAATTTTACTCATCAGTTGAAGTATCCACAAAGAGAGTTTGACATGGAGTGGTCATATCTATAATTTGAGACAGAAAGTTCTCAAATTTAAGTCCAGCAAGGGCCATACAGTGAGATTCAGCCCTGTGAAGCTAACAGAGAAACATGTAAGAGCCTGGAGAGAAACCACAGACCATCCATGCAATGCTCCTTACATTTCCCTGCACACATTCTTAGTTCTTGGTAAAGGTTTAATTCTTATAAAAATTCCTCTTATGCCTTGGCTTCTGTTTTATCTCTAGGAATGTTCATTTCATACCTTTAAATCAATTCTGGCCTGTCCCTTAGTTTTCAAAATTCCTATGTTTCTGTCTTAAAAAAAAAAAAAAAGTCACTATCCTGTCTTCAGGAGCAAGGAAAGGATTTAACATGTGAGAATCACATTTTAATCAAAGTGGCCCAATGACAAAAAGGGCTTTTACTCCCACACAACATCAGCTTGCTTTAACTGTGAGTATGGAAGTGTCACCATAACATTTTGACCTTTTCAAGAGAACTCAAAAAATAAATAGCAAAAAAGAAAGAAACAAAAAAAAAAAAAAGAAAAGAAAAGCAGATTCAAAATAACCTTGAGCTTCAGCCAGCATTATATTACAAGACATACACATTTGCAATTCCTCTTTCCTACCAGCATCCACTCAAGTGTGTCTCCAATGTGTGCCCAGGTTGCTAATGCGATAAGGATGGTAAAAATTGTTTTAGAGAGTTTTATCTATAGCATGGCAACTGTGTGATTAGTTTTAAGGATGATGAAAATTGACTGATCTACTTGTAGCAGGAGGGACTCTCGTGTGTAAGCCAAACCTATAAGAAAACCATCAATGCACCAAACACACTGAAAAAAACTAACATTTATAGAGGGCAGACTTGTGGCCTAGACTCATTGTGTCCTCCAGAGCCATAATGAGACGAGAGGGTCTCCTACTTGGAATTTGAACATGAACAACATTGCTGGTACAAAAGTTAATAGAAGAAACAATCTTAATAATAAGATACCCATTTTATATTAATGAATGGAAATTATATGTATTTTATCATCTTGGATTTCTTATAAAGAACAAGTTTGTAATAGGTCCAATTTTATATAGTTTTGTTTGTTTTGATTCATTATTTATTATTTGTTTGTCTGATTGTCTAGATGACCAAAGCATAAGCTAAGGCTTGAGTAGCTAAAGGGTATCTTTTCAATTAGATTTAGGGCAAATATTGTGTTCAAAACTTCTAATATTTTGAGAAAAGTGATATTCTCTCTTTGCTCGGTTATTCCTGTCAAAGACACATGAGAGATTGCCAGCTCCTTTCAACTTCTCTCTAGTTTTTTGAATCCTGGATAAATTCATGACAGACAACTGTGCTATTGGTTTACGACCTGTCAGAAACTCTTCAGGAATCCTCCAAGCACAAAAGCTTTAGCATTTCTAACAGAACTGTGAGGGAGGTTCTGTTGCAATGCTCACTGTACCATCATGGCGGAACACAGGAAAACAGAAGTTGAGCTACTTGATTAAGTTCATGATGTTGAGAAGGGAAAGAGCTAAACCCAGACATCTACAGTCCCTGCTGAAAGGGCAATGCTACAGAAACCAAAGGGCCTGCAGAGTCCACACACCACAGCAGGTAAGGGAGAAGGTAGGAGTCAATCCTTAAGACCCAAATGGAAGTTGGTGATGGAGGCTTTCAATTTCTCAGTATCCAGACATGTCTCCTGGGTGAGGAAAACCTGTGACCTGAAAACAGTCTCATGCAATTTTTCTTCTGTAGCAACGATTTCCACAAGACTGTCAATAAGCATTGACATCCATTTTCATTTCAGATCTCAGCTTCACCCTTCATATTACCTCCCTCTGCGTTGTGGCCATTATTCTGGGAAACCTATCCCTGCACCGGGGTCTGGACATTTCAGTTCAGCTATTCCATTACATCTATGTGATTGAATTATACAGAGAGCCCCTACAACTATGCTTTGCTTCAATTTGTCATGACTTGGAAAGAGATGATTTGTTCAGAGGATTTAGTGCTCTCATCTCTTGAAAGATGTTTTGTTACTTCTGCTGTTTGTCTGTTTCATACCAAATTCATTTGTGTCTAGCTGCTGAATTTAGGAAAGCATAACTGTAAGATTTCAGAGTGGCAAAGGGGAAAACTTAGTAAGTAGTCATCTTTCCAACTGCTGGATCTGCCGGGCAGTGAGTTAGTTCTGTACACTGCCTATATGTTGCCTGCTCTGTCCATGCAGGATGCTTTAGACCAGGTCCTGCGATGTGATCTTGGCACTAGTTGTAGTTTGTATCTGAAATGTTCCCTGTAGGCAATGTATTGAGTTTTGGACTGCAGATAGCAGTATTAATTTGGAGCTTTAGGAAGGGGTGGGGGAGTGGATGGCTGGTCAAGTCTACAGCCTGCATTCTGTGCTTCCTACTCATGTTTATGAGTAGCTACCAGAAAAACTCTTGCCACCCTGGGCTAAGCTTGTCTGCCTTGCTTTTCCTAGTGTGACATGTTGAAACCTATCCACAACCAGTAGCCAAAATGGTTTCCCCTCTTCCCTCTTTTTCTATTAGGTATTGCATCACAGTGATGAAAGGAAGCAAAAACCTCACCATACCAAATCTTCCATGACAATCAGACTCTGACTTCCTCCTCTGTCCCTACCGTCATTCTTGGTCTTTCATCTTTTGAGATCTAGTCAGACTCAGATGAGAGCTTTCCTTTAGTCAAGCGCTTCATTTTGTGTCCTTCTGCCTGGTAAGGTTATATGCTCCCCTGCCTTCTGCTGCAAACGGCATCACCTCTTACTCTCATGATGTTGCAGGCTGCAGAGGCACTGATCACCTCATCAAGGATGCTTCAAAGTACACTTTTATGTACGTACACTAACTGCTCACATTCTATATGTCTCGTTGAGAACTAGAGTACAGCCCTGAATCACAAGCTTACAATGACTTTCCTCTGAACAGAAGTTTTGAACATACTCAGTGTAGGATTGCTACTTATTAATTGCTCATGAACACTTTTTTTTGTCTAAAATTTATAATATTCTAACATCTAACCTCAGGAATACTATTCTTTTTCAATAAGTGTATAAAAATAGAAGGTGGCATTTTTCTTTTACCAAGAATTATTTTCTTTTAGCCACATCTTTATGTGGGAGGAAGAGAAATATATAAGGCATGTATCAAAAAAAATCAACAAAATCTATAAATATTTTTTATCTTTTATGAGCTGCTATTGAAGATATTTCCATTAAAGGTAAAATAAGAAAAGCAGACCAAATATATTTAAATATCATGTATTTGACTTTAAATGTTTTTAGTGAGTTAGTATTTACAATACCTCCCTTGCCCCTCCCTCTCTCCCTCCCTCTCTCTTTATCTTCCTTATTCATGCCCTCATGAGCATGAGTGTGTATGTTTATGTGCATGTTCATGTGGATGTCTGTGTGTCTATAAAACACTGTAGATGAATGCGGAGTCAGTAGAGAATGTCTGCCTTGATAGACTCTCTAAGAGTTCTCCATGAGTTCAAGTACAGCTAATGAGCATAGATGGTCGGGCCAGCATGTGCTCTGTCAGGCGAATTATTAGTTGTCTTCGTAGCATTAGAAAGTAAGAATAGAAGACCCATCTGTAGAAACTTAGTAAATGTTAGAAGAGTTGAGGGTAAAGGAGGAAAGGAATGAGGCTCTTGAAATCTATCATTTACTAATCAGCCTTTCACCTTGAGAGTCAATACTTTTCACTAGGCATCACCTTATTATCCTTGCAAATCTCTTTGGATATATTTCTTTTTTCATGGCATTTTTTCCCTTAAATTATCTTCCTTATACTTTGGGGAAAAAAAAGCTATGACTAACTAGCCTATTTTTTCATGTGGTTTGACATGTGATATTCTCCTTTATGGAAACTCAGCTCTACCTGAAATCATTCTCTCTTCCTGGTTCTTCCTGTGCTGTGCAAGCACTCAAGCATCAGCTTGGTCATTCTCAGAGAGAGCATCTCTCCTCCAGGTATTTGTTCTCTGTTATCTTCCTACCTGCTATTGTATCACTTAGCTGTTGGAAAGCAAAATAGTCTCCCTTAGATAAAAAATTATTTCAGTACTGTATCTGTGAGGAGATGACAGAGGAACTTGGAAGGAGCATGCTAACTATGTGAGGGTGAATGATGCTCCTTAGATACAAGGGTTAGAGGATTTCGTACACCTAGATTTCATGTGTTTCGTCTTATTAGTGATTATTTATTAGGAGAAAATCATGATGGAATAATTAAAATTAGGTACCATTTCCAGAAGGTACACTGGAAGAAAAGACTGCTGCATTTGAAGAAAAAAACTAATATTAGGACTGAGAAAAAGTTAACATCTAGGCATAGAGATAAGAAACAAAATCAAGGTATAAATCTTGGCTACCAGTGAACATGTATTTCATCATAATCAGATTTTAGTAGATATTAAATTCCCTAAGTTCATTAAAAGTCAATTACAGAATATGAAATGAGTTTTGAATGACGCATAAGAAATAAGTGACCATAGCTATAGAAATTTCTTTTGGGGGGCAGAATAAATTGTATAGAGCTTGATGTTCTGTATGTAATAAACTATGTATACATGCTATGGTCATCGCAGTTTCTAAGAAACTCCTAAAAGGAGTTTGCATTTTCTAATTTTCAATATTTTTTATAATATTCAAAAAGTCATATAACTCATATCATTTTACTGATGAGAGGATTGAAAGTGATGAGAAAATGGTTCTTTCACAAAAATTAACAAATCATTATAAAATAGTTAACAGGTTATTATAGTTAGTCCCAAGTACAAATTTTTTTAGTGTCAACAGGTATCACACAGATTGATAAGCTCAGATACAAGACAGTACACTACTAGGACCAGCTAGAAGTCTGACATTGTAGACTATTATGATGAGCTCATGCCCAAGAAAGTTATCATCAGAACCATTGCTGCTTTATCTTTAACTTATCACAAAACAATCTCAAAATTTATCATTTAAAATAAAAAAGACACTTATAGAGACCAGTTGCTTTTTAGAGCACAATTTTGAAATTTAATATTCAGAGTCTCAAACGGTAGGTGCACACTGTGAAATATTCATTCTACTCTGCATACTTGAATAAATTATTTATTATGAATTCTGGCTAGGATTCCACTATGGGATGGAAAGATGGAATTAACTGATAGACTTTTTTGCCACTTGTAGTTAGTGTTTCCTTTCCCTGTTCTTGCCTGAAGAGCTGCTTTTGCAGCATAATGTTTGAAAATGGCAGATTGTTTTTCAGACTGCCTTGAGGATTTATTAACATTGGAGTTCATTCTCGTCTTTGGAATTCCAAGAATGACTCTCTTTAATGAAGAAAGAAGCTCCCTAATATGGGAATACAATCCATTCTCCTCTGCTTTTCTGTAAGACTTTTATATAAAGGCTGCTCTATCTAATGGCCACAGACTTTGACATTGACAGCAACTATGAATGAAAAGCCAAGACACTCAAGAGTCAGGGCCCTTGATAAAGATAAACACAGGCAATGATTCAGCTCTAAGGTCGTATCCTTCAGATTTCTTATAGGAGACAAAATATAATGCAGTCATGTTTGACTATATTTTAGTTGGTGCTGTAGTTCTTGGATAGAAAACATCTTAACTGTCATGATGGGAGAAAAGTAAACCCAGGAGAATTTTAGTATCCTGATCAACTTAATACAGACAGTGACAGTTTAAACACAAGAATTAAGTCACATGATGTTTCAATGCAGAGGATTTCCTTTCTGTGGAATGCAGTGTTTATGACAGCTCCTTTCAAATAATATGTTTCAAATGGCTCAGGATGTCTGCTTTACTCAGTGGAATAATATTCATAGAGAAGTGTTTTCTTTGAAGCATGAAAGATGAAAACCTAGCTTATATTTATTCATCTCAAACCTTGAAAATAGAGCTTCTCTACCAGAAGCAAGTTGAATCTCAGAAATGACATATTCTCATATTGCTGTTCACATTTTCTCTAAGGAAACAATAGGAAAATATGTTCACTGTGATTAGTGCCTTGATTCTATTTTTTCAGAGTATAAATTCTAATTTTCCATAGTTAGGAGATGTTAAAAAACACACTAAAATGAGGATAGATTATCCTTCAGATTTTAACAGAAAATAACATAAAGAAGAGAAGTGAAGACAGAAATATTTTTGGAAATAAACACTATTTCCAAGAGATCATGAGCATAAATGAGACCATGAAGGTCAAGCTGCATTGCCTCAGAGGTTTGTGTAACATCCCTTTATATGGATCTATATTAAGGAATTTTGTATGTATGGAGGGTTCTTTCTGTATGACAGAGCAATGTTTGAAATCAACTTTGCAAGACATAGGATGCTTATACATATATTGTGAGATATCCACTCATTTTTTCTACTTCTTTTTAAAAATTCTTTATTAATTATGTTTTATTCACTTCCTATCCCCCCTGTGGTTCCCTCCCTCCTCTGGTCCCAATCCCCCCCTTCCTCCACCCTCTGCATGCATGCCTCTCCCCAAGTCCACATATAGGGGAGATCTTCTTTCCCTTCCTTCTGATCCTAGTCAATTAGGTCTCATCAGGAGTGGCCGCATTGTCTTTTTCTGTGGCCTGGTAATTCTGCTTCCCCCTCACGGGGAGGTAATTAAAGAGCAGGCCAATCAGTTCATGTCAGAGACAGTCCCTGTTTCTATTACAATGGAACCCTCTTGGATACTGAACCACCATCTATGCAGAGGTCTTAGGTTACCTCCATGCATAGTCCTTGGTTGGAGCATCAGTCTCAGGAAAGACCCCTGTGATCATCCTGAGTGAACTATCCCTGAAGCAGAAAGACACACACAGTATATACTCACTCATATAGACATATAATATAGGATAAACCAAATAAAATATGTACACCTAAAGAAACTAATCAAGAGGGAGGACTCTTGCTAAACGGCTCAATCCCTATCCAGAAGGGCAAAGAGGATGGGCATCAGAAGAAGGAGAAAAGAGGGAACAAGTCAGGAGCCTGACACAGAGGACCTCTGAAAAGCTCTACCCTGCAGACTATCAATGCAGATGCTGAGACTTATAAGCAACCTTTGGGCAAAGTGCAGGGACTCTTATGAAAGAAGTGGGAAACAGTAAGATCTGGAGAGGACAGGAACTCCACAAGGAGAGCAACAGAACCATTCTTTCTACTTCTGAAAGATGCTTGAAAATAGTGGTCTTTTCAATGCAGAAAAATGTCGTTTCAGCCCAGCACAGAAAAACGCTATTGTAGCAGAAACCAGTACCCTCAGAAATTCCCTCGATACCCAAAGGGGAATGAATTTAGTATAAAGGCACATGTTAGGAGGATAAAGGTAAGTGGAGGTAATTTCTTGGAGAACATAACAGAATATTTCAAAAAGTTCTAAGTTCTTGATAAATAGAGGAATATCCCTTTTGTTACTGTTCCTTGCAATTTAAAATGTGTCATTGTAAGAGTTTTCTCCTTTGATTTGATTTTCCATTTTTTTGTACAATATATATGTTGGGGATAATTATCTCATTAGTTTACAGAAGAAGAACCTTAGGCATAAAAAGATGCCTTGTCAGATCACAGATGGTAATTCACAGAGGATCCTTGTCCAAGTCATAGAATTCCAACATACAGATTTTTATAACAACCACTGTGAGGATCTTTAAGTAAGTGACCTTATGTGGAAGATAAAGTTGTTCCCAGTTTTGCACTGTATGTTGTTAAGGAAAGAAGGACAAAAAATTGTGCATTTTCTAATTTTGTTGTTATAGAAAATGTAGAAAGGAAAATAAGAACAAAGTTCCCCTCCAAACAATAAGAAAGAAGAGGAGCTTGTGAGATGGCTAAGCAGTTAAGGGTACTGGCTGCCCTTCCAGAGGACCTGGGTTCAGTCCCCATCACCCACATGGCAACTCACCATTGCCCGTAACTCCAATTCTGTGGATCAGACATCCTCACACCAAAAGACATGCAGACTTCAACACAAATGCACATAATATAGAAATAAATAAGTTATTAAAAGGAAAAAGATGAAAAGAAGACAATGAATAAAAAGCAAAAGTTTATCATTTTAACCTGAGTGATAACTACACAAATTATATATAATATACAAAGGATATATACAAATTGTCTATATATACATCTTGACAAGTTGTCAAGATGTCTGTTTAAGGTTTTCACAGTATCATGAAAATTTATCTGAATGGAAAAGTACAAATTAATTATGTAATATAGTTTTATGTATGCATAAACTTTATTATAATTCCATGCATACATGTAGAAAACTTATTTACATAAAATTATTAGTACAGTAGCAATTTTTATCTGTTGTATACTTTATTATACAACTCACAAAATGTGTCCTTTAAATTGTACACAGTGCAAATCTGTACAAAAATAGGAAGCCCTAGGTAGTCATGAGTAAAATGGTCAAATTACATGACTGTAACTTACATAAACTTGTATTTACATTTTATTCCTCAAAATCAAATGAACCCGGGGTACTTTCTACACATGTATAAACTTGCACTAAAGAAATATCAAAGAAATCTTCTGAGATGTTTTTCTCTCTCTTCCATATCTCAACTGCATCTTAACTTTATGTGCTTCTTGATTGTTCTTCCAGAGTTCTTTCTTATATCATCTTCCTCTTAGCTCCAGACCACTCATACTGCTACCTTACCTCAGCAAAGGAAATGTGTAGTAATTCACCTAAGTGACTTTAATAGATGAAGTAAGTGTGTGTGTGTGTGTGTGTGTGTGTGTGTGTGTGTGTGTATGCACATGTGAGCATTCAGTAAGTGATTTCATAACAAATTCAGTCACAGGGCTTGTACTGGATATATCACCTACCTTGATAAGTCATAAAAATATGAAATAAAAGAAATCTCTCCATGATTAAATATCATGTCTCTGCACTAATATTTCAATTCATAACAAATTTAAGAATGGTCTGATGTTATTTTGCCATTTTTCTTTTTTTTTCATTTTTTTATTTAATTATTTTTATTTTTATTACTTATTGCAATCCGAGCACTTGGGAAGTTGAAAAAATTCAAGAGTTCAAGGCCACTCTTAGCTATATAAAAAGAATTTGTGGCCAGAACAGGCTTTATGAGATCCTGCCCAAATACTCTTTTACAGTAAACATTTTGTTACTATCTGTCCATCTGCAATGACATTTCTCACTAAAACAATGTGTTTTTATTCAGTGTTTTCGTCACAATTTACTCATTATATATCCCAACTGAAGCCCCCTCCCTCAACTCCCCCAGTCCCTACCTCTTCCCCTCATCTCCTTCCTCTAGCCCATTGAAAGGGGGAGTTCTCCATTATTAACATCTGCCCATAGCTTGTTAAGTCTCATCAGGACTGCCTGGATCCTCTTCCTCCATGGCCTGGCAAGTGTGCATCACCAGGGGTGAGTGAACAGAGAGCATCCAACTGAGTTCATGATATGGGCAGCCCTTAATCCCCTCACTCAGAGATCCACATGGAGACTGAGCTGCCAATCGGCCACATCTGAGCAGCGGTCTAGGTCCTCTCCATACATGGTCCTTAGTTTGTACATCATTCTGCAGGACATCCTGGACTCAGACAGTTTCCTTGTGGGGCTCCTGTCCCTCCATGTCTCTCTAATCCCACCCCCCCTCTTCTTCCATAAGATTCCCTGCACTCAGCCCAAAGTTTGGCCCTGAGTCTCAGCATTTGTTTTGATCACGTGTTGGGTGAATCATTTCAGAGGACCCTCTACAGTAGACTCCCATCTTGTTTCCTCTCTTCTGCTGCTTCAGGTGTCTATCCTGTTTGCAATGCTGAATGAGATTTAAGCATCCTCCCTAGAGTCCTCCTTAGTGTTTAGTTTCATTAGGTCTGTAGATGGCTATCCTGTATTATACAGTTAATATCTGCTTATTACTAAATATATACCATACCTGTCTTTCTGTTTCTGGGTTATCTCACTCAGGATGATCTCTTCTAGTTCCATCCATTTGCCTGCAAATTTCATGATTTCCTTGTTTTTGATTGCTGAGTACTATTCCATTGTATAGATGTAGTACCACAATTTCTGTATTCATTCCTCCATTAAGAGACATCTAGGTTGTTTCCAAAAATTGGCTATTACAAATAAAGCTTCTCTGAACATAGTTAAGCAAATGTCCTTATTGAATGGTGGTGCATCTTTTGGGTATATGCCTAGGAGTGGTATAGTTTAATTGATTCCACTTACCAAAGCTGAATCAGGACTAGGTAAATAAATTACGCATTCCTGTATCCTCTAAGGAAATAGAGGCTGTCATCAAAAGTCTCCCATTCCAAAAAATTAAAGCCCAGGTCCAGATGGTTTCAGAGCAGAATTCCAACAGATAGTCAAAGAAGAGCTAACACCAATACTCTTCAAACTATTCCACAAAATAGAAACAGAAGGAACATTACCAAACTCATCCCACGAAGCCACAGTCACCTTGATACCTAAACCTCACAAAGACTCTACAAAGAGAGAGAATTTCAGGCCAATTTTTTTAAAATAAAAGATAGACATTTGAAGTGAAAAAGAATTGTGGGTGATGTCATCCAGGGATTCCTTGATGAGTCATTGCAGCGTACCCCCTTTTAAGACCTTTCAGCTACCTTTGCTTTCATATTTCCCATCCTAGGCACTGAGCTCTGAAGGCAAGAGGTCTATTCTTTCTCTACTACTTGTTTTGTTTTGATTGCTTGTTTTAATTCTAAAGCTCAACAAATCCTGGCTAGTCAATATAGTGTTTTTTTTTTATTTTTTTAAAGGAGAATGATGATTACATCAGGTAGAAGAAAGAAAAAAGAAAATGAAAAGAAAACAGCATTTCAGTCACCATGGGAATAACTACTTATGTTTTCTAATCTACAGTGATTGTTAGGAGACCCTTGAAAATGTCATTTAGTGACAGACTACATAAACTCTAGGAAAAACAAACAAAGAAACAAACAAAAAAAAAAAAAAACAACAACAGGCAGAGTAGAGATGTCTGTCATTCCCAGAGTGGCTATCAATCATTTTAAAAGCATGTATGATCTATTTACTTCAAAAGAAAAATACCTCAGTCACTGGATTTTATGTCAAAAACATCTCTTAAGTTTGGCCAGAGTAAGTATGCTAGTTTTAATTGGCTCATGTCATTGAAAATTTGAGGATGCTTAACTAACTTCAGTTGAAAATTTATTTTATATTTTTGTAAAAATATTTTATTTATTTCAATTCAAAACCTATCTTCATTCTTCTGATAAATGTCCAGAGATAGTACCTTCTGAAACATGTCCTTCCTTGACTTTTAGTCAAATAAGGATGCAGGCAAGGCCAGAGGGGATAGTCCTAGGAGGGCATGTGCTTGCTGGCCACAGTGATGAAGACCGTTTGTTTTGATGGTTATAGAGGCAGATGTAAGAAACTGATAAAGTATAAAGCCTATTCTATTTGCAATAAATTGTTAAAAAGCTTTTCAGTGTAATAACAAAAAGAATATGTGTGACTGAATGCACAAAGAATAGTAATAAGAATCATGCACAAACATGCTCATGCATGTATGCATACCCACACTGAGAGGGATAAAAAGAGAGAGAGAAAGAGAGAGAGAGACACAGAGAGAGACAGGCAGAGAGTGAGAAAGAGAGAGAGAGAATTGTTTTTCAGAATGTGCTATCTGGAATGATACTGGTAAAACTGAAATAAAGTGTCAAAATTTCTGAAGTTAAATATTGACCATTCTGGACACCTCAGTAAATTCTAGTATATAGTAGAATGTTAGATAATTATATCCATAAATTTAAACGAGTAAGCATATTAACTATTTTACTTTTCTTAAAAGTACTTCAATGGAAAATTTTATTTGCATATCATTGAAATTTACCAAAATCCAAAAAATAGACCTAGCCTTTCCCCACAGAGTTTGTCCCAGACAGATTCTGCTTTCTAGAAGAAAATGAAAGAGCTATTCCTTAGACAGCATACTACATCCTTTTGAATGGCCAGTCTCCATGACTCCTTCAACACTTATAATGTCCTGGCAGCATAAGAATGTGTTCTCATTATTTGTATCAGTAAACTGCCCTCACAGCCCTGTCATCTTAAATTGCAGCCTGAGGTTCTGTGGTAGTGAAGAGAGAATGTGACATGATCCTCATCAGAGAAAGAGGAACCTTTTTCAATGGCCTGTTGTCAAGAAAAATAATCTAGGACTGAGAATTTGTTTTCTAACCACCCAGTGCACACAAGATGTCCACATCTTTGCTAAAATTGTGCATCTGGATTCAAGCCATTCAAAATGTGATATGACAGATGACTACCTTCCAATGCAGGACAGACAACAACATCCACTCTTTCATATAAACACTTTGCAGGATAAAACCACTTTCTCAACAACTGCTCTACCTTTATTACCTACATTATCTATCTATCTATCTATCTATCTATCTATCTATCTATCTATCTAT